>NW_023416319.1:9326080-9798580 GCF_014108235.1 Myotis myotis | reverse complement strand
TTGTAGAGGTAAAGACAGCTTTGCCACTCACAGCCTCCACCTAGGAGTCATCCCGATAATTCCTGGGATGAGTTTGAACATGGATTGAGACATGAGAAAGCGAGCACAAAGCTTTTTTTTTTTTTTTTTTTTTTTTTTGGCTCTTGCTTCTTACTAAAGTAGTGTGTGTGTGTGTGTGTGTGTGTGTGTGTGTGTGTGTGTGTGGCGGGGGGAGTAAGTGTGATGGATACCCTGTTGCTTGTACATTTTGTGCTTCCCTGCTAGCTCTCAGCCTAGTCATGTCTAGTCAGTCAACAGCTCTGCCTTTGGGTTATGATATAAATTTTTGATACTAATCATTTTGTTATAGTAGCAGTAGAACAGCATTTTTCAAAAGGAAAAACTTTTAGAACTTACTGGTTTCTTTTTCTTAAAGACGATGAAATGCAAGGAGGGGGAGATGTGGAAGTATGACTTTTTTTTAAATATATACCAAGCCTTCTAGTTGGCACGCCTCCTCTCATCGTTACCTCAGGCCACCCTGCTCAGGTGTTCCATTTGGTCATTGATCTTACAACAGGGTGCCGTACCACTGCCAGCCTGTATTATTTCTGTATGTTTTCTTCTGGAAAACAAATAATTCTTAGAACTGTAGCATTTTCATGAGAACAAGATCATTTATGTATGCCACTGTTTTTCTTTCTCTTTGCCTATCTCTATAGGAAAAGCAATCGTTAGTGGTATCAACTTACATTTTAAAAATCAAACAAATGTGTTTCATGTTAGGAACTTTTTAAAGAATCAGAACAAATACATTTACAATGTGAGGTGACTTCCTTTATATCTTTACTTGTCTAAAAGTCTTGGCTGAACTACTGACAGAGTTTTCCTGAGCCTTTCAAGGGGCTATATGGAGATTATGGAGTATAAGAGAACAATACTGCAGCTTATCACATTCTCTCCTTTGGTTCTTGATACTGTCCTTCAAGTCACCTTATTACTATTATTATTTTAATCAACTCACTGTAGAACTCATTTAGAAATTTTAATCCGTCTTGGAAGTATCTTAAGACAAAGTTTTTTTTTATCAGACTTCAAGCCAGTCATTTTCTTTATCATTTCAGAAGTTTCTTCCATGGCTGCTGACATTTTCTTATCCTTCTACCTCTTCCTCATTATTTTAATTCTCTTCCTTTCTTCTCCTTTCTTTTTCCCTTCATCCCTTCATTCTCCTCTCAAGAAATATGAATGGTCACTATGTACAATGTAATAATTTGATTCCAAAGTACAACTCTTTGAACGTATTAATGTATCATCGACAGAAAAGATGAGTGGGTAAAACAGTGCACAAGAATAGAAACTAATGCATAAGTAAAACTATTGTTAGCACGTTTTTATTGATTCTAGGAAGACAGGAAGGGAGAGGAAGATAGACAGAAACATTGATGTGTGAGAGAAACATCAATCAGCTGCCTCCCGTATGTATGCAACCAGACTGGGGACTGAACCCACAACCTGGGCACATGCCCTGACTGGGAATCAAACTGGTGACCTTTCAGTGCACGGGACAACACACAACTAACTGAGCCACACTGGCCAGGGCTAGAACTGTTTTCAAAGCCATAAGTTTGCTTGGAACTGAGCTAACATCTCCTGGAAGAAATAGGAAAGAGCCTCTTTCATTTACTGATAAGTCACTTATAAGTTTCCTGGGAAAACAGACCCAAAAAGTATTAACTGTATGTGCCTTGCTCTTAAAGCTGTTATCAGTTGGTAGAAGAATAACTTTATGACTTTATAATATTAGTGGGAGTGGTAGACATTATATGAAAGAAGGCAAATGTTGTATTTCACTTATTCCACAAGCTTTTATTGAACTTCACTGAGTGTCAGGCACCTCAGCAATGCAAAGCTGGAATGACGAGATATTCCAGTCCTGCGGGTTCTGAGTACAGAATGTTGTGTCTATAGACACTTGAGATTTTTTAAAAATATGTTTTTATTGATTTCAGAGAGAAGAAGGGACAGGGAGAGAGAGATACAAACATCAATGATGAGAGAAAATCATTGATTAGCTGCCTCCTGCACTCCCTACACTGGGAATTGAGCCAGAAACCCAGGCATGCGCCCTGACTGGGAATCAAACCGGCGACCTCCTGGTTCATAGGTCAGTGCTCAACCACTGAGCCAAATCCGCTGGGGATAAACACTTGAGATTTTTAACTTAAGTAATTTTGTATAGGCACAGATTGAAATTTCAATATATGACATGTCCATATTATTGCAGCAGTAACAAATTAACATTTTGTTTTACAATATTGGAACAGAAAATGGGATTATACAATTGGGTTGATTTTAACTATTTTTATCTAAGCACCTCTATTTTAGAGAAAATATATTTCTACAGAAAATTAAACTTATTGACAGAAAAGTTTTCTTTAGAAAATGTTTCTTCATTCATTATTTTGAGTGGTGGACCGTGTGGTTATGCTTTCAGAATTAAAGATATTTCTGCTTGAATATGCATTTTTTAATGCTGAGAAGGATTACTTGACCACGTTCTGTGAGTTTTAAAAAGTCTACCCAGTGGTAAAATAATAATTTGTACTGTGTAATGATCACTTACTTTAGAATTAAAACCCTATTTAAAGTATCACATCTCAAAAAGCTGGGATTCTGCTCCGGAAAGAACAGAGGAGGTTGTCCTCTGGGTGAAACTCTTAAAGAATATTTTCAAGTTGCGCTTAAGTTTACTTTGTAAGGTTCTCTGAGATATTGGTGCACTTCCCAGTGGTAAGAAAAGGATGCCATTTAAGCCCTATTTTGAGGACCTTCTCCTTAGGAGGTCCACGTGACTGCATAGGGTTCATTTTTAATCCATTAAAAAGTATTATACTCATTTTTAAAGGTGTCTTAAGCCATACTGCCTATCTCTTTTCCAGTTGGTTTGTGAGACACACATGAAGCCATTCTTATTCCGTGGCATCTCTGTGAGTTGAGAAAAAGAAAGACGACCAAAGCAGATGGCTAGAATGCCAATTTACTTTCAAATGTTATAACAGAGGATGGTTAAGCTTATGACCTTGTTGCACTTTGCTTGTATAACTTTCCTTGGGAATTTTTTTAATCAGGTTTATTTTCCCTTTGACTCCGATTTCCAGTGCCCAGAAGTCTTCTTTTCAGCAGTGTTTATGTACTTAACAGCATTTTCTGAGGTGGGCACTACAGAATTTTCACAGCATGAGTTCGTTGGGCTAAGACTTTGTGTACGACTTATATCAAGTGGAAAAGTTGACAGACATGAGCTTTAAAAATGGCTTTTTGTGTGTGCTCTCTCTCCATTTGAAGCTTTCGCCTGTATTTCCTGTTGGGCTACAGTGTTTTCCAACGTTGCCGTTAAGAGAACAAAGTCAACACTAAAAAAATAATTTTTTTATTGAAGAATATGTTTTTCCAAGTAAAGTCATTATCAAAGAGACTGTCATGGTGGGTCGTCATTCATGTGTGGCACAGTGTTGGCCTTTTGCATCTTGAGATATAAACTCGAAGTCATAGTTAAATAAATATCTATTTATTTAGAGAGAGGAAGGACCCTCCCTAAAGCCAAACAAGGAGAAAGCTTTTTGAAGAATGTCCTTTTGGAGGAAAAATAAGCATGTTGTTGGGTAATCCTGCCATTATGTTCCTCGTTGGTAATCTCATCACAGCCAATGATCTAAGATCCTGGTCCACATTCAAAGGTTGGTATTTATGTCAACATAAAATATACTTTTACAATAGAGCTAATTTTCTTTATTTCCATTTTCAATGCTGTTTGCAACACACAGCACTTGAATGCACCACAGTGGAACTTTAACATTTATTCAGAAAACAAATAATTGGCTCCTATGAAATTAGATCTGGACTGGGCTAAGTTGATCTCTGAAATGGCAAGAAAAATGCTGTCTTAAATTAATATGATTAGCAAGATTTGCACTGGTGAGTCAGGTAGGGGAGATAGTCAACACACCTGAAAGGGGTAATGGATTTTATGTAATTTAGGAAGGAACAGATCCTGCCACTGTCCTAGGCACTTAGAATATAAAGTACCTTTAATAAGCTGGAATGTCTTGACAAAATATCTGTTAGGGAAATACATATCAATAAATCCCCATGATAAACATAATTTGTGTATTTGAAGCAGGGTGGAGGAAATTATTAAGTCTATTTCACTGTGTCAGGGAAGACTCAGAAGAGGTGGGCCTTCTGGGATAAATAGAGGAGGAGAAGGGGGTGGGTAAACCATGAGCAGTCAGGCTCTGGGGCGAATACGTGGCTTATGAGACTTTCTAGAATGTTTCCTACGGAATATCTAATGCTTAGCTTAAAAAAAAAAGATTTTTATTGATTTTTAGAAAGAGGGGAAGGGAGGGGGAGAGAGAGAAATATTGATGCGAGTTCATGGGTTGCTTCCTGCACACCCCAGAGATGGAGATCAAGCCCACAACCTGGGCATGTGCCCTGACTGGGAATCGAACCAGCAACCTTTTGATGTATAGGATGATGCTCAACCAAGTGAGTCACACCGGTCAGGGCTCTAATGCTCTTAATTATTACGTGTACTTGAAAGTGATAACATTAATTTTAAAAACATTTTCCTCAAATTTTTATTGTTTCAGAGTAACCTCCCCTATTATCCTATCCATTTCATAGTCAGTTGTGTAATTATTTTTATTTAATACATTTGAACATTTTTAATGCTTTACATTATAAACTTTGGTAAATCTTAACCTTGTAGCATGCGCTAAAAATAATAACACTCATATTAGAAATAACACTGTATAAGCTACTTTGAAAATTTCAGACTACTTTTACATCTATTACCTCATTGTATCAATCAATAGTTAACTTATTGAAATGGAAATTATTTGTTGTGATTGAGTACACTGATCCCCTGAATACTTTCTCAAATGCCATCAATTTTCACCAACCAGAAGGGCTTATTAAGTTTCATTTAGTTTCCCTCTTCCTCATTAGTATATCTGTGAATTACCCATAATGCTCGAAGCTGTATGCAGACCTGTTGGTGATTAGGACCTGTTATTAAACAAACAAAACTCCATCTTAAGAAAGCTGCACAAATTTAAAGGATGGACCAATTTTTCTCACTGGTGTTAGCATAGGACTTTTACAAAGTCATCTAAATTTTTCATGTAGGTGAGTTAAAGAGATTGACTGGAGTGACTTTGTTAATATAAAAAGGAGACTTTTTTTTTAAACACTGTGACTCCAAAAAGGTAAGCATGAAGATGGACCAAATATCTTATTGCCCCACTGATCCTGCCTGCCAGCTGTGCATTTTCTTACTACAATGAACCCCCTCATTTTTATTGCTGTGTACAAGGTACAGCGTTTCATTTTTCTTCCTGCTTGGGCTTCCTGTAGAATGCACACCCCATATAGGTCTTTAAATTCCTACTGTTGTGCGAACAAGTCAGTCTTTCTGTTCTCTCCTTTGTTAACTGTAAACCTTGTGGAGCAACCACGCTTCCATGCCCTCCGTGAGTGGCTGGACTCTGCTCAAATTAAACACCGTGAGATTATCAGCAGGTTACAAAGGTGGCGTGTATCTTTCTCTTCGGCATCTTTGTATAACATTGTCTTGATCTGGAAAATGCTAACAAACTCGAGTGCGCTAATCATCCCATACCCACCCACCCCTTGTAAATTAGGACCTCATGCCCACCACATAAAAAGTAGGGAGAAAACATCTATAACATTTGCTCTCCTGTGAGGATAAAAAAAAAAAAAAAAGGTACACATAGAAAATGCATAGGAATTATTTTTTTAATCCAAGCATCAATTCAGATCACCTGTCTTTCACCTGCAGTGAGGCAAAATGGAATGTGTTTGGATCTTTGTAACTAAACATACCCAGGTTCAAATCTCAGATCTGCCACATAATAATAACTGGGAGATCTTGAGCAAGTTCATTAGCCTTTCCAAGTATTCTCTTCCTAACATATAAAAATGTTTGCAGGTCTTCTGTAGGGAGGTTGTTGTAACCTGCTGATAATCTTACAGTGTTTAACTTGAGCAGAGTCTAGTCCAAATAAGGTAAAGTATATAAAATACCCAGCACATGTTTGGTCCATCAGAGTGCTCAGTAGAAGTTGGATTCCACTTGCTACATTGCGTAGTTATTCTAGGTTCTGTGATAAATAAACCCCAAATGCCCCAGTAGCTGGGTGAAGTCAAGTTTACTTCTCACCCTTGGAACAGTTCAACACAAGTGTCCTTAGTGAGCAGACAGCCTCCGTGTGCTGATTCAGAAGTCCAGGCTTTTCCACTTTGTGGTTCTGCCCTGCCCTGAGGCTTTGGAGTCCTGGACATTCAGGCTCTAGCCCAGCAAAGAGAGAATGGAGAACACACACCACCCATAAAGCCCCATAGGCAGCTTTTGACACACATTGATTGGACAGACATTTCACGCACACGGGCAAGGACTAGTTGAATGGTGCCACTTACGTGGAAGGGGACTAGGAAACATACTTCCACCTGGACAGCCGCTTTCTAAGCACAACTTTACAGTGTGGCTCAGTGGTTGAGTATCGACCTATGAATGAGGAGGTCGCAGTCCAATTCCTGGTTGGGGCGCATGCCAGGGTTGTAGAATCGATCCCCAGTGGGGGCATGCAGGAGGCAGCTGATTGATGACTCAAGCTCATCATTGATGTTTCCCTCTCTTTCCCTCTCCTTTCCTCTCTGAAATCAATAAAAATATATTTTAAAAAGAAAAAGAGAGAGAGAGAACCAGTACAGATGGGCAATGGATTTATTCCTTGCCCACTTCATTGCCTTATACTCCATCAATTAAAACCTTGGCTAGTAACCACATGATAGGGAGAGGTGGAGGAGTAGATGGCACAGGTCAGGTTAGTGGTTGTAATCTAGAACTTGTGACAAGTGAAACTTATCTATGTTCTATTAACAGACACATTAAAATGTCGGTATCATCTGCTTTCCTCTCTATCAGACATTTATCTCCATTTGCTTCTCAAATGTATATTCCTTAGATCTGTAACAAAAGATTATTCTGCTGCTCGTGCTTTCATCTAAGTGTTGACAATAGATACAAGTCGGCAAATTTATTTACATCATTTCTAAACTATGTGCTTAAAGAACATTGCAAGCTGTCATAGCCAAGACCAACGTAAGGAAACAAGTGACTGACTCTAATGTGGTATCCTGGATGGTGTCCTGAAACATTAGAAAAAGTGTCTGAGGACACCAGATGAAAACGAAGGAAATATGAATAAAATATCGCCTTTTGTTCACAATAAGTATCAGTATTGGTTCCTTAATGGTGACAAATGTAGCATAGTAATGTAAGATGGTAATAATAGGGGAAAGTGAGTGTTAACTGTATGGGAACTCTGTACTATTCTGATTTTTCTGTAAATCTAAAACTGTTTTAAAAGAAATTTATTTTTTTTAAAGTACATTGCAATCGCAGTATCTTCATAGTTATTAAATGCCCATAGTACAACACTCAATTGCCACAGACCCGACCTCTGTTTTATCACTGTAGAAAATTTAGCCTCTCTGGTAACTAACTGGACCCATGCCTATTGAAAGTGTCTTGCCCAGGTTTTGGTATTTAGTAAATGCTCAAGGAGAATATGTTCTTTCTCTCTTTCCTCTCCCTCCTTCAGTGCTTCTAGTAATTCTAAAAGAACAATATGAACACTTATTTGGCTGTGAAAAGGGTTGAGCTAATAAATACTCAATTTTAGGATGCCGGGGAACATGGATCTAATGTTCACGTGGTTCCCGCCCCCCCCAGCCCCCCCACTAGCCATGTGCTGTCTTTCATGTGAGACAGAAGGCGAGTTGACTTTCAGTGGTAAACATACAATGCAATATACAGATGATGTGTTATATACTGTACACTTTAAACCTAAATGATTTTATTCAATGTCACCCCAACACATTTAATAAAATAATAAAAAAGAAAATCCAAAGATGAAAAAGAATGAGTAGACCATTTTATTTATTAGAAGAATGATCATCAATAGTCAATATATTTTTCAGTCTAGAAAATTACAACAGACTGTATGATGATAAAAATGGTTTTATAAGACTATTGATATGATAATTTTTGCTCTTCTAAATTTCCTAAAATGATACTGTTTAATTTTAATTAAAAAATAACTTCCTCCATATTTAAAAGTGCCTAATGTTTACTTTGAAGGCTTATTCCACATTATATTTCTCAAATAATATAAAGCAAGAGCGAGAGATTCCATATGTCAATACTATGAACAAACATTTGTAATTAAAAACATAATTTTCAGTTATTTTTGTTCCTCCTTACTTAACGGCCCCAATTGTGTACCACTATTAGGATTTACATCTCAAGGTCAAGGTCCCTGAAAAGTCTCTAGTAACAGACTTTGAAAACTCTCTCTTTGTTTAGTTTCCTTGGCCTTCTTTGGTTATTCTGGCATCATAATGACATTTCCCTGATTTCTCCAAACACAGTTGTGCCCATTTCAGCAATATTCATATATGAAAGGAAGTGGAAGTTCCAATCCAGATGTGGTGACCCTTGAGATCTTATATTGACCTTAGTAGGTATTAACTTTTTAGATCAATAAGAGCTGTTATTGACCTCAAAGAAAAGTCAATATCTGCTTGTTAATTTGCAGCTTGAAAATGTTACACATTTTGTTCTTCATTATTACCCTACTTATTTCAGCCTTTCAAAAACATGTCTTTACTGTTTCTACCAAGAGATCATAATGTCAAAACATTTTAATTTGGGTGTCTGAGGAGATGATCATTGGACATGGTAGTCATTCGTGAGTAGTTCATTTTAGTTTCTTATAAAATTACAACTGGCTGAGATTCATGCTCTTCAGGAAAGTGAAATATACTTAATTATATTGTATCCCATATAGTTTTTAACATTTGAGAAGCAATCTTAAGTGATCTGTGGTCCATGGTAGGAATATTCTCTCTCTCTCGAAATGAAAAGAAAGTTAAATTGGAAATAAGTAGTCTACAAAGCAATTAGTAATGTTTTTTGCTTTTTCTGTGTATAAATGAAAAAAAGCAGTGCAGAAAGATGAATGTTCAGCATGTACGTTTTATGTGGATAAACATTAAAAGCTTTTAGGTAAGGACTTCTTGTGTGGGTTTCAATTTTAGAGGTCTATGCTTCTAAAGTTTTATTGAGTGTTTAAGTTTTAAATATTGGTAGAGAAGTGGCTTTTCACGTCATCATTGTTTTGTATATTAACATGGAAATGTCAAGTTTTACATAACTTGAAATGTCTCAGAATTGCCTATTGCTGAAATTCAAATGTCAGAACAATACTGCTGCACGTATATGACTCTGATATTTCAACTCTTAAAAACCTCATAAATGATTCAGTATCACTTTGGCCTTGTTATGGTATAACTTTAAAAAGAGGCAGAGCAATTTAAATCTGGTTTAGGAAGTGCTAGCCTCATCCAGCCCAGGCATAGAGCCCTAATCTCTCATCCCATTCAGGATCATTCATCTTTTTTTGAAAATATGTAACCATTTTGATGAAGAATTTGAGTTTTCAGGAGGATTCTTTCAGTGTTTTGCACCAGTGCATAACGAAGCTATTTCATTTTTGGCTTATATCCTATTAGTTTATTGTTATGGAGTCCTCAATATAAAAAATAATAATAAGCTTTTTTTCAAGTGATGAATGCTTTCTAGACCATCAATGATAGATAGAGGCAAAATTGCCTATAGAAATAGACCTTCTACTATTAATTTACTTTTCCAAAATTTGCAGTTTCTATACATTTATATTTTAAAATCTCACAGCTGGAGTGAGCCTTCGAGGTGGCAGACTGGACTTGGTCATCTGGTACAGAAAACTGAATATTGATGTCTAGTCCCTATTTATTGCTGCTTTAAGTTTTTTACTTAAAACTCTCAAATACTGTTGACCATGATTGGTAGATTAATAGTTGGAAATGAAATAGCCTTACTAGCCCCATATTTTTATATTATTTCCTTCCTTATGGAAAAAAAATGCTTACCCCAAGGGAGCTTTATCATTTGAAGAAGCTTATTTTCATACATGTCCCTAATAGTCTGTTTTTACTTCTAAGATACGATGTTATGACAATTAAAACATGCCAACATTTCAGTATGATTACATTGAGATGTTTGGGGACTTACTAGCCCAGAAATAAAAAACGCCATTAGGGTCAGAGCTTGGAGAGTGTACCTTGGCGTGTTTCATTTTTCCTCTGCTGGAAGATTAGTGGAAAATAAGCTCTGTAAATTAAATTTTATTGCAAAATCATCTTCCGTTGCTCAGCAGTGAAGATAATATTGAGTGATAAGGTTGGAGTGGGCTTTGTATAAAGCAATTACAGCATGAAGACTACAATCTGAATGAAAAATATTGCTCAAGGTTTCCTGTAATCTGTAGAAAACTGCATTTGGGGAATATACTTAAAATCAGCTGGTTTGATACAGGTGATTATAATAAACAAGATATATTGCAGCTTGAAAGCAGCATTACTGAATGGTTTTAACGACCATTTATATGTAGTGAGAGGTACAAATTTGTATATATGCATGTTTTTTTATGCTTGAAAAATTATAATTTTGAAAATTCTCCCTATACTGGAGTTCTTTCCTTTTTAAAAATTTATCTTTAGTGTTGAAAGTTATACAGATGCACCCTTTTTCCCCTCATTGATCCCTTCTAGCCCATCCCCTCCCCTGGAGTTCTTTCTATAAAGCTTGCTTTGTCCAGTGAGCCCATCTCTCTCTTTAGATAACTGCATATGAAAGTTAAGATCAAAATGTCCACTGTGTGTTTTACTCTCACGTTGGCCCAGGTAAAGAGGGGTTTCTATTCCAGGTCTTCATTGTGTCGTCAAAGAAGCACCTGGTCCTTTAATAACTTAATTTACACATCACCTCTTGAGTTTGGTCTTTACATAGCAATTACAGGTAAGAACAAAGACGTTGTTCTTGAACTATATGGAAAATCCTTGGTTTGCAAGGCCCTCCTCCAAGTAAACCTGAAGAAAAAAACATGTGCATGTGTGTATATATGCATGTGTGTGTTCCCCTCTCCCTCCAAATCCAGTTCCTGCATGTTTCCTGGCCTTATGTTCCTTCCCGCCCATCAGCCAGGACACATTTAGTGGGTGTCTGACATGAGCAAATTAGCGACACAAGGTACTGAAATGAAGATAGATTCTGGCTTGGTCAGTATTGGGGCTCCATCAGAAGGAATTGAGCATCTCAGAGTATTATACAGCAGAAATCATGAAAGGGCACTCTTTGTTACATAATGTGCAGAGAATCCTGTCATCCTTTAATTAAAAAAAAAAAAAAGAAAGAAAAAAAGCCATCCCCTTTAATAAATAGTAACCTAAAAGAAATAAAAGTTCCAGAGAAGACTATGGAGCTTATCAAGATGAAAATAGCCCATTAAGGAATGATCTGAACCAGTTTTGAGAAGCAGAGCCCGAGACCTGGCCCGGGAGGCTTTGGCGAGGCGAAGTTCACTCGGTGCTGGGCACAGACCAGCTCCACAGGCCCCAACTTTATTAGTGTGGAGATAAGCTGATTAGGTCTTGTCAATCAAAGGTGCCCATATCTCAGTTGAGAGACACACTCTCTCTCCATTTTTCTTTAAGCATTGAAGCAGGCAACAAAGAGAGAGATGTGTGGTAGGCATCCCCACGGTTGTCGCCATGCAGGGTGCAAGGGTCCTGTGATGATGCGGTGACTGTATTAAAGAGTACATCAATTTGTTTTAAAGTGTTTTGATTTTTTATGGTGGCATTAAGAGAGAGAACATTGTGGTTGCAGCTTTACTAGAAAGCAAAGAGTTCTAGAAGAAGAAAAAAAAAGTGTTTCTTTGAAGCCTACCAGGGCTTTGAATCTTGCTGTGCCAATGGGCGCTTAAGTGCTCCCGTAACTGCAACCTCAGATCCACCATCAGCTTAGGAACTACCTTCCCCTGCAAAGTATTCATTTAGAGGAACGGGAGAAAAATGTTTACATTGTCCTAATCCATAGTAATGTTTATCAACTACAAATTTTTATTTCTTTTTTAACGATTGAAGATGTTGGATGAACATATAACATATTGGTTATTCTGATGTACCCTGACTCGACTGTATACAATAGAGATCGTTCTAAATGTCCCCCAAGCACAGATTGGCAACTTTCCTCTGTTCAGTTGTTTTGTACACAATAAGGAAGGCCTTGCCTCGTATAAACCTGACTAATAAACTCAGGTTGTCAAAATGGAATTCTGTAGGGCTTCAGCTTGAGACATCTCCTCCAGTCAGTATTGAGAGAAAGGGAGAGGGAGGTGCAGGGGGAAAACCTGGCCTTTTGTTCTTCACATCTGAAGTTTGCTCACTGCAGGCCGCCTCCCCACTTCAAATGCAACAACCGAAAGGACCCCGGCCTCTCCTTCCCTCTCCCTACCTGCATCCCCTGAGCTGCAATCCTGCACAGCCCTGTTGGATGAGTTCTTTATCAGCTATTCTTCCCTTCCCTCTACCCGTTCCCCACTAACCAATCAGGCAGCCCTCTGAGGAAGGACTCCTGCTGCTTTCAATAAAGTGTGACTCCCTTACATGCAGGTCCACACAGCTGTTCTAGATGTCGCCTGTCACAGCACAGCACAGCACAGAGAGGTAGCGTGTCCCCACACTTGGGTACCTTTATGAGGTGTCCTCTGAGAAAAATAAAAGTTTTTGGAGATGAAGACAGGACTAGTCTGATGTGGAGAAGGTAGTCCATCTTACACAGCTGATTACCCAGAGTGGGCACACAGATAAGTAGGTGTGCGCCATGCACGTATTTGAATGTGCTCATGGCATGTGTCCTGGTTTTAGGGCAGGTGAGGTAGTAAAAACTCGTTTTTCACTGGTTCTGTACACTCCCAGACAAGGAGTCTCAGTGATGACTCTGTTCCAAAGAGTCTATGACATTGAAGTGCCTCTGAGTTAGAGAGATGAGGGTCAGTGATGCTTAGAAATAAGTGTACTGTGATATATATGGATTCTCTATTCAGGAGTCTTTGCTTTGAGAAATTTTATTACCTGATGTATCTTTATCTCAATAAGGTCCTTAGCATGCTCACTTTTAAATCCTCACCTGAGGATATGTTTTTATTGACTTGAGAGAGAGAGAGATATTGACTTGAAAGAGAGAGAGAGAGAGAAACATTGATGTGAGAAAGTAACATGTATCAATTGCCTCCTGTACTCACCCCAACTGGGGATCGAACCCGAAACCTAGGTATTTGTCTTGACTGGGAATCAAACCTGCAACCTTTTTGGTGTTCGGGACGTCACTCCAACCAACTGAGTCACCTGGCCAGGGAAGCATACTCATTGTTTTTATGAGAAAAAAGAAATAGCATGCAACTTTCCAGAAATACCTTTAAAAAAATACATATGGATACAGTCACATGTTGGAAATGCATATCTCTAGCCTGTATAAGGAACTTGGCCGAGCTTCTCATTGTTTAGGTTTCTAGTTCATTGTTTAGGTTTCTTCTTCAGAGAAGATTCTCCTCACCACTCCATTAAAGTAGCTTTTCTCTCATCTCTTACCAGGCCCCTCTCTCAGAGCACTGGTTGTAACCAAGGATAAACCATGAATCAGACTTGTCTTGTCTTCCCCAGAAGAATGTGCGCTTCCTGGGGGACATTTTGCTGAATGAATGAAAGAAATGGGCAGCTCTCCTCCTTTATTACAAAGGAAAGTGCTTATTTTCAAAAGTCTCTCACTAACCTTTAGTGTTGCAATAAGTGTGGCTACTTCCCAGCCCACGTTTACGGAGCAACGTTGGGGCTTCGTAATGTTTTAGGATTGACTTTTTCTACCTCATTATGTTGAAATTCTTAATACATTTAAGTACTTCTCTCAAAAATACCAGTGCATGTGGTTTTTTTTAAAAAAAATATATATTAGCTTTTACTCTGCAGAGTGATAATTAAGAAAAGTCTACTCTACTTAAACTAGTTCACTACCCAGTTGCTGCCTACTTGTTAATAAGCATTTGATGGTAAAGATTTTAGCCAATAATGAGTCTGGATTCCCTTTTTAGTTTACCACTTACTGAGGTTGTTGAGCTTTGTTGTCTCCATTTACCAATTATAATTTCCTAAGTTTACTTCGGTAATTGTTTTTAGGCTATAAAATTAATAGTAAAAATTAGGTTTCTGTATTATAATGTTGCCTTATCATGAGTTCGAGTATGTTTGTTTCACAGAAAGGAGTTTGGGAAGAAATGGTTGGACTGAGAGGCATTTGCTAATAGTGTCTTTGTCATCGAGTAAACTTTAGTTTTCCACTTTATTATGTGATAAGTAAAACACGTAGCCATTTCTCTTTTGTTGCTTATAAGGATACACCAAATATTTAAATTGTTCAACATTAAGCTGTAAACATCTTCAGTTCATAGCAGTGACTTTGGAAAATTACCTTTTTTAATGTAGAAGCTAAATTCAAAAGGGAATAAGATATTTTAACATGATTCTCTGATCACTGATAACTGAACATTCCTGTTAGAATAATATAGGGAACTGCACACCAAAATAGATCATGCTCAGAATCAGCATTTGAAAAAGCATGCTTGAAAAAAAGTCTTTTAAAGAGTGAATTTAGGGATACACTAGAAATGATGGAAGACTATTACAAACTAAAAGCCACTCTTATTTCCCCCTCAGAAACATTTTCCATGAATAAATACTATTTTAAGTTGCTTTTATCATCAACATTCCACCCCCTAAATTAAAAAAGAATCTATCATCGAACTCACTTTCTAATGTACCAGAATTTACTAATGTCACTAGATGCTCTTAGTCCCTGAGACACTACTTTTAAATTTGTAAAGATAGAAGGAGTATTCTGAGTCATTTGATAAACTTTTCTTCAGGAAAAGAACTTTTTTTAAAAAATAAATAATGCCAAATGGTTATTTTTCTGCCTCTTAAGTGACCTTTCACGCACAATATTCCTGATTTATCGCAAGTAAACAGATGTAGCTTATGACACCAGAGGTTTAAGGTAACATCATTAAAGAACCAAAATTCAAAAGCAATGGTGTTTTACTATTTAAAAACAATCCGTATTTTTTCATATTCTTCCTTGAGGCATTAATGTTTGTTCAAGAATTAGAGGGTGTGATGTTCTGTTTCTTTATGTTTACCTTGCAATTCTGCTTGACAGTGTTTATTTCTGAAGATAAGTATGAAGTGTGAGTATATTTAGAATAATTGAGTCAATATTACCTTTAGGATGTTGTATTTTCCTAAGGAACAAATACAAGGTAACTTCCAAAAATGGAAGGATTTAGAAAGCAGTTTTATCTTTGTGTGTGTGTGTGTGTGTGTGTGTGTGTGTGTGTGTACATATATATAACTATATAAAATAGATTTTCTTTTATAACAACATCTAAGTGTCTCTTTATTCAGGTGGTTTTATCATAGCAATCACATGTTGTAGGGAGCTCTTTTGTACCATTAATAATAACTAAGACACAATCATCTTTTTGAGGGAGAAAAAGAGAGAGAAGAGGGAAAAGCTGGAATTTGAAAAGGAGGGAATCTGTTCCTATCCTTCCCTGAGGCTGAACTGTTTATCACTCTATCCTCATTCGATAAAAGCGAATTTCATAATAAAATTTTCCCTAATCGGGCCCTGTCACTGAAGGTGTCTTATCGCTGAGAGGAAAATGACACCGATCCTATCGGAAAACAGAAACGATGTCACCATGTTCCCAATCACAGCTCTTCAGCCCCCATATCTACCTTCTCCACAAACACCAAGCAGTGCTTTTTTCATAAGAACATCAAAACCCAGCAAAGTCATTAAAATTGCACCCGCGTAGAGTTGCAGGGACCAGCCGCACTAGCGCAAAATGGGATGTGGGAAAACAGACTCTAAATGTGCTAATTCCATTGTCACATGTTTACAGCTTAATTTTAATCAGTTAAAAAAGCCACACATTGCAATAAATTGGCATTATCTTCTGTGACACCAGAAGACACAGTTGGTTCAAGGATTTAGAGGGTCACTGGCAACAGTATATAGTATTACAGACAAAGTATTTTTACGCTTGAACTACGGTAGCTAAGGTACAATCCCCAGTTAAGACGGCAGACAAAGGCTAGAACCCACATTGCACTAAGTTCAACTTGCAGACCACCTTCGTTCTTGGTGGACTTTGTATGCAAAACAAAGAATTGGAAGACATTTTTTTAAAAAGAGTAATTTATTCATCTTATAAAAAAATTTTTAAGTAGCCTTTCAGTGCTGTAGCCTTATTGCATACTTGGCAATAGACCAAATGGTCTTTCCATGAGTCCTCTCAGTAGACTTGTTTTCCAGTCCCGATGTTTCATTGACTGTGTTTACATTGACCATTCGACTTGCGAGCCTAAACAAAGATACATTAACACGCTTGAGGAAATGCAAACAGAAAATAGTGTCATTGACAATTGTTGGGAGGCCAACAATGAAAGACTGTCTCTAATGGTCTTAATTTATTAACGTCAAATTAGCACCAATATATTTTTACACAATTAAGTTTAGAAATTGCTGAAGTAGAAACTGTTGGCAAATTTAATTTTAATTTGTTCCATGGGGTTATTCTTTGGATATACACATCTCTATTTCAAAGCAGATTAATCCCTTGGGCATGGACTGGCTTTTCTGCATAAGACTATCTGAATAGTTTTTGGACAAAAAGATTTCTTTTCTGTGGCAAGGTGTAAGATGTCACTTCAGTTCTCAAATTTAGTATCTTAGCTTTGTAACCTGTCAGTACATGTATGTGAGACATCATAAAGTTTTTTCTAAAGCCTCACATGATTAAAATATCAACTAAAATGTTGAGAATTGTCACACTTTTAGTTTGTGAACTAACAATAGGTGGAAAAATCTCAATTTCATCCTGAAACTAGTTTATTTTCCTTTTTAATTGACAAATCTGGCCTTGAGGGAGCAAAATAAATAAATAAATAAATGCAGCCACAACTTTTATGGATTGAAAAGAGCTGTAGGGAATTAAATCACTTGGCAGTGACTGAAAAAAATAAACATTTGACTGACTTTTGTTTTAACTTTTGTTTAACACTTTGTTGATTTCTTTCTTTCTACCCAAAGCAACAGAAAGAAAAGATGAAGCAATAGTGAGCCAGAAGTAAATGGAAATAATTTTTCAGTGTGTCGTGCTTGTCTTCACTGTGAGCTTAGTTTTCTGTCGTCCATGTCAGATTGATCAGACCTCTGCTGTGTGATTGAAGTACTTTTTTTAAAAAACCTCCGATTGTGAAGTTAAGACAGCGAAGTTATAGAGCCACGAAAACAGTGGTTTCTGATTGCGCTCGTCTTACCACAGAGGCTGTCTGGGTTATTGCACTTCATCCGTGTTTAAACAGCTTTAGTAAATTTACAGGGTCACTCTTTTTTCCCTCCTCTCTCTCTCTCTCTCTCTCTCATAATAGAGTGGAAGAATGAGCACAAATTTCAAAACTCAGTCTTTTTCTCTGTTAGGATTAGCAGGCAGCTCTGCATGAAGGGAGAAAAGTTGGGGCCTGTGGAAAAGACTTCACCAGATGATGGCTCATGGCTCTTCTAAGGAGCCACACACACAAATAACAGGAGAGTTCATTGTGTACGGTGGAATGCTAGCTTTCATTAAATATCTAAAAAATGGTTTCACTGATTTTGCTCGGATTTTACTGGTAGCTGTGGTTCTTTGTCAATGATTTGTTTCTTGACTTTTGTTTTTTTTAGGAGATGAGCTAGTTTAAATTTCCAAATATATACATATATTTTCCTCATTGTGTGTCAAATTAAAAATGTGTGGGTGATGATCATTATGTGCAGCCTTGAAGGGAAATGGCCACCACCGCCCCCTCTGTATTTGACTGGAGACCCATAGGATGTGTTGATTGAAGGAGATTTATGGAAGGAAATGTATTTATCAAGTTCATACATGAGGTAGCAGAACAGGTTTTATTTAGCCTTCCTTTCACCATAAAACAATGGGCCTCTGTTTAATTAACCTGATACAAGTGTTAAATTGCAATAATGTTCCTGATTTAAAATTTGTAATGTATGTATTTAGTGTCTGGGGGAAGATCTATTTTAAA
This sequence comes from Myotis myotis, assembly GCF_014108235.1. Lineage (NCBI taxonomy): Eukaryota > Metazoa > Chordata > Mammalia > Chiroptera > Vespertilionidae > Myotis > Myotis myotis. Next base: position 9,780,424 of record NW_023416319.1, on the reverse strand, counting down.
TAGATTACAAGTCACTGTGTCCTATGTTAACCTGAGAGGAGACAACTATTGAAATATTAACTCGGCCACAAAACAGCATTCTTATTTAGATTTTTGGCTGTGGAGAAAACAGAAAAATTTCAAATTTATTCAGAGGCTACTTAAAACCAATTAAAAACTATAATGCTGCATGTTTAATAAAAAAAGAGACCTTTTTTATTTATATTTACTCTATTTTAAATAGTTTTGCAAAAAGCAGTGAAAATCATGATGCAATAGAAACTGAATTCTTTCATGTGTCCCTCTTACAGAACCATATTATAATTTTAAACCCTATGCATAACCTAAACAACTGACTGTACAGTTGATGTTGTATTATACTTTTCTACACATAGGCTGCGCCATTGAGCCACTGGTCAAAGAAATGTTTCTAGCTTGTAGTGAAGAGAGATGGGAATGTAGAGTGCATGAAAAGGACTGGCTCTCAGCTTTTTAAGTATTTGTTACTATAATTAATGTATAAAAAGCATATTTTGATGTACTGAACTATCATTTTTTGATCTTTTAGGATATGATCTAATAATTTTAAATGTAATGTTTTTTTTAAAACACAGGTATTCTTCCCAGTGTTAAGTATTTGTTTCCACAGATATTAGTAAATGTATAAGAAAACATAAATCTAGGTAAAATACAATTTTTAACTTGTGAAGTCATTTTAACATTTTTTATTTGACTGAGGACTACATTTATTATAACTTAAAAGATAAACATGATTTAAAGTAACTTTGAAGGGTCAAACATAATTAACACAAATATGTGCTTGGAAATTTTACATTAAAATCTATTTGCCTTCCATATCTACAGAAAAATTTGTGAAGTTAAAGTGAATATTGTTCTTTCTCTGATGGAAGATAAGGAACTGTTCAATAAATCTAAGTAAAAACAATTTGGAGTTATGAATTATCATTGCATTTTCCTTTCATTTCCATTAATATTGGGACTGCTAACATGAAAAACTATAGTAATGTCTCTATTGCATTTTTATACTTTGGCGCAAGAATTACATAAAATAATAAATTTAAAATAATATTTACAACTATATTACATTTCAACCCAACTGTCCCTTAACTTTTATGTACTGGAAAATAAGTTTTAAGTACAATCAGATACTTTTAATAAATACAGGGTGTCTCCAAAAATGTATATACACTTTGAATAATTATAAAAGAAGTGTTTATTAGGATACATTTGATTTTTAAAATATAATTGAATCAGCTGTTAAAGTGTGTATACTTTTTGGGGGGCACCTGTATATGTGAAAACTAAGCTTAAAATATGTACAGTTAAATGTCATTCTTTAATCTTTGTATTTTGTAGACCTGCAAATTCTCAACACAGTGCTCTGAGACTATTTCTTTGCATAAGCTCATTTTGGGTAAATTGTTGTCTTCTTATTTAATAGCGTGACTTAATGAGAATACTGAGGTATTTCTCTCTGCTAATAGTGGAGAAGTTTGTGATAAAAGAAAATTTAAGCAATGATATTTACAATTAGCCAGGGCAAAAGTTATGAAAGTGTTAGTGTCATTGGCAAAAGCAGGTCCTGCTTGGATCCTCAGCGTGTAAGGCTTTGCACGCTCATGCCCATAAATGCCCCCTCATAACACCCCACCACTTCCGATGTGAATCTTCAGGGAAAAGTTTCTAGAAAGTATGTTCACCAGCCAGTCATGTGTTAAAGAGGTCATTCCAATGTTTATACTGATGCCAACTTACTGCCAGTTTGGACATAATATTTCAGTTTATTGTAGGGGAAAAAAATCTTACTTGAAACTAATAAAAATCTATCCTATGCAGCACAACACATTTTTGTAAAACACTATTTTTGTTTATAATGTAATTTACTTAATGCAATGTGGTTTGTTAGAAGTATGATTTTTCCAGTTCATGAATTCGTAAATGAATGTCAATTCTATTTTTCACTACCAAGAATAATATGATGTGAAAATGTATTATTGCTTCCATTGATATTATCTTCATTTTATTAAGAAAAATAAGTATGTAGTATCAGATAGTCATATTAGAATTAACAGAGTGATTTAAATTTACAGTATCAGACTAGTTTGTATTTTATTTTATAGTATATTTTATGCAATCAATTTTTTTTCTTATCATGAATAGTGGTATCAAAGCAAAGGTAGAATAATTGTGAAAGGTGATTCATCTTGTAACTTAAAGTGTATTGGGAATCTGTAAAATTGGATAAGTGATATTGTTAATCTGTTGCTTATCGAATACCTCTAAGGTGTAATTTTAAATAGCAAGTGCTGCATGGGTGACATGTCCAGATACCAGAGTAAGACAGTATTCTGAAGGTTGCGGTAGAACGTGTCTCTCCGTTAATGACCTTAGATAACCTGGATCTTTCTGGAAAGGAGGACCATTTTCATTGGAGAGGAGTGTGAAGAATTAGCACTTAACTAGGGCACGCATCTTTGTAGGCAGGACTAGACTAGCCGTTGTTTATATGTTACTGCATTTTTTAAAAAACTAGATGGATTTTGACTGTTTGGCAGTTAAGTTTGTGATTATTTCACTTAAACTAAAGCTCTGTAATGGAGCCAGAATTCATTTCAGGGTCCAAAGTGATATTTCATAGCTGTTTCAGAGTAACTGAAACTGAGGTATCAAGAGAAATATGCCATGCATGTTAAGATACTGTGGCCAGAGAAGGGGGTAGTGTGTGGTCTCAAATCTAAGCACCAAATTACAAGTCCAGAAGGAATTACACACATCAGGATGTGGTGGAGCTGCTTTGCATGTTAGCAGTTCTGTGTACCTGTGCTCCAGGTGTGGAGCCAAGAGAATTGTTTACTAAATGCTGGCAAACGTTCTCCTTTGAAAAGGAGATTCCCCAGTCTTATCCGAGCAGTCACCCAACAGCTAAAAATCACCAGGTACAATTATGTTCTCCCCTTGAAGTTTATTGAACTGGTCATGTTTTACTTACTTATATTATTTATTCAGTTGAGGGGCTATCAGGGCCTTCTGTTTTCCTGCTTCTTCCTATAACTCTCCTCTGCCCACCTCTCCTTTGTGCTTGTCTGCCATGGAGCAGGCCCACTCAAGGGGTGAAACTCAAAGGCTGATTATTGGCCTTCCAGAAACCCTCAGGATAGTTCCTTGAGAAGGGGAACAACCTTGTGTTGAGTGCCTGCTGTGACCCGAGCATACTCTGCATGTGACCTTCAACGTTATCTTAGAAAGAACGTGCTATTGTCTCCATTTTACAAGTAAAAAAACAGAGGTCCAGAGAAGTTAAGTACCTAATCCAAACGAAGGACCATGTGAAGTCAGATTCTTTACTTTTTTCATTACCACCTGCTAAAGGTAAAGTTTAGTTATCCTACTTGACTTCTAGGATAAAAAACAGAATTGAAAGGTAAGTGGGAACATCTCTTGAGTTAAACTTTGAAGACAGAGCTAGGCATTTTGTCTTCTCCAATGGGGCCAACTCCCATGACGATGTTGCCTAAAATGCTGCTGGGCAGATACCTGCACCTCGGTGAGAAAGAGCTGACTGGTAGGAAGGTATCCAGGGAAAACTTCCGAAACTGGTGATGTGATATTGCTAGGATCATGCTTCTGAAGGGGAGGAAAACCCTGCATCACGACCACCTGGTGCTTACCAACCACACAGCTCCCTGTGCCCGGCTCCCTGTGCCCCGTGCCCCAATGCTAATTGACCCCATCAGTCTCTCTGCAGGTGTGGCCCAGGCATCTTCACTTCCTGAGAAGTAACGTCAGGTGCTCCGGAATCATACTAACTTTTGAGGGTTGTTGCTTTCATGGGTGAAGCATGTATGAACTGGGGAGGACCTATACTTTGAAACCTCACGTGCCTGTCTACAAAATCTGTTTTTCTCTAGAGAACTGTTTTCTCTGTACAAAGTGTCCATTTATTACCATCAATTCCCTGCATCTTGGTGCTCAGAGATTCAAAGACATATTATGGGGATTTCCTGCACAGTATCTCACACAATTGTACGACTTGTTTACTTCTTGGTCCTTTTTCCAATAGAAAGTGAAATGCCACCATGAACCACATCATATTAAAATATACAACTATCTCTTGTGAAAAATGAAGTCAAGGCAGACACCTGGGAACCCAACAAACTCTAAACTGTGTACAAATTTTTTTTGTTAAGTTTGGAAATGGATAGCTGCCTGAAGGTCGCATATTTAAGGTCAGATTCCCTGTTTCTCTCATTTTTGCCCTGTGGCAAAGCAAAGCAAGACATCCTATGGAAAGAAAAATGAATGAAGGAAAAGAAAACCCGAAATTGGCATTCTAATAATAAATTAATGATAACGATTGAGGCTGAAATTTTTTATCTTTGGCATACTGCAATATTCTAATTTTCAGGAGGATGAATTAGTGTACAGTATATTTCAGATTGACAGTTCCATGAATGTTGACCCATATTTTGAGACATGAGCAAAAATGGTAGCACCTGTAATGAAGGCAAACAGAGTATTTAAAGAAAGTAGATTTCAAAGTGAAATGTTGTTCATATAACAGACTGAGCATCTCTGGGCACATATCTCTGAAGAGGCGAAAATGCCTAAATATTCATTTTCTCACCAAGTTCTGGTGTCAGGGAAGGAAGTCAGCACATTTTGTCTCATGGAAGTTATCATCCATCTTAGACTTTTTCCACTTTCTTCCTTTCTCAGTTTTGCTGGAAGAATTGAGGTAAAAGAGTTAATAATAATAGAGTAATCATAGCATTTATTGAGCAGTTACTGTGTGCCAGGCACCATGTTAAAGAGTTTACATAGGTTTTGTTTAATTCTGAAACAACCCTACCAATATTATTCTCTTCACTTTACAACTATTAATTAAAAAGCATCTTCAATGTGCAGGGTACCATACTATGCTATTGCCTATGTTATCTTAATCTTTAAAGCATTCTGTTTGTGGTATACGGGTATTTATCTTTTTTTCACACGTGAAGAAATTGAAGTTGGGAGACCAAGTAGCTTATTCAAAGTGACGTAACTGGTAGATATTAGAGAGTCTGCACCTTCTGGTTCCCCATTCTACTTTATGCTTGTCCTAAGCTGCATTTAAAAGATCCCACCTTGTTTATTCTTCCAGGTATAAACTCCAAAGAAAAGACTAGTAATTTTTTAAGTATCCGGTGATGCATCTTAAGAAAACTTATTCTTCTCTAGGGGAGCAACATGAGCCTTGGAAAGATATCTTAGGATGCCTTAACACACACACACACACACACACACACACACACACACCAAAAACATAGGGTAGTAGTTGAGAGCATGAGTTTGAGTTAGATGGGTTTCAGTCCTGTTCTACCTCTTTCCTAGCTGTGTGACTGTGGGGAAACTGTGTCAGTTTCATCTTCTGTAAAATGAAGGTAATGATAGCATTGTTGTGTACCTAGTAAGCTCTCAATGGAAGGTATTCGTCGTGGTAGGTGTTGTTGATGTTTCTCCTACATTTAAATCTTTTAAAAGGTTTGTTTGTACAATTCTTTAGTTGTTTTAGTTACTTTACCTCTCAACCCTCAGCAGAAGGGTTAAATTAAAGTTAAGGAGGACAGATACCATGAAATAAGAGAATTGCCACTAAAGAAAGGGAGTCACAAAATTGCCTTTAAAAAGGCAGTCAAATAATGGCTGCTTATAATAATAACTTAAGTCAATAAAGAAATGGAAATGTTCTCTGTCCTTTGTTTAAGGAGACAATGAAGTGTATTTTAGTGGGGTCTTTTAGAAGATTCTCATTAATTAATCAAATGTTGCTTGAAGTTAAATCGGTTTTCATTATCTGGAAAGTTCTTTTTCTGCAACACCCCATTTCACCAAATACTAGATAAATGAGTTGTTACCCAACATCTATAGTGCTTTCAGTTTACTTGGGGTGACAGCCCCAAATGCTACGAAGTTTATTCATGGAATGTATGCAGCGAGTTGTGTTTATATAGCTGAACTCGAGAGAACATGCCCCCACTAAAAACTGGTGTTTAAAAACATTGTCCTGGCCCAACTGATGTGACTGGAACCAGCATTCAGCTCAAAGTTCACGGCTCTTCATGCTCACTAGCTCTGTGCAGGTTCACCTTGTGTGTTGTCTGCCCCATTACCTGAAGTAGTCCAAGCACCTTGGGAGTGGAGACTAAGCCTTAGGCCCCTTTATTCCTCCCCTTTTCATGCCTAGTGCCCTGCCCTCAGTGGGTCAGCAACTTCTGTTTATGACAGAGGATGTGTTTATTAGAAAAAAATCTTATCTGTGACATCCACCGAACATCCATGCAATTGTTTCATTATTTAATACAAAAGGACAATGCTATTTATGTGTTTGGGGAAAATATTCAATTCCCCAAGAAATGAAAAGGTAAGACTAGATCACAAAGACTTACTCGGCTACCATGTATTCTACCCACCTGGAAGGCAGGGCATATTGAAAGACCATGGAATCAGATATTCAACTTATAAGTCCTTCTACTTCTAGAGGCCCTTTTATTTTCTGGCAAGCTCAGTAATGCATTAAAAATGCATGTTAATTGAGGTATATTCAAGATCTACTGGTGAGAGGGCCCTTCAGAACAACAAATCTGTCCTATTGCCTTGAACAAGTCAGGCAGTATTCTTATTCCAATAAACAATAAAATCACCTCTCTCTTTTAAATGAAATTGAACTCATGCCAGACTCTACTTTAACTTTTGTTTTGTATCTTAACAATGTTTCCTGTAAGCTTTAGGATATGATCAAATAAGTTGTTATTTTTCTGAATGTAACCTTTCATTCTCATATATCTCTGCTGTTTCCTAATGAGTATTATAGTGTTAATTTCATTTTTCCCGAGTTACTTAAATTACAATACTTATTGTATACTCTAAATCATTGGTCCCTAAAAATCTGAGTTTTAAAATAAAATAAACCAAGTGACAAGTACTGTATTAGGCACTGGAGGGAGTGTGAATCTAATAGGCAAGATGGCGAAGGACATTAGTGGGTGCAGTGTACTGCGACTGATTGGTCAGGGGAGGCTTCCATATCCTGGTCTAATCATGGAAAGTCCCAGGTGTACAAAGGAAAATGCTAGATGAATGTGATTTGGCTGGTACTAGACTCTCTTGCTGAATTATTTGAATGGTGGTTCCACTATAAACCCCAATATTTGCACTTTCCCCTTGAAATGCTTTTGCCCAACCATTTCATCTTAACAGATAAAATAACTAAGGCCCTGATGTGTTAAGTGACTTAGTCATGTTTACATGGCCAGTTAGTGGCAGAGGAAAGGTCTAGATTCCAGATCACTGTTGTACTTTCTTCACTAACATGCAATCTCCATGACTACAGAGAGCTTGTGTGCTTGGTGCACCATTACATGTCTCTTTGGTGCTAATCGTAGGCACTAAACAAATATCTGTAGAGTGAATGATTGATTTCTCTCTGGAGATTGCAGAGCCTAAAAGTCTTTTTGCTTTCCCTCACCTAATGATGTCTTTCCCGTGGCACTCAAGACTGATGAAAGTTGGCTAGTGTTCTGTCGCTCATTTTCAGTTTCTGACTTACCGATCTACATATCTAATTTATGGATCTTTTCATTATAATCTTTGCAGAAGTTTTCATAAACGTGCAAATCAAGATATTCTTCCTGAGTACTTAAATTTAAATATCTCTGATATATATCCTCCCTTTGCAAGAGTGGATTTTGATAAGGGCCCGAGGTACAGCAGTTTTCTGCTTCCTTCAATAAATGTTTGTTCTTGTCCGTCATGTTTTCAAAAATGTTTGGTTCCTCTTCGTGTCTGGTGCGTGCTCTCCAGGGAGGCATGCTGGCTCTATTTTACAGTTGAGTTGAATTAATACCACCTTCATTTAAATGAGAAATTTTTACAGTAATTATAGAATTGAATTACCTTTTCCTTTATGAAATTAACGAATGTTGAATATATGACTTGAAGGACGGCACTCTGACATTCTTGTTATTTGTGAAGATACATTCATAAAATCATTTCATTGCCTTGTTTATTTTCTAGGCAGTGTTAGAGCCTTTTAAGCCATTTTGCCTGATATATCTCATTTTTTTAGCATTTAGTGTGTTCTGTTAAATTAATACTATTCCATTATTTTAGATGGAGTCTTCTTGAAGCAAATCATTTACAGTTACTGTTTATTATACAGGATAGTGTAAACCTCTCAGGGTTTCCTTAATGATTTTTCTCTGCTCATTCTATATGTTTATCTTTTGCCTATTCCTATTCTTCTGTTTCTGAAAAGAGGCCAAAACTACCCACTTCTATTTATCAGTGGCTCTTCCCTACAAAGGTTCTACATACACGCTATTTTAGCATACATTTAATTATCAGATTATTTCTGAGTATCTAATCGGTGCTATGCACTGTACTAACATGCAGGTGACACACATATTTAAGACTCAGAACAGTGCCAGTCTCAAAATAACAAACTTTGGAATCTAAAGAAAAGAAAGTATATTTCAAAATTGAAGTTTGGAATGAATATTAAACTAAATAAATGCCTAATTACCATATTTCATGATTGTAAAATGCACATTGTTCACAATTTCACATTTCTGAAACGAAGGTGTTTTACAATTGACAACATCTTACAAACTATTGGCCAGATAATTATGCTGATGTACTTGTCATTGTCAGCACATGAGCCAATCTGGTTATTATTTCTAGTGCTAATAGTAGGCACTAGGGTCAACTTCCCCACTATTCAAGCTCATAGTGGTCTGAGCAAAAAAAACCCAGCAATCCCTCAGCCTTCCAGTCAACAACCCATTTAAAGATCTTTAGAGAAAAAATATGGGTTTTAATTGTCAAAAAACCTTACCTTCTCGTACCATGAAGGAAGCACTAACATGGAATCTTGCAAAATGGGTATCCAGCAACATGGAAGAGAATCCCAGAGCAAGTCATTGAAGACACTTAAGAAGTGCTGCATTGCCTTGGCTGGATGGCTCAGTTGGTCAGAGCTTTGTCCCATGCAATAAAAAGTTGCATGTTCGAATCCCAGTCAGGGCACATACCCCAGCCATGGCGCGTATGGGAGGCAACCAATTGACTTTTCTCTCTGACATTAATGTTTCTCTCTCTTTCACCTACCCCCCCTTCCTCGCTCTCTAAATAAAAACATACCCTTGGGTGAGGATTTTTTTTTTTTAAAGTACTACATCTCTGATGCTCCTGATGGCCCGAGGACATTGATGACTGTGAATGGAAAGTGGTCCAGAAGAGTTGGACACTTACTGTGGGGAAATTTTCAGGAAAACCCTAACCCACTTGTTTTGCTTATATTTCCCTCTATGTATGCACATGAGTGATATATAAGAAAATCTCTAAGTAAGTAGTCTGAAAGAGCTCTTTAAATAAGTACAAAATAAAAATTTTAAGTGATAAAGCATTATGTCATAATTTAATTGGTAGTTATTTTCTAAGTAGTATATTAAAAAAAATGGTGCATCTTACAATGGATGTTGTCCAAACTCAGATTAAACAAATACCCCCATTTTTTACATGCCAGTTCATGTTTCACTTAAATTTGTCTTATAAATACTACTTTATGGAAGCACATTTAAGCCAGCCAATAAATAAGATCACCAGGAAAATATTTATAAAGAAGAAAGGGCCCTTAGAACCCTGAGGAAAATCTGTGTTTCATGGGAGAAGGAGGAGTCAGAGAAAGTAACTGAGGAGGATTAATAAGTGGCTCTGGGCAGGACTGTCATGGAAACCAAAGAAGGAGAGAATTTTCCAGAAAGAAAAGCATTTAGAATAATCAAATATTTCCAAAGACCCAGAGAGTTCCCAAACAGATTAAAAAAAAAAAATGGTGGCTTTGAGGAGTAAGAGAGCTTGAATAGTGAGGAAGTTGACCCTAGAGTTCCCTTTTTACGAATAATTGATCATTTTAAGACTTGGAAGATGTGCAACAGAGTGAAGGAAAAGGAAGATAGAGGGGATTTGGAATAATGGTGAGTGAAAAAGGGGAGAACTTTAGAATCATCACCATGATTCCAAACAAGGAACCAAGTTACTCCCTGAAGGTTAAGGACAGGGTCAAGGGCTTAGAAAAAGGGTGGCAAAGGCTCAGAACAGTTGCTGTGAAGTGTCAAGGAAACTCAGCATGAGCAGGATCAGAAATGTCTGAGTTACTGCAAGAGCCCAGCTGAGGTCTGGGAGCATGAGTTTGTAGTGGGCTCACTGGTGTGGTTTCACAAGTCTCCCCAGGATTGTGTGGCGGACCAGAAGCAGGAGCCAAGAAAGCAAACAGTGGAAAGTCGATGCCTGTTGAGAACTGGCAGAGAAGGAATGACAGGAGAACAAAGAGGAGTGATTGTAGGGTAGTAGTGAGTGCAAAGTTGAAATGGCTGACAGTGGGAGGTAGGCCAGATGGGGAGGGATTCGGAGGCCGAATCAGGTTGATGGACAGGAAGAAAGGGGGAGGGGGGGCCCTTGGATGATTGACACAGTGTGCACAGAGAACCAAGAGGGAATAGAAGGAATGTGGAATCCAGTGACTGAATGGAGATTTTCAGAAATGTCAAGAGAATTTTAAAATAGAAGAATTAAGAATAACCATGTACTAGGATTAGCAACATCAATGTCTTCTTAGAAGCCTAGTGGTTAGCAGCAATAGATTTGGATTTGAATCCAAGCCCACTAGCATCTCTGCACTGTGGGACCACTGGGTAGAAGTTTGCTCCCCCCACATCTACTCTTCTTTGTTCCTTGGATGACTGACTCCTTGTGGACCACACCAGTGAGCTCCCTTGCCCCCTGGGATCTAGTTAGGTTCACCTGGTGGGAGCGCTGGCGGCACATGGGACACAGGGAGGAGAATGAGGTTGGGGCATGGACTCTCCTGGGTCTCCTCCTGCAGGATTGCAGTGGGCTGGCTGTGCTCCTCTGTCCACACAGTAACCACTCTCTCCCCTCCTGGGCCAGACCTGGTGGTGGTGACTTGCCCGCTATTACTTGCCCCAGGCTAATGCACCAGCATTGTGGTTTCCCACACCTTTTAAACCGCCTCTTTATTAAAGTCTGCTTAAATTACCCAATTTGATTATGTGGTCTGTTTTCTATTGGGGCTCTGATAAAAATCACCTTGGGCAAGTTACTTAGGCTCTCAGCCTCACTTTTCTAAATCTGTACGGTTGAGATAATAACAGTACCTACTTCATAGGCTTGGTAGGAGGATTATATGTGATCACACAAAATCCCTACACAATGCAGGGCATACGGTCAGCTCTTTAAAATGATGATGATAATGTAGTATCAACTCTGGAATTTCCATGGAGCCACTTATAAACCTATGGAGATCTGTAGAGCAGGAACTAGATGTTTTCATTAGCAAGTAGCATTTCCCAATGCATCCTTCTCATGGCAGAATTGAAGGGGTCCATTGGAGGAGAAACTGTAGCCGCCTATAACCTCTATTAGTCCCTCCTCCCAAAGGCACTCTAGAATGATGGTATCACAACTTAATTTGTGGGAAGAAGAAACCGAATATGCTCTACATGGCAACCAAAATACCTCTAATATGCAATCTAAGTAAAGATGGTGTGCTTTTTATGCAAGTACAGCTTCAAGGCGGCTTCCTTGACCCACTCTCTCAACACGCCTTCCAATAGTCGCTGTTCAGTGTGGAAATTGTAGAGCCTTCTCTGGTTCTGATTATTTGGCTAATTGAAACCTTTGAGGCACAGCTGTGCCTTTTCAGTGGCATTTAAACATAGTGGTCTTTAAAACGTTGGGTTCAAAAATGACTTTGGTGAAGGAGAAGCTCAGAAACGTAGCCGCTTTCACTTGTTCTGACTTGAGACAATCCTCAGACTTCATTAAATGATCTGAATTACTCATCCATAGTGGTCATGCCATCTTATTGTTGACTAGGGCCTTTTAATTCAAAAGCGTGTTTAGTCACTTTCCAAACATGTGGCCATTGTCATATTGTAAACATGAGTCCTCTGTGAGGCTGACCACGGGGAGGCCACCCTTCTGGGCCAGACCTCGATGGCCTCCACCCGGAATCCACTCAAGGTCCCCACTGACCATAATGGCCGGAAGGGAGGCACTTTCGCTGACACATATTCCCTGGGGCGGTTCTGCAAACTTCACAAGTCATGTAAGTGGCTTCAGGTTCCATTTCTTTGTGCATGTGGGCATCTCCCAGAGATAGAGGAGGATGGGGGCAGAGTGACAGGGGAGGCGGCGTCAAGAGCAGACTCCCGCGGCTCTACCTGTGCTCTGGTGGTCCTTGGTGCTCTTTGGTCCTGGGTGCCGAGGATCACAGCACCTAGAAGCCATATGTAATTGTAAACCTGGGGTAACACCTGCAGTTTGGTGACGCCTTGTGTTTCACTCTGCCGGTCCCTAAGTTTTGATTTTCGACACTCTCCAAACTGAAGGCCGTTTCTCCATTGGATGTATTTGTGTGCATCTCCGCTCTATGGGGAATGTGGGCGCATTCAGGTCTGTTGTCCTAAGCGCCTTTGTTTGTGGCTGCATTCCATGCGGTTCAGTCTTTCAGCCCCATGTATTTACTAACTATTCAGATGCCTTGTGGTATTCACACAGAGATTATGTAAAATAAAAAAATACGTTATTAAGGCCGTGGACGCTGTGAATGGATTATTACAATTTGCCTATCATGGTAATGGCACCTGTTAGAGGTGTGATACAAAAGGCAGTGGCAGGCAGTGTAATTTAGTAATTGTGGCCATTGTGCTGTATGGCTGGTCAGTTCACCAGGCAAGTACAAAGGAAGCAGTGTTATCCAGAGCAGGGGTGGGTACGCTTAATAAAGAGAGCTAGTTGTGCACTGAAAGAGACTTTTGGTGGAGGGCTAACTCCCAGGGGGCAACTTCCAATGAGTTGAAAAGAATGAACAAAAGTACAAAAATGGTACAGGTTTTCCTATTTCAGCTCTTAAAGTGACAGACGAGTTATGTTGGTGCACACTGCCAGCACTTTCTCCTCCTACTGCCAAAGTAACCTTTTTTTTTTCCAAAACATTCTGTCAGAGTTGCCTTGTCATGCGGCAGTCACATATAATGTACTCTTTGCTTCTTCTATATGTAAAACATACCGTGTCAAAGATCACATCTAACTGGCACAGGGGTACACGCGCTAGTCCATGAAAAACATTTGTTTACAGCCCACAACAGTGTTTTAAGAGCACGTGACCACTGATTCAGTGAGGATGTAAACATACAGCCTTTTCCTCCAGCATTTTCCCTGCTTTTATTAATATTGTTTTGATATTACAGGTGGTATTGCTCCTACTCTGAAAGTCCTACCCATGTAATTAAGGTTGATCATTGGCATCAGAATAGTTAATAGAAATTAATATTAAGAATTTATGCCCAGCCGATGTTGATCAGTAATTGAGCATTGCCCTATGAGCCAGGAGGTCATGGTTCGATTCCTGGTCAGGGCACATGCTCAGGGGGTGGGTTGCAGACTCGATTCCCGTTAGGGAGCGTATAGGAGGCAGCCAATCAATGATTCTCTCTCATCATTGATGTTTCTATCTCCCTCTCTCTTCCTCACTGAAATCAATAAAAATATATGAAAAAATAATAATTTATGAAGCATATCTTCTCCCGACTTCAAGAGCTCGTGAAGTCCAGCCATTTCTGAAGACCCTACTGAGAAAGACGAGAAGGGAATGAGTGCAAGTGCAATAAAAAAGGGCCCAATATGCCAACGTGGCTTTTGTCTCCTGAAATCATGTGTCCTGGGTTCACTTCTGAAAGGATGCCAAATTGACACCCTGTGTGACTCCCCCGTGGTGTTAGCCATAGCACACCTGTGATGTCTGCCGTAGTACATGATGTGCCGTGGGGAGCAGCGACTTTCTCCCCCTGTCTCTTGCTTGCTCTACTGTCCCAGTTGAAATCGTGACTGACAACAAACTGAGCTCTTCTCTGGTTGGATATTGAATACTTCTTAAGAGCCAGGCACTGTACGAGGCTCTCTATCAGCATTTCTTCATTTATTCTTTGCACCAACAGTGGAGCATAGGCAGAATTATTTCCCCATTAACAGATAAGGAAACAGAGGCTCAGGGAGTTTCCATAGCCTCCTTATATGCAGTGAGTTAGGATGTTATACTCACATTCTCTTCATATATACATACATATAGTCAAAAGAGTGCCACACTCTTGAAATCACTTGCAACCCTGCCTGTTTTGCGGGATTAGATAGTCCAAAGGTGATGGAGAGGGCACAGGTGACAGTTGGGTGTCAGAACTGAGATGACTCTGGGTATTGCCCCAGTCAACTCCTGCTTGGCCAGTTGCCCCTGAAAGTTCACAATACATGTATGTATATATGAAGAGAGAGAAATGTATGTATAAAAATAGTACATTTAATTCTTTAGTGTCTTGCAACAGAGTAACCATGATATATCTGTAATGACAGTTGACAGGGTTTTGAAAACGGAATTGTGAAAATTAGCCATAAGATTCCAGAATCTTATTATGCAATAAAGTATCAGCATCCCCCCCCCCCCCCCCACACACACACACACAAGTCACTTTAATAGCACGGCTGCATGAATGAGGTCCTTTCTTAAGGGCAGATCAAATGTATGTAGAGAATATAATGCTACTGGGAACCAGCCTCGTTTTAATAAAGGGCCACACAGAAGAAAATTTATGCAACAAAATGTCGATTCGTATCTCTTAACTTGGGTAAATAATGTCGCAGACAGTACGAGATGTGTGAATGGGCAAGGTGTGCCACTGTTCTGACTCACTCATGCGGGGCTTTGGCCATCAGCCCGACGAAATGGGCGTGCCACCTAGGAGGGTGCCGACTGAATAGAGGCAGTTGTGTGATGGTTAAACATGATTTTGTACTTTTGCTGTGAAGAATGACTATTACAGCTTGCCACTTTTCTTTGCACCAATTTTGACATGTGAACATTCTTAACTGAAAAAGAATGTCATTTTCATAGACGAACTTTCTGTACAATAAAGTTAGTATTTGTAAATCCTCCTAACATATACAGTGATTTGATAAGCTTGAATATTCTCATAGGAACAAGGTTCCTTATTCTACTCCCTAGGAATTGTTCCAAAGTTTGCAGAGTAGCCATAGAAAAGGTATGTAGGGAGTTTATTTCTGGCCTCCACTTGTATCGAGAAACAACCAAAGAATGGATTTATTTTTTATTTTTATTTTTTTGGTTGTCACACACCCTCCGCTGCCTCTTTGTATCATCGTGTCAGTAACTATGGACAGAATTAGAATATTGACATACTGCAGTTTCCCACAACTGTACTCTCGCACGCAAACAGAAAAGGTGTTGGGTGTTTTGGACAGACAGAAGCAGAAGCGGAGATCAATAATCTCTGGTTTAAAGATTGCACTTACGTCTGATAAAACCACCTGGGTTTCCTCGGCGGCTGAGGTCAAGGATGTGGCCGCAAACCTGTGTGCTCATCAGACTGCTGGAGTCGAGTCCTCTGTTTGTATACAGTGTATAAATGGTCATGTGGATAAACACTGCCTTCTCCAACCACATAATTGCATCGATTGCTGAAAAAACCCAGAAATGGACCAAAATATCACAGGGAAGCTATTTCTAACATGACTTTGCTCTTTATGGCTAAGTGGCAGCCACTGGTGTTTTTTCTTCTTCTTCTTCTAAATTATGTGTTCTTGTTTCAGGCATTTAGATGATGCAAAACAGATTTTTGTGGCAAGATGCTTTTCGCAGCCAAAAAAGCATTCAAGGAAGCTCTCTACTCCTCCTTACTTGCTATTTATTCTGGACCTTTTGTGTTATCGGCATAAACTTGTTTCATTTGCAAATGAGAAATAACCTACCTAGGAGTGTGTTTTTTTAGACCTGCTAATAATGCCAATAAATATCTTATTATGATGGGAAGTGGAAGTTTTTAAAGGATGAATTAGAAAGGAATAACAACATGTGAACATAGTGGGTGCAAAAAATAACAAGCTGTGTCTTTATTGTTTTCCTGCAATGCTGCGAATAAAGTAGATTCTTTGCAACAGAGATGTACCAGTTCTTCCTGCAGCTAAAAGAGAGGATGGCTGTGTGATTGCCCATGATCTGTGATCTCAAACCAAGCAATGATTTTATTACCAGCCTTTTACCATCAACTTCCTTATCTCTCTTTGTCCCCTCTTCAGCCTTTCCTTTTCCCTTTCCTGCTCCTTTTCTCCGTACCTCTCTTCCTCCTCTAGCCAACTTCCTTAGAAACAATTGTGGTTAGCAGAGTCGGAAGTCAAAACAGTTCGTCTCATAGCCCTGGTAAAAAAGACCAAAGTCAACAAATTCACAATTTCTCATTTCCAACATCTCCACTTTGCACATCCTATTATTATGGCACTTAGTTTTAGGGTAACCACTGGTGATTTAGTTGTCTAAAAATGGCCAGTGGCTTTTTAGCAGCAAACATGTTTTATTCTTTCATGGACCTTGAAATTTGAACTCAGAAATTCCACATCCATAAACTTAGCTTGTTCTAGCACCATCCATTTATACGAGTTCACATTTTCATTTGTTTGTCTGGGTGTTTTAGGCATGAGATTTAGGATCTGAGTAGGGTTTTGTATATTTCATTGGACCCCGATGCTATCTATACATGGACTGCATGTCCCTTTTAATAGGCATTAACATCAATTTGTTGCAAGAATGTTTTGGTGAAATAAAATTTGTGGAAAATTATTCTTTTTCTATTTGTGGTGTTTACAAAAGCATATTTAAGGTTCCTTCACTCTATAAATGTTCTGAGTGAAAGCTATTTTCCAATGATTTATTTAACACATTAATACTTGCCATGTACATGCCATTGCAGTAGCCACTGTGGAAACTTCAGAGGAGTATAATGTATGTCCTTAAGAGCATAGGACCTGGGAGGAGTGAAGTTAAGAAGCACCACATTGAAAGCTGACATGGGGGCTGGCACGGAAAATAAGTGAGTGTGACTAAGAGAAAGGAGTTGGAAAGAATATCAAGGGAAGAAGAGCTAGCTCTAGCTGCTGGACATTAACGAAGAGAAAAAAGATAAAAATAAAAAGCTTCGATGAAGGAGAACGTGTAGATCAGCCATGTTAAATGGAATTCCCTGAAGTTTGATAGCACAATATAACTTTGCAGCCTTAGCTGGTTTGGCTCAGTGGTTGGAGTGTCGGCCTGCAGACTGGGTTCGATTCCAGTCAAGGTCACGAACTTCAGTTGCAGGATAGATCCCCCGCCAGTCAGGGAATGTGCGGGAGGCAACCAATCGATGTGTCTCTCTCACATCGATGTTTCTATATATATATATATATATATCTCCCTTCCACTCTGTCTAAAAATCAGTGGGAAAAAATACCCTCTGGTGAAGATTTAGCAAGGGGAAAAAAAAGGTACCTTTGCAGAAAATGTGGAAAATGTGCTACGATTAAGTTATACTTCTTAGTGAACTAAATGTAATCAGTGATTTTCTAGGCTTTTTGCCATAATTTGAATGGATTACTTAACAAATGTACAAATACAGCTAATACTTGGAGTTAGATTCCAAGCAGTAAAATTGGAATTATAAAAATGCCTTACCAAAAAAAAAAAAAGTGGCAGGATTTTTTGAAGGCCGTTTTCCCCTGGATGGGAAGAAAATGACTTTTAGACTTTCCTTCTCCCCTCCCTCCAAATTCCTGAGCTGTTTTAAGTGCTTCCGATGCTTTCTTACATTTTTAATGCATTGTTTTCGTCAAGAGAAGGATTTTTTTCCCCTTAACTTGTGCTTTGTTGGTTTTAGTAAAATAAGTTTTAAAAGCCATGTCTTTCCCATTGAAATGAAATTAAAAACCACTGCTGCTCTGATGTCACGGGAGAAAAATGAGGTGGATTCAGACAGGAAAGTTGTGTGAAGCAAACTTTATGGGGCTTTTAAAGGAGCTTGTGCAGTGTCTTCTAACTTGAACTAAGCTGCGATTGTGTGTTCGGTATCTCTTCCCGGAAGAACTTATTTTTATGAAAAAAAGTGGACAAGCAACAGAAATAAATATACATGGAAATGCGAGCAGCCTGGAGCACAAAGCAATACATACGGCTTGTTTTTTCAGCTCCTGCAAAATAGTTGTAATTTAGGCCATAGGATTATGAAGTTGTTGGTTTTCCTTTTGAAAGAAAAAGACTGATTTCTAAAGCAAATCGCTACTAAAAGCAATAAACATCATAAATTTCTGAGCATTTATTTCAAGATAGCATGTTTCATGGGAAGTCCTACAAGTTGAGTGTTTGAAGTCATTTTGTGAAAGACTGGGGATATTATGTTGTAACATGTTTGAAAATTAGGTTCTGCTGTTCAGATGGGAGCTACTGCGCGTTTTCTTTCTAAATGAATGATGACACCCTCTTACTAACTGAGAAGATGAGGCCGGGTTTCACTCCGAAAGGTTTAAAGGCAGCCTCTTTCCCAGTCTTTCTTAGAGCTGCAGGTAGAAAGTGTTGGGAAGCAGTAATTCATGACAGGTATGTTTTATGATTTCTGCACGCTCGTATCCCCCACGTAGGCTGTCACTGTGTAGGCCTGTACTGTCTCAGAGTATGTGCTCAACACTTTCTCTTAACTGGCAGCATTAACCCCCATGCCCATCATCGACGTCATCGCCATGTCATGTGCTTGTTTAAACACATGGCTCCTTTATTCCAGGCTCTGTCCAGCTTTCTTACCTCTCCTGATACCTTCGCTCACTGCTGGCCATGATTGAGAAATTTGTTTCATTCTAAGCATCAGCATAGTTTTCTGTAACCACTTTCCCTACTTATTTCAACACTTGCTTCCTCATGTCCACCCCCCCTCCCCCCGAAAAGTTGTAGAGTGAAGGTGCAAATGTTGAAGATCTTTGCTTTTAAGTGAACTGTTTTGTTTGAATCTGAGAACTGGTTTGTCTTCATAGAACTAAACCTCTTCTTGATCAGTGGGGCGAAAAGGAGAGAAATGAATGGCAGAGAATAACATCTGACATATCTAGGTGTGACCATGGTGGCAACAGCTAGTATTTGTCAAGCACTCGCTATGTGTAGACACCACCGTTCTACGTGCTTGACATGTCTCAAGGCCTCACAACAGCTCTCAGAGTAGGTATTACTTCTGGCCTCGCTTATAGTGGGGAGGCCACGGAGACTCAGGTATCTTGCCGAAGGTTGCACTACCCGAAAATGCCAGAACAAGTACTTAAACCAGCCATCTGCCATCAGCATCTGATCCATGACCAGGAAATTATCACCACACATACCGGTATTAAGTCCGAAGAGAGAAAATGTTATGTTATGAAACCCTGAATATATTTCATGGGAATTGCAATGTGCATTTCCTTAAAAGACGATGATTTATAGTTTTCTTCCTTTTTATAGATTTAATGTGTATAGGGATTAAAGGGCCAAACCTTAATGTCAGGGTACTATTTAAATGTAGATGTCTCGTTGTCATGACACAATATTTTTGTACTCAGAATATGAACTCAGTAACTGCACACAGCTTCCTTTTCCTCCCAGATGTTTGTACCCTAATCTATTAGGGATATTTTGAGTCCTGGCCATGTTTTCTGATATTTAGCAAGAGATGAAAGTTGGTAGCCATGCAAAAGCTTGTGTATGGGTGAGTTAATATTAAGAATGATTTTATTATTCAGAAGTGATCATGAAAATATATGTTCAGTGAATCAGAGAATGTTATGAAGAGGAAAGTATTGAATATATATAAATAGAGATGAGAGAGAATCTCTATATAAAGGGTGGGGCAAAAGTCAGTTTACAGTTGTGAATACACAAAACAGAGTTTATTGTATCACTATTTATTAATTATTGTATTATTTTCCAGATGAACAACTGTGAACCTACTTTTGCACCACCCTGTATGTATTTGTGTATATGCAACGTGTGTGTGTGTGTGTGTGTGTGTGTAATTTATTTATTGCATTAGGCAGCTATTGGGAACAAGAACAGCAGATGTGCCCAGGATAATGATTAGTGTACAGAAAGATAGCCACAACACAAGAAAGAATTGGCTTCAGCTAAGCTCTCTCTGTTCTGGGCTATAATGGTAGGAGCTGAACATGTAAACACAGGAATTTAGCTACTTATTGTGTCTTCAGAATTATGTTAAAAGAACTATCTTCATAAAACAACTTATGGAATTTGCCTTCTCTTACATATGGAACTTACCTTCTCAGAGCCTTTACTAGCTCTTGCTGGCAGGATGAAATCAGACATCTCAAGCTGGTGTTCAGCGCTCTCAAGCCCCTTCCTCCTATCTCCCATCTCTGCTCCAACCATATCGTACTAACTATCCTGCAGGTCACTTGGCATGGTGAACAGATTGTCCCCCCAAAGATATCCATGCCCTAATCTCTGGAACCTAACCATGTTTTACAATACATGGCAAAGGGACTCTGCCGATATAATGAAGGTCACAGCCTGGTGGGCCCAGACTAATCACATAAGCTTGTTAAGCAAAGACCCTTCTCTGGCTGGAGGCAGAAGAGATTCAGCTGGAGAATTTGGAGAGATTTGAAGGGTGGAAAGGACTGGGTTGAAGGTGGAGGGGGCAGTGTGATGAGGAATAGAGACAGTGTAAGGGGCTGAGAGAGTCTCTAGCTGACAGACAACAGAGAAATGGGGACTTCAGTCCAACAACCGAAGGAAGCAAGTTTGGCCAACAACCAGAAAGAATTTCAAAGTAGATTCTCCAGAACCTCCAGAAATAAAAGCAGCCCAGGCTACAACCTTGATTTTGGCCTTGTAGGACCCAGAAGAGAGGAAGCAACCAGGCCCACTTAACCCTAACCCCCTACACACACCCCATTCACAGGTCGACACTCAACCACTGTGCCACACCAGCTGGGTGAATATTTTTCAATACCATCAAATATTCTGCTGAGAAAAATAATTAATGGATGTCTACTTCTCCATCCGATAAATGTACCACAACTTTATTTAACCAGGCCCCCTATTAGGGGCCTTCTGTAGTTTTTTTAACTATCCTAATGTTGCAGTAGAGATACTCATTCATAATTATTTCCATAAGTTTCTCATTATTTCTTAATGATTCATTCCTGAGAGTGGAATTGCTGGGCCAAAGAATACGAGTATTTTTAAGATTTTTTTATATAATCGAATTGTCCTCCCGAAAGCTCTATGGGTTTAATTTCCCTTTCCCCAAACCTTCACTCACACTGAGCAAAAAATGTGCCTGTGGTTTTAGTTGCATCTCTTTATCACTGGTAAGGCAGATACCTTGTTTTATGTTTAGTAATCATTGTAATTCTATTGCTTACTTTTTCTTTGAAAGTTAATTTTTTTTCTGTTGACATGTTAGTGTTCCTCTTGATTTACATAAGAGCTCGTAGCCATTTTACGTGTCATGTTTGTGGCATGCTTTTTTCAAGTTTGTCAGTAGGCTTTTTCTTCTGTTCTTGAAGTATTGAAATTTTAAATTTGATAGGGTAAAATTTTTCCCTTTTTTTATTATTTTTCCCTTTGAATTTATGCTCAGAGAAGCTTTCTCTGCCATACGTAAGATCAAAAACAAACTCATTTTCCTTCTAATTCCTGTACAGTTCTATGTTTTACTTATTGGGTTGTTGTCTGATTCCCATTCTTTGAAGCGAACTTGAATCAGGGACTGAGAATGAGCCAAATCTAGAAGAGTCTGGAGTCTTCACCTTTGAGAACTAACCTCTCTGGTCTGTGTTGCTTTGTCCACAAAGGCTAAAGTAAAACCCAGCCTGTGAGGACTACATGAGGTGACATAGGAAATGCTGAGCCCAGGCCTGGCACAGAATAAATCCTCAAACAATATGGGATTTCCTCTGGGTGCTTTCTTCAGGGAATGTTATCGGGCTGGCATGTGAAGATCCGAGACCATTTCTTAGTCGATTTCCCCCAATAGATTCTGACACCTTGATCTAGGGCTGTCACCAGGTCAACCCCTTTCTCTCTTCGGTCTCCCTAATCATGGAAAGTGTACAGTTGTATTTTCACTGATGCAACTAGTCTATGTACCATGTGTTGAAAGGCCTCCTCCTCCTCTTCTGAATCACCGTTTCCTTCTGTTCAGTCTTCACGTGTACCTCTCCATCCTCTCTAGCCCTCGTCTGGCATTTTCATGAGGCATTTTGTGATGTGCATTTAGAACACTATGTAAAAATAAACTTCATCGTGTTATTTAAATATTTAGAGGCCTTTGTAGCCTTGCAGGCTATTTTTAAAGCGACCTTTAAAATCATTTGCAAAGAAGACAACAGTAATGGGGAGAAGCATAACCTTTTAATGTTTCCTTCATTAGCGGCATCCCTTCCCTTGGATGCATTGCCTCGCTTTGATAGCTCATAATGTAGGCTACATCAAAGACCCAAATAATGGTGAACAATGGGCAACAATTTTTAAAAGCTTATTTTGTATTATTGCTGCTGCCATTAGGTGTCAGATAGAAAGGATCCCTTTCTTTCAAATAAGCCAGACTCGTGATTGATTTTCTATGTACTGTAGATCCTCTCTGTAATGCCAGTATATAAAGAAAGGCCGGCTGCATACTCAGACGTGAATTGCACTTATCCGGTTTTCTCCAGCTTTGCTTTTGTGGAATGGTTTTATTTTTGAGAGGAGAGTTAATCTACATTATATCTGATTTCATAATAACAAGAAACTGGATTGCAGTACAATTCTGCTCTGTTCCTTCCTTCCTTTGGTCTTCTGTCCACCTGTTCTTCAAAACCTACCAGTCCCTCTTTCTTTTCTTTTTTTTAAATTGATGTCAGAGAGGAAGGGAGAAGGAAAAATAGAAACATCAATGATGAGAGAGAATCATTGATTGGCTGCCTCCTGCACACCCCACACTGGAGATCTAGCCCGCAATCCGAGCATGTGCCTCGACTAGGAATGGAACCGTGACCTTCTGGCTCATAGGTTGACACTCAACCACGGAGTCACACTGGCCGGGCCATCTCGTCACTCTTTAATGGTGGTCTGATGGTCTGTATCCAGAGCAAGAGTCACCCTTCCAGAAGCCTCCCTGGGGAACAAGGGTGAGAGAGACAGGAGGCCAGAGCCATTGTGAAAGCCAAGGTGTGCATGTCCGAAAAGACCTGAAACAAGAAGCAGTTAGCAAGTTAGGATTTGACGATGAGTGAGGCTGGAGTGAGGTAGGAAACAGGCCACAAGGAGGGGGTCTGACGTGCTGAGATCCTAACTGACTAGAGAAAGCAGGCAGCCAGAATGTGGTGTTGGGGGGTGTTGGGTAGATGGGGTGCAGGCAGATTAGACTGACTTTATATATTTTAAATCACAGGCAAGACTTAGGGAGGATACCGTTCTTGGATCTTGTGGTGTAGCCAAGGAATATATATGTAATAAGTTAAACATATGGGCAAAACAGCATATGATGAATGCAATGAATGGACCGCCAATAAACACTGGAGGAGAAGGCCTTTGGGGAGGGATTTCAATACCAGAGACTTAGTTCTGTGCCCCCAAAGAATAATAATATCCCTGCACAGAGCCTGACACATAGAGGGCAATTTGATAAGTTTTTTAAAAATAAATTATGCTATGTGCTTTGCATTCATTATCTCATTATCATCATGAAGTGGATACTATTATTATCCTCGTTTTATAGAATCAGAAACCAAGATTTAGAGAAATTAAGATCCAACGCCATATTGGTGTGCAATAAAACAGGTTTTGACTTCAGAGCTATCTGACCCCAGGGCCCTAGTTATGAACCATCACAATCACAAAACATTTCTGAGGAATGAAATGTTTAAAAACAGTTTGGTAGATAAAATAATGCCCCTCATCCCCAGCAATGTTTTTTTGACTACGTTATCCTAATGGCAACGGGGACTTTGCAGATGCGCTTGTTAATAATTTTGAGATGGGAAGATTGTCCTGTATTGGTGGTCCCGTGGAATCACAGGGATCTTTATAAGGGGAACACAAGACTGTCAGAGTCAGAGGAGATGTGACGATGGAAGCAGAGATTTGAAGATACTATGCTACTTACTTTGAGGATGGAGGAAGGGGCCATAAGCCAAGGAATGTGTGCAGCCTCGCGAAGCTGGAAAAGGCAAGGACTCAGATTCTCCCTTAGAACCTCCAGAAGGAACACAGCCATGTCAACACTTTTAATTTAGTCCAATAAGATCCATTTGAGACCTCTGACTTCCAAAACTGTATGAGAATAAATGGTTCTTTTGAACCATTAAGTTGGTGGTAATTTGTTACAGCAGCAATAGAAAGCTAGTACACAGTGTTTCAAAAAGAATAGTCCAGTAATGAAATAGAGATGAATCAACCCAGAGAGACTGAAGGCAAGACTAGGAAGGAGGCTGTTACAACCATCCACCCCTCAGGTGATCTGAAAGTGTCTCCTTTCTTCACCTTTTATTTTCTTCCTGACACAGATTGTGTCTTTTGGATTGGCCCATCATAGTTAGAGCAGGCAAATTTTCCACTCATTTTTTTTTATTACATTAACAACCTCACTTGAAAATAAGTGAGGGGAATTTTTCTTTGGGGAATTGTGGATTTGGGCAGACTTTCTAATTTTATTACTAAGAAGAATAAAAGTGATGATTTCTCACCCAGCTGGCATGGCTCGGTGGTTGAGCATCGACCTATGAACCAGGAGGTCACGGTTTGATTCCCAGTCAGGGCACATGCCCAGGTTGTGGGCTCAAGCCCCAGTGTGGGGCATGCAGGAGGCAGCCAGTCAGTGATTCTCTGTCATCATTGATGTTTCTACCTCCTTCTCCCTCTCCCTCCCTCTCTGAAAGCAATTTTTTAAAAAGTGATGATTTCTTATGTATCCCCAAGTCTTCCTTTTACCACATAGTACCTACACTGGACTGCCATTTCCATTGAGTCTGTGGCACAAAACTGTCCAGGACAATGTAAAATATGTTTTATTGTTTTAAGGATTCTTTATGGTATAGCTTAGGAATGGGGGCAAGGAATAAAGAAAAAGGGGGGCTACATAGTGGGGAAGTATCCCTTCCAGTTAGACATGGAAAAACTCGACCGCATTTTGGAATTTCTGGAGGAAATCACAGACATGCTGTCTAACATACAGAGGTGATGTCTAAATTAAACATTCATGTTCCTTCACATGACTGTTTGCTAAAATATTCATGGTAGAACATACTTTATTCTTTCCTTATTCTTTTATAAAGTTTGCCCAAAATGTGCATGCTTATTTATGCCTTGGGATTAGGGTCACTGTTGATGTGATAGGCAACAGATGAAAGTAACTTCACTTTTAAAATTCAGTATGCTTTAGTAGGTTGTAAGTGGGTTGAAAATATACCAGTTAACATTAACCTTCTAGCCACAAAAGCATGGATATGTATAGATTGAAGCTGTAGCCCCGTAAGTCTCACATTTATATCTCTGGCTTTAGACGTACATCTAGCTACCTACTGAACAAGCCAATTGAATGCTATTTGTCAGTGTAAGCTTTATGTGTCCTGAATAGAACTCTTATTCCTCATCACCCTGCTCTTTCTCCAGTGTCCTCCATCCTGTTAATGGTCACACCTTTCATCTAGTTGTTCCCACCAAAACCTTGGAGCCAACTTGAATTCCTCTATCTCCTGCCTCAGATCCAGTCTATCAGCAAATCCTAAAAGGCTCCACCTTCAAAGGACTTTTCAAATCTGACCACTTGTCTCCACCAACACGGGTACCACGCTGATCTCAGCCCCCTGCACCTCTACCCTGGGCTGCTGCACTCACCTTTTCATTGCTCTCCCTCCTACGAGTGCCCTGGTGCACTCCTTTTCATCCTTATTAGCAGCCAGAGTAAAGCTTTGAAAACTTAACTCAGATCAAGTTGTCCTGGGACCAGACCATCCTGTAACTTCATAACCCCCTAGGCATGAACTCTACTGTGCGTGGTCCACAAGGCTTCTCAGTATCTGACCTCTTATCCCTCCACCCTCGTTCCTACATCTCTCCTTGGCCTGTTTCTCTAAAATGCCCAGCATGGTCTTGCCGCAGGGTCTCTGTTCTCGCTATTTCTTCAGCTCAGAAGCTCTTCCCGATCCTCACATGGTTCGCGCTTCACTCAAGTGTGGCTCCTTCGAAAGCTCTTTCCTGACCGCCCTCTCTAAAACACTACCCGTTTCATCCTCTCCTGTCCCTGCACGTATCACTACCTGACCTGAGAGTCTGTGTTTCCTTGTTTATTGTCTGTTTTACCATCAGAATGGAAAGTTTATGAGACCAGGTTAGTTTGTTATCTGCTCCGTCTCTAGCTTCTGGAACATACAGTAGCCCCTTCCCTGGGGCTTTGTATCCCACAATTTCAGTTACCTGGAGTCAGCCTCAGTCCAGAAACATTACATGGAAAATTCCAGAAATAAACAATTCATACATGTTAAATAGCATGCCTTCTGAGTAGAATGATGCAATCTTGTGCCTTCTCACCCCATCCCACCTGGGATGTGAATCATCCCTATGTCCAGAGTACCCACACTGTATGTACTATCCACCTCACCTGTTAGTCACCTAGCAGCCACGTTGGTTATCAGACCGACTATCACAGTATCACAGTGCTTGTGTTCAGGTAACTCTTATTTTACTTAATAATGACCCCATAACACAAGATTAGTGATGCTGGTAATTTGGATATACCAAACAGAAGCCTAAAGTTCTTCCTTTAACTAAGAAGTTATTTATGCATTTAAAAAAAACATGGTAGACATAGGATTCAACACTCTGCAGTGTCACACATCCACTAGGGCTTGGAATGTATCCCCCCTGGATGAGGGGAAACTACTGTATCTGGGAAAAGGTGAATGTTCAAAAAATCATGGATGGATGGATGAATAAATTTATACAAACGTTTAGAATTAGTGTTTCTATGAGTTACCTTATGTCAGTTTTTTGCAATTATTCATTGAGAGCATGGATATGTATATACCGTATTCCATCAGCTGTGTGCAGTTCCTCATACTAAAGCTTCCAAATGCATATATGAATAAAGTGTGATCCCTTGCTTGCCCTCAGGGCATTTACAGTCTAATAAAGGAGATGGACTTCAACGAATGTTGGGCTGTCAGATTTAACTTGTTGTAATCGTGTTGGGAGGATAGCTCTCGCAAAGAACTGCAGTCAAAGAAGGATGCCCTCGCGCTAGCCAGTTTTGCTCAGTGGTCAGAGCATTGGCCTGTGGACTGAAGGGTGGTAGGTTCGATTCCAGTCAAGGGCATGTACCTTGGTTGTAGGTTCCCAGCCCTAGTCGGGGGCATGCGGGAGGCAACCAATCGATGTGTCTCTTTCACATCAGTGTTTCTCTCTGCCTCTCCCTCTCCCTTCTACTATCTCTAAAAATCAGTGGGAAAATATCCTCAGCTGAAGATTTTTTTTTTTAAAAAAAAGGATGTCCTCATACCTAGTTGCTGGGATTAGAGAAACCTTGGTGGGGGAGGGGTGAAGTTGGCCTGGGTTTGGTCAGTGAGGAGTATTTAGATGTGTGGAACTTAAGGAAAAGGCATTCTGAGTGACAAGAAATGCTTAAATGAAGGTGCAGGAGCAACAATGGTTCAAGGTGCTTTTGTAAAGGAAAATATTGACCGACAAGAAACCAGAGTCAATAATGGCCCGATGACAGTAAATATTGATGTTCAGTAAAAACCAGTTGGCATGTCTGCTGTGCGTAAACAATTCTGCTGATATTGAGAATGTTCTGGACTAGATTCTCACTAACACGTTATTCACTGTGTTTCCTGTATTTTAAACATCTATTTCTGTAGAGAAACTTTCATAAACATGTCTGGTCTAATTTAGTTGGTGCCAACCAGGTGTCGCATTCTTGATGACCCTCTTTTTATTTGCCGTTCCTCTGGTATTTGGTCATTCTTATTAGCTGTTCCATGCTCCATCCTAGGAGGTAGGTCTGTCCTTCTGTCCTATTTGTGCTCACAAGTGTGACTGACCAACATAACCCTTCACCTATAGATTGATGAGCAATAGGAATTCACCAGTTGTTCCACCATGAAACAAGGCTAGTTCTTGGTATTCTCTGTATCACATATTGTCAGTAAGGCAAGAAGAGAGGAGTGGTATATGCTGTGAGGTGTCATTATCAGTTAATGCGAATGGTCCACACTTCAAGGAACTTGGGAAATTGAATAAACAAATCTGAAATAGGACCTAGATTTTGATAGGGCACAAATGATCACAACTAGACTCCTTTGGTGGCCTGGAATCAGATAGAGACAAGCACTTCCATAAATTCTTAAGAAACATGTGGACGGAGTCTGAACCACGATCTTCCGATTGCTGGGGTTAAAGGCCATTAAGAATGGGAAGAACTAAAAAAAAAAAAATGCAGGCATGACTCCCTCATATGACAGTCGCTCTGAATAAAAGACCATTTTATAGACTGCATTTTTTAATGCGAGCATTTCTATAGTTAACATAAGCAATGGAGTGTCAAAAGTGGAAATTAAATCATTAATTCTAACATATTCCTTTCCTAATTAAGAGTAATTATACCAGGGACTAGATCTTACTCGCCCTTGGACCTCAAACTTGCCCAGTGCCCGGGACTTAATGTTCACTGAAGGAATGAAAATTTTTTTTCTTAAATCTTTTGCTAAGGCAGGTCCACAAATGGCAAGGGGCATACCCTGGATATCGCTGAAAATGAGCAATTGATATGCAAAAGTTTGGCAAAATTCAGCTGCAGTAACCCTGGGCTTAAAGAATAAGAGCTCAAAAAATTAAGGAAAATGAAGTCTTATCAAAGCTGTCTCCCAGATTGGTCCTTAATCCTGAAATGTTTATTTTTAAATTTTAAAACCTGTTAAACCCTAAAATACCTTCTGGTAACAAATTTTGAAATGCCTCAAGTAAATGTGAAATTCTAATTCATTGTGTTTCTAATGTAGAAATATTGGCTAATGGATTTATAAGACATTTTGTTGGATTTACAATTAAGAGCCTTTGCTATCAGGCAGCCTTTAGGAAGTGGCTACGACCATGTTTATAAGGGATGCATATGCTGGGAAATTGTGGTCAAAATGTCAAACAGTGAAACAGCAGAGTTCAAGCTAGTTCACATCAATATTTATGTTAATTTTGTAAACATTTATTTGGGTGATTTTTTTCCTGATAGCCTAGGCCTTAGAGAAGCACCTTTATGGAAACATCAGGAATCAGTTTTTACAATCATTTGGTCACATAGAACTTCTTGATGCTGTTGTTCATATAGCCTGCCAAGCAACAGACCTGCTTAATTTTTAAAAACCTGTTAGATGATTGAAACATTCTTTATGTCAACCAAACCATTACTTGGGGTCAGGGGTGTTTGTTGTTAATAGTATCTTATTTTTAATCCATTAAATAAACTGGAGACTCTTGCAATGGGCTCTCTTGGCTTCTGATAATTAATTACGATACATTTTGCGAAGTTGCATTGCTGTGCTGGCTTGTAGCTCAGCCAAACCAGGGGGGAAATGACTTGGACCCTGTGGCATTTAATTGCAAGTGTAACCGGCCGGACCCAAATGAGTGTGGACACTGATTACCTGGGAACTTGTTGACAATCTAATGAGATGAAGTGCCCGTTTCCGAACATCACACAGACTTGGAGGAACGCTTGTTCCACAGGAGTCTGGTCCTCCGGGTGTGGGCTGCCCATCGCCACTGATGCTCAGCAGAGGCACACAGGGTTTCGCTTAACTTTTCACGAGCATTTCCTGTCCTTTCTTCCAAGTATATTTTATCTTATTTTGTGTTTGGTTTTCAATCTTTTAAATAGCGGTAGTACTTTTCTTAGTTGTCAGGATTTTTCTCATTTAGATATTTTTTTTTCCCCATCAGAACTAAATACCGTTTTATTTCAAACTTGTCTTTACACGTTGGATCCAGGAAAGGGAATATGTGAACAGCTAAGACAACAGCCTGCGTGTCTTTTATAACCTTATCTTGGACTTGACATATCCTCACTTCTGTAGGATTCTATTGGTTCCATACCAATGCTGATACAGTGTGGGAGGGGCTATATAGGTGAATGCACCCAGTGCTGGGAACCCCTGGGACCATCTGGTTCCTACAGCCCTCTATCCTGCACCCTTCCCCTCATGCACATGCTCACCCCATACCTCCTCCTTTGGAAGATTTTACTTCAAGCCCTTCTAGAGTTTCTTCAGGAACGCATCCTCCCAGTAGAATTAAACAAGACTGCCTCATCATTTACAATAGATCCATATCCATATAACCATCTGTTTAAGTTTTCAAACAAAGTATCCCGGGTCCTCTGGATGTGCTCAGTAAGGAACCATATGTATAAATAGGACACTCTTGAGGCTCTTGGGGCAGCAGGTGAATGGTTTGCCAGGGAAGACTGATAACACAAGGGCTGCAGGCCACGTGGGCCCTAGTCTTTAAGTTTCTAGGTATTAGCTCCTTTCTGTATTTAGGTCATTGAAATACCCACTTAAACCACATGTAGACATGCTGGCAAATATATCGAATCAGTGGTCTAATTATTTATTTCACAAAGGGGAAATAGGCCTTTTACATAATGGCCTCACAATAAGTGTCGTTTTTATACGTGGAAAAATAGGCGCCTGTCATTTTCTCGTTATGCTGAGGTCAGAGCCTACCACAGAGATTTTAATATTTGAAAACGATTCTAGTCACTGGATCCCGGCATTTAAAATAATGATTTCCTTAGGATGCGGCATTCGGATGCACTGTGTCTGACCTTTCTTGGGCAGGAAAACAAACTCTTCCTCCCCTCTTGTTTCTTATTCTGCTCATTCTGTGTTGCTCGCAGCTGATGTTAAATGATCAGGATGCGTTTTCGCTCCTTTGGCATTTTAATTAGCATCTGTCTGTGGGTGGGGCTGACATGAGACTGAGCCACCTTCGCAGTCACTGCACCTTTGGCCAGAGACACATACTTTAAAAATCACTTTAACTAGGTTAACTAGTAAAAACAGGGTTGAAAAATCTATAGAAAGAATTCTCATCGGAAAATTTTTTTGTGTGGGATATAAGGCTATGATAAAGATTTAGTGGATCTTATTTTATTTATATATCAGTAAATTTTAAGAAGCCCCTGGTATATTATGCTGTTTAATGCTACTGAGAATCTGGATATATGCTTTGGGGAAAGATTAAGTGATGAGGTATACTTCTGCTCTTTGAAAGAGAATTCATTAAAATAACTTACTCTATGATAAGGGAGCAAGTAATATTGAACAAGCATTTTAAATGGTTAAATGAAGGTGGTCTCAGCTTTGGAACAAAATCATTGGAAATAATGTAAAAACTTCTTTCGGGTGGTTAAAGATAACCTTAAAAATAATTGCATTTATGGTAATGATGAAAAGATCTCCAAAATAGTTGAAGAGTATAAACTCTGTGAGGACAGGGGTTATAACTTAATAATTTTTAAAAGTCCCCTTCCTGAGTCTAACACTATGAGTACAGTAGACAGACAATAAATGCTGAATAGACAGATAATGTGGTAGTTTTTAATAACTTAATTACATGACTTTATTTTTGCATAGAAGCCATTTTCTCATTCCTAATTCTTAAGGCCTTTCCTCTGAATATTCTGTCATAAAATTAGTTCAAGCATTTATCTAGTCTGTACTCCTCCCTGCAATTTCATCATGCCTCGATTTAAAAAAAGAAAAATGAAATCACGTTGGTGACTTATAGGTGCTGGTTTTGTTTGGCAGATTCAGTGGCCCCACAGAGCAGCGGTCCCAAATCCACATCACAGGGGCTTGCCGGGGAAATCATGGTGGGGGCAGAGGCGGGGGCCTTGCTGGGGAAATCTCTGCATCTTGAAGGGGACTCTGAATATTACTTCTAAAAGGATGGAGTGTAGTCTTTGCATCACAAAATAATGATAGTTCATTTCCAGACATTTTCAAAGACTGCACCCCAGCTTTTAAGTAAAATATTTGGGGGGAAATGTGGTTAAACACACAGGAATGAAAAAGTAAAAAGCTGACCCTTCACACAGATACTGAATTCACAAGCACATAAGCCTGAGAGGCGCTAGGCCAAATGCTTACTACATACATGGAGCATCAGTTTTAAATGGGGTGCATTAACTGGTCTGATCCTGGCTAAGATTACCTTCAGTGTTCTGGGGGAGTCAGAGAAAGTGCATTCCCTCTTAGTCTTTTTTTCTCTTTTTTTTAGTTCTTTCCTAGAACATTGACTTGAGATGGTGCTGGGGCCAAACCTGTGGGAAACATGGGCAGCCCCAGTACAGTTCCTAGGAGCTTCAAAAGGGCCAGTGATTACTGTTGATGATGTAAGTCAGGGCTTGGGAACGCCGGGCCCTCGGGCTGTATCGTTTGGTCTGGCCCTGCCAAGGCAGCCGCAGGCGGGACTTGAAATTTAATAAATTAAGAGCTTTTTTCATAGCAACATAATTTTAAGTTGATGATTTTGTATGGCTTGTGAATGATGTTATACATATTCAAATAGCCCTTGGCATAGAAAAGGTTCCCCACCCCTGCTCTAGGTAAAGGCCCCCAAATCAATAATCTCTTGAGTCTCGTATTCTCATTCTCCTTT
This sequence comes from Myotis myotis, assembly GCF_014108235.1. Taxonomy (NCBI): domain Eukaryota; kingdom Metazoa; phylum Chordata; class Mammalia; order Chiroptera; family Vespertilionidae; genus Myotis; species Myotis myotis. Next base: position 9,747,810 of record NW_023416319.1, on the reverse strand, counting down.
CAGCTGTATCTGCCAAACCAAAATGCCAAGTAAAATGAGGCATAAAGTCAAGAAATTCTTCATTTGGAAAGGAGCTTTGAAGTCATGCAGTTCGATTTTTACCTCCTACCAAATTGCTTAGATAATCAAAGCTAACATTACAACCTAATGAATAAAATAATTTTGACCAATAGGAAACATTTGTGTTTGTATTTCTTTTGCTTTGACAACCTATTTCCTAGCACTTTTGAAAAAATGCCTGTTTAAGGGTTTTTTTCCCCTTACATTTTAGGATGCATCTAGACTCCCTGGACTGTCTGATCAACAAGTGAAAAAATGTTTGTCGTTTGTTGTCAGCCTATTTTTACTACTTTCTTAATATGGCTGCCTCTGAGAAACCCAGACCTGCTTATAATCCCAGCGATTCATGACAGCCATCCCAGCATGGCGACACTGGCAAATACTAATCCTCAACGAGGAACAATAGTGGAGTAATGTCACTTGTTTTGGCTGAAGTCCAGTGGTTCTAGGAATGACTTAGAATTAGCTCTCCCGTCAGACATAGCTAGCACAGACCAACACCTGTTAGTCTGCATCTCCTGAGCTTTATTGTCTATGCTCTTTATTGCATTGCTCTGCATTATTTTCATTTGCATGCTGTTGAGCAAATAACATGTGAAAGGAATGGAAGTTCTGATTGGCTGCCCGTGTTTCCAGTTTATAAATTCCTTAAAAGCACCCTGGTAATTTGGCATCTTGTTCTGGTCATTTGTATAAAATCGACGTGTGTGTGACCTTCCTTGGTGCATTTGCACAAATGAGTAGAAAGCCTTTTGAGTTACTCACAGGTCCTCAAGATGATGTCATTAGAAAATATTTAAAGTCAGTACCCTAAATTGATATCTTTAGAATATAAAAACCAAATATAGGGGGGGAAAAAGTGAGTGATGTTTATTTCAAAATCTGACAAATTGGTCATCTTTGCTAAGCCTTTTTGTAGAGAAAGGTAATTATTATTGAAGAGTTCATTTTCTTTGGATACAAACCTATGGATTCTTAAATTTCTTTAAAATGAAAAAGCCATTTTCTTATGAGTTTGAAAACTGAGGTAGCAGGATTTTCATATGACTAGAATGTATCTATTCTTTTTTTAAATATTATATTGATTTTTTTTACAGAGAGGAAGGGAGAGGGATAGAGAGTTAGAAACATCGATGAGAGAAACATCGATCAGCTGCCTCCTGCACACCCCCTACTGGGGATGTGCCTGCAACCAAGGTACATGCCCTTGACTGGAATTGAACCTGGGACCCTTCAGTCCGCAGGCTGATGCTCTATCCACTGAGCCAAACCAGTTAGGGCGAGAATATATCTATTCTTATAGTCTGTCATCAGGACCTGATCTGGTCAGGTAGCAATTTGTCCCTAGAGAGATGGAGACAGGTAAACTCCTTTTCAGTTATGATTATAGAGTGAGGCACTAGAGCTTTCGGTCTAACTTAAACAGTGGTCTTTACTGAATGAACGCCATCTTTTATACTAATGACCCAGAGTGATTTCTTCCTCCCTTTCAGGAGTTAAACTAAAATGGCCAGCACCTTTTTAAAGAACTCTCTTAAAGATAACCTAGAAAAGGTGGGTTGCATACATGTGATTTTCAGGTACCTAAAACATGTAAATAAAATTTGCAATTAGCACTTTCCTATATTGACAATCTATATAATAAAAGCCTAAGTGACCATTACAGCAGAACCACCAGAACAACCAGTTGCTATGATGCACACTGACCACCATGGGGCAGATGCTCAAAGCAGGAGCTGCCCCCTGATGGTCAGTGCACTCCCACAGGGGGAGCACTGCTCAGCCAGAAGCTGGGCTCACGGCTGGCAAGCGCAGCAGCAGTGGCAGGAGCTTCTCCCGCCTCCATGGCAGCACTAGGAGCAGCAAACCGAGCGGTAAGGAGTGAGCAGGCAGGCAGTTAGGAGCAAGAGATCCCAGATTGTGAGAGGGATGTCTGCCGAGGGGTCCCAGACTGTGAGAGGGCACAGGTTGGGCTGAGGGACCCCCCTTCACCACCACCCCCTGCACGAATTTCGTGCACTGAGCCTCTAGTAGGATAAATAAAACAGGTGGTATAGACTTATGCTTGCATGTCTGGACATGCCATAGTTTTTACCATTTATTTTGCCTCTAAACTGAATATTTCACAAATATGGCTGTGAGATAGGAAACAGTCTCCTTTCTGTTTGTGTGTGTGTGTGTGTGTGTGTGTGTGTGTATAATTTCAGAGAGGAAGGGTGAGGAAAAAAGAGAAACATCAATGATGAGAGAGAATCATTGATTAGCTGCCTCCTGCAAGCCCCCTACTTGGGATCAAGCCCACAACCCCAGAATGCACCCTGACCAGGAATCAAACCATGACCTCCTGGTTCATGGATCGATGCTCAAGCACTGAGCCATTCTAGCTGGGATCCTTTCTGTTTTATGTAGAATGGCTGTATTTAAAACTGGTTTTAATTTTTCCTTATATTAATACTTATTCAACAGAGCATATAAATATTATTTCTTTCTATTAAAGTACATATCCAGTCATTTTGTGGTACTTCCCACAATGGGGCAGTGAAAAATCTATACTAATAAAAGCCTAGGTGGCCCTCGCGCCCTCATGTCGTCACAAGATGGCAACCCCCACATAATCACAAGACGGCCACCACAAGATGGTCAGCAGGGGAGGGCAGTTGTGGGCTATCAGGCCAGCAGGGGAGGGCAGTTGGGGACAATCGGGCCAGCAGGGGAGCAGTTAGGCATCAATCAGGCTGACAGGGGAGCGGTTAGGGGGCGATCAGGCAGGCAGGCAAATGGTTAGGAGCCAGCAGTCCCGGATTGTGAGAGGGAAGACGGTGTTTGATTTGCAGAGTCTGCGGGATCGGGCCTAAACAGGCAGTCAGACATCCCCCGAGGGGTCCTAGATTGGAGAGGGTGCAGGCTGGGCTGAGGGACACCCCCACCCAGTGCACGAATTTCATGTCCTGGGCCTCTAGTGTTTTAATAATGAAATAGACAGTAATCTTGTAGTTGTTGGGGGTAAAGTTGGTCTTTTTAAAGTTACAATTGAGTTTTTTTTTAACAAATGTTAAAATTTTCCTTTCGCATTTGTTTTTTCACACTTTGATTCCTAGAATTTTTATACTATTAGAGGAATATACCAAAAATGTGTTTTGTCTCCCTGACTCCTTGTGTTGGGAGGGCCGTCTTGATAAAATTCTTCCCACAAAGATGTCTGAAAACACGTAGGTACTTCTTAAGCCCTATTTCTCACGCTTCTACCTTCTTCCACGCTGTAGAGATGATTCTCTTGCTTTTTTTTTCTGTTCTCATCTGCCTTTTCCTCTCTTGTCTCCCCTCTCCTGCAGACTCTTCGCTGTCCAACATGAAATTGATTAGAATGCATTAATTTTTAACGAAGTGTCACATGTCCTTAACTGAGCAGGAAAAGGTTGCGAAGGCTTCATGGTGTATAGTCTGATCCAAAACTAAGTGAGAAGAATTTTAAAAACAAGGGCTGCCCTTCATTAGCCCGCCTGCTCCCTCCTGACAGGCTCCGTGCGCGCCCGCCGCCGTGCCAGGCCAGGGCACGCCCCGCTGCCAGGCCCGCTTACCCTCTGTCAGCTGCTTCAGTCGCAGCCCCGGCGATACTGTGCCCGCGCGTCTGTCATGCGTCAGCCTCAATTAGGCTCATCTCGCGTGCTGGGGAAATCCAACAGCCTCACGTTAACCATCTTTTCTGTTGTTGGTCCATCTCTTTCTTCCATTTCTTTTTTTCTTTTTCTTCCATTCAACTCTCTCTAGAAGCCTGTGACTCACTTGGTGAAAGCATGCTCCTGGTTTCTTAGCTTTTCACACAGAGGAGGGTATGGAGCGGAAGTCACTCCTCCACATGGGTTCCAAGAAGTTGATTTCACTCCTGGAATTGTGCTCAGCGAACACCCGAGTTGGTTGTCTAAAGGAGGCCCATCCAGGCAGCCCTCACTGGCATTTTGTACCTGAGCCAAGTGTGGTCTTGAGTCTTACAAAGCGATTTTTCCGCAGGCCTTTTAAGAGTATACAAGAGCAGCCCTAGCCGGCTTGGCTCAGTGGATAGAGTGTCGGCCTGCGGACTGAAGGGTCCCGGGTTCAGTTGCAATCAGGGGCATGCACCTCGCTTGTAGGCCCCATCCCCAGTTAGTGGGGGCACATGCGGGAGGCAACCAATCTCTGTGTCTCTCTCACATCAGTGTTTCTCTCTCTCTCCCTTCCACTTTCTCTGGAAATCAATGGAAAGAATATCCTCGGGTGAGGATTAACAACAACAACAACAAAGGAATACAAGAGCAGTAGGCACCCAGCTTCAGCAGACGCTGACGTACTTCTTCCTCCACGGCCCATTGTTTACTCCTGCCCCTGCCACCTAAGGGGGCGGTGGTTTGCCTTTTTTAAGAGAAGAATGAAGGGGGAAAAGTGGAGACAGCAGCAGTTTATATTTGGTTGCCTATTTTGTGGTTTACCGTAAGTTTATGGGAAAAACAAAAGACCACCCGTGGCTTCATCATGCTGGTGTTGGCTGGCCGAGTTAGTCTCTTGTGAGAAATTATCCGTAAGAGGGCATTCTCAAAAAATCAGAGCCTTCGAGAGGAATTCTTTTCTTTTTCTCTGGGTAGCATTAGAGCGCCGGATAGAGCTCCCAGGCGCCTTCACGGACAGGTAGACATTGACATAGCTGCGCGTCTTAAGGATTTATGGGGATTTTGTGGGCCTGTTCATGAAGCCAGGTTAACCCAAGAGGCTGTTGTCAGGCGTTGGTCACCAGGCACAGATGAAAGAGACCACAGCACAGTACATCCCCTGAGGGCTGTGCAGCGCAAGGGTTGGTAGTGAGTGAAAAGCAAGGCCAGTCTCACAGGTGAGAACAGAGACAAAACGTATGTGGGCATTGTTTTCTTTTTTTCATAAGCACACCCCCAGCTCGGTTAAGTAGGTTTTAAATAGAATCATATTGATGGATCAAGCCAGGAAACAGATGGATATATAGATAATGGGATTTCGATTTCCAAAGTATGTGGCAAACGGGTCGTTGAAATTATCAGCTGAAACACTTAAAAATCCATAAGTTGCCCTAACTGGTTTGGCTCAGTGGATAGAGCATTGGCCCTCGGACTGAAGGGTCCCAGGTTTGATCCCAGTCAAGGGCATGTACCTTGGTTACAGGCTCAGTTCCCAGTAGGGGTTGTGCAAGAGGCACCTGATAAATGTTTCTCTCTCATCGATGTTTCTATCACTCTCCCTTCCTCTCTGTAAAATCAATAAAATATATTTAAAACTCCATAATTACCCGAAGTTTATAGTGCCAATAGGTTAAGGATCTCTGATAAGACTGGGTGACAGTCACGCTATTAGCTTCCTGCAAGATATTTTTAAACATCTTGAATGAAAAGTAGTTTGCAAGGCTCAACAGGCACAGTAGCTTAGCAAGGAAAGGTGTTTTCTGAGCTGCCCCAGATCAAGAGATTTCTATTTTGTAATACAAAGTAACATTTATGAGTATTTCCTTTGCACCCCAGGACCTGATAAATATTGTCAAGGGAGTCTCCGCTTTAACTTTTCCTAGAGATCACATCCCTCCTCGTACAGATGGCTCACACATCAGTGACTTTTTAGGCTGCTTATTTATTTTAAAAAAATATTTTTGAGCTCCTGATGTGGCTTATTAGGTACAGGTGAATCAGTGAACAAAACAGGCATCCCTACCCCTCATGGACCTATAGACTAGTGGCAGAAATAGCCATTACGGTATATACATTTTAAACCACATTAAGTGGGTTGACAGAAGTCCAGAGGGCTATTCAAGCTTATAACATGGGATCCTGATCCTAGGCCGGGGGTCAGGGAAACTTTCCAAAATAAATGGCATTTGATATGTGCTCTGAAAGATGAGTAAGAGTTAGTATTAGTAGTCAGAGAAGTAGAGGAGGGTGGGAGGTGGCAATAGTCCACCAGGCAGAAGAAAGAGCCAATGCAAAGGTCTGTGGAGCATGGCACATCAAGGAGCTGGAAGACAGCGTTGCTGGAGGCAGAATTAGTGGAATGAGCCCTGAGGCTACAGAGAGGAAAGATGGATCACATTTAGCATTATCATGGGTCATCTCTGGGTTTTGCCCTTTATCTCAAAAACAGTCTCTCTCTCTCTCTCTCTCTCTCTCTCTCTCTCTCTCTCTCTCTCTCTCTTTCCTTTCCTTTCCTTTCCTTTCCTTTCCTTTCCTTTCCTTTCTTTTCCTTTCCTTTCCTTTCCTTTCCTTCTGCCTCCCTCCATCTCTCCCTTCCTTTCCTTCTCCCTGCCTCCCTCTTTTCCTCTTTCTCTTCCTCCCTATCTTAAAAAAAAAAAAAATTAAAAAGCAGACATTTTCCATCTATAAAATGAGAGGATTAAGCATCAGAGTTCTCAACCTAGGAGGCTATTGGAAAGGAGTCATTTTTAATCGTTTCAGTTCAGTCGTTAGCAGCTAGAGGCCAGAGATGTGAAATGTCATTCAGAGCATTTGGGACAGTCCCACCGGGCAAAGAATCATCCTGCCCAGAATGCCAATAGTAGTGCCTCCAGGAGGAAACACTGCGCTAAATAACCACTTGGATGCTTTTCCACTCTGTCTTTTATTCTGTAAATAAAAGTAAAATGCAGACCTCTAAAAAACAAGACAGAGTAGGTATCTCCATCCATCACATAACTGGACATTGAGTAAGTTAAAACATATTCTTCGTTGCATTGAAGGGTTTTCAAGAAAATGAGGGGAATCTCCAAGGTGGGAAAGGGGGAAACAGTGAGCTGAACCCAGCCCAGAGAGCAGTGAGCTGTAAGTCACTAAGGAAGCCTGAGGTGGTGAGGGCCAGCTGCCACCCCCAGCAGTGCAATTGGGAATCAAATGGAGGAGGGCACACAGACTTGCACATGCACACGTGTGTGCGCGCACATGCGCACGCACACACACACAGTGGGAGAGCTAACCTTGACACTATTCTACTTCACCAGGACACTGAAAGGGTTAGAATAGTCCCGAGTAAGTCATACCTGCTGGCTTCTAGCAAACGTAAACTGGTTTGTTTGTTTTTCCTGGAAACGAGTACCCCAAATTAGGTTCTGGATTTCTACAGATTAAGTTGAACAAACAAACAAAAAAATGAGCTTATATTTAAAAAGCTGTATACAAAGAAAATACATTGCCATCTATAAGAATAGATTCAAATAACAAACAACACATTTTGACTTCCCAAGGTTTTTAGATTTTGGAGTTATCAATGTAGAATACAAAATAGAAATATATGTTATATGTAAATATTAATTGTAATATTTACAGAAAATAAAAATGGAATTTTAAAATGACCAAGAAATATGAAACTGTTAATATGACCATAAAGAGCCATATAGAACTTTTTAGATGAATGGATTTAAAAGCAGGGTAAGCTGAAGTGACAACTAGTAAACTGGAAAATACATCCAAAGAAATTATGCAGAATTCAACACAGAGAGGAAACCAGATGGGGAACATGGGAGAAATTAAAATATACAGAATTGAACGAGAAGATCTAAAAAGAACCATATCCGTTATAGAGGGAGAAATTAGAGGAGCAATATTTAAAAAGGTAATGCAGAGAATTATTTTCAAATCTGGCAAATAAACTACATATACCAAGCAAGATAAATACAAACAATTTCATATCTAAACACATTGTAGTGAAACTACAGAACACTAGAGGCAATGAGAAGTAAAAACAGCCAGAGAGTTGCCCTAGCCAGTTTGGCTCCCTGATAGAGCGGCGGCCTGCTGACTGAAGGGTCCCGGGTTCGATACTGGTCAAGGGCACATGCCCGCATTGTGGGCTCAATCCCCAGTAGGGGGCGTGCAGGAGGCAGCCAATCAATGATTCTCTCTTATCATTGATGTTTCTATATCTCCCTCCCCCTTCCTCTCTGAAATCAATAAAAATATATTTTTAAAAAAACAGCCAGAGAGAAAATGACACATCACTCATAAACAAGCAATGCATTAGATGGAAAGTAGGCATCTCAACAAGAATCGGAGCTCACAGACAGAATGATGTCTTCCAAGTGTGAAGAGGAAATAGCTGCCAGCATAGATTTTCTTCTCAGCAAAGTGTTTCTCAATGACAACAGCAACGTGTTTTTATATAAACAAAAAGTAGGAGATTACTATCTGTGGGTTTTCACCAAAGTAACTTTTTAAAACAAGTACTTCAGGAAGAAGGGAAATGACTTCAGAAGGAAGATCTAAGGAACAAGAAGGAAAAGTGAAGCAAGGAATTGTGAAACTTAAATGCAAACCTAAACAAGTATTGTAAGATTTATATTTATAATTTATATTTTAAAGTAATAGCAGTTTAATTTGGAGGAAGGGGTCATTTAAAAGGACAAAAATCTTCCTATCTTGCCTTATTATTGGAAGTTAGGCCATCAGTGATCCAAGTTAAAGTTATCTAAGGGCTTATAATTTTCAAGAAACTACTAAAGATATTCATTAACTTCAGAATTAATTACATATACATGGTAAAATTTCAAATATAACCATTGAAAGGATAAAAATAGGATTACTTGGATTCTAAAAAATTATACAAAACTACTTACATTTCTATATAATAGGAAAAAAAGAATAAAACAAAATTTACAATAAAGGTACCATTTACAGTTACAAAATACAAGCTGTCTGGGCATGAATAAAACAAAAGATGTACAAGACCTAACTCATACCTATTAGCTGTCACCCTGAGCAAGGTAATTTCTCTGAATCTCATTTTCTCATCTATAATATGGCAATAGTAGTAGTACTTACTAGTAATAGAATGGTGACAAATAAATGAGAAAAGTCATGTTTAACACCGTGCCTCATCCACAATAAACCTCCCAGTAAATATTAGCCACTATTATCATCATCACTATTATTAGGCACCAAGCTCAAAGCCATGAGAGAAGCAGTGGTTCTAGCACTCATGGACCATAGAGTCTAATAGGATGATAATGCAATAGACAAATAGTTATAACAGAAATTGTCATTGTCAAAAGGTGATATCAACAGACTGCTAGGAAGGAGAAATCAGTATTTGCCTAGAGAAGGGAGGATGGGTCCTCAGAAGGGACTTTGTGAAGTAGATGACTTTTGAGCAAGGTCTTAAAGTACTGAGTTAAGACATGCATTGGGGCCAAAGGCTTGTATATGCATTCTCGAATCTACCTCAACTGAACATTATTAGGGCATCCAAGTTGAATAGCAGATCGGTGGGAAAGCATGTTGGGCATGGGTAGGTGGTTCAGCTTGGCTGGCTGAGAGAAGGCGAGGTTGGAAGGATAGGTTAGTAGAAATACACTGGAACTACAGAAGTGAGCCTGTTAGCACAGCCATTGTGACACTGAGCCAAATATTCATTAGCTGTCAGATACCAAGAAACTGTCTGAGAGGATCTCTAAGGAAAGGTAAATGCATCCTGTGGAATAGTGCCTGGCACATTAGTACAGTTTTTCTTTGTTTCTTTCTTTCTTATTTTTTAAATCTTTTAATTGATTTTATAAAGAGAGAGGAAGAGAGAGGAACGTCAATGTTAGAGTGAAACATCCATCAGCTGCCTCCTGCATGCCTCCCACCAGGGATTGAGGCCACAACCTGGCATGTGCCCTGACTAGGAATCGAACCAGCAACCTTTCAGTGCATAGGCTGACGCCGAACCAACTGTGCCACACCGGCCAGGACTCTTTTTTTTCTTTTTTCTTTTTTTAATATATTTTATTGATTTTTCACAGAGAGGAAGGGAGAGAGATAGAGAGTTAGAAACATCGATGAGAGAGAAACATCGATCAGCTGCCTCCTGCACATCTCCTACTGGGGATATGCCCGCAACCCAGGTACATGCCCTTGACCGGAATCGAACCTGGGACCTTTCAGTCCGCAGGCTGACGCTCTATCCACTGAGCCAAACCGGTTTCGGCGACTCTTTTTTTTTAAAAAAAAAAACCCTAATGTATATAGTGCAATGGGTCCCGAAAATGGTCAAATGGATAACATCAAGTCAAACTAAACTAGGTTTTTTGTGTGTGTTTTCCAACTGACTCCTATGATTGAAGGGATAAGTATGGGCATGGTTTGCGCCAATCCATTGCATCTGGAGTTAAATTGTTCTTTTGGGAGAACAGTGGAAGGGGCCTTACGGATAGGATGAACTATGTGGAAATGGGACAGACAAGCTAATGATGACAGTTCCTGTAGCCCACGAACCTGTGCAAGCACAAATAGCTGCACAGCACAGCTTGGGGCTGGGGGAGCCTCCCAGGGCTGGTGGCGCGTGGGCCCTGTGCTCACGCACCCTACAGTCTCATTGCAGGAGCTGTCCTGACTCCCCAAAGTTCTTTGAACACGAGCTGCCCCTACCTGCAGAGCTGGCCCGGTGCTTCCTTACTGTTGTTTCTGCAGAACGCATGGACTGTGTTGGCTTTTTATTATAAACCATACCTAATTTTTACAGAGCTTTCTTCTTTAATGTTTTGCCCAGATGCACATAATCATCATTCTGCTCATGACTAGACACAGCTGGGGGATGAGCATCTGCTAGATGAGACTTTAATTGACTTCCTTGTGAGTGAGGCTTGGGATAAAGCGGACAAGAATCGTTCTTACCTTCTTCCTGACCATGGAAGTGGTTTGTTTGCCAACTTGTGAGTAGTGGGATCGGGTGGGGAGGGTGGGAGTTAGGGGTGAAGAAGGGGACGCCAGCGGGGGAAGGAGGACATCATCGGAAGGACATCCTGCACCTGGAGTATGGACGTCCAGGTGGACAGGGAAGGTCTTAACCCCCTGGGTTGTATTTTTTCGTTTTGGAACTGTTCAGCAACGATCTGGAAGTGTTCCCAGGACTTTTAAAACGCTCCACTAAAGTCATTCTGGCAACCATGTGGAAATATTTGTGATAGGTGAAAGCACACTGTGTTTTTAGGTCTGGTTCGTAACTGCATGTAATGTTAACTGCCTCTGTTGTTCCTTTCTCTTAATTATCATTGGGCTTTAATAGAATCTGGGTTTCATTATTGGGATATAAGCTCTTCTTACTCTTTGAGGCATTTGATCCTCACTTATGTGCAATACATGGTACTGGGCACCGTGGAGCTGTGAAGAGGGGAGACACGGCCCTGCCCTAGAGGAGTCCACACTCTGCTGAAGCCCAAACTAAAAGCGTAGCTCCAGGGACGTCTTACTGGTCAGGCTGACAGCTGCCACAGAGGCACAGACTGCTTGTCATTGGCTTGCAGGAGAGGAAGAAGTGGATTCAATTGGAGAAGACTTGTGGTTGGGAATCCATTTTAAAGGAGCCTCTCAAGGGAGAGTGGGACGTGGATAGATTGGAGGAAGTAAGGAAATACTTTTCAAATGGAGTCTTGAGCCATGGCCAAGAGAGAGGAGGAATAAGAGATGCTTAGGGAACTTGGGGTCCTGGAGCATGAAATACCTTAGAACTGGGGTTAGGGGTGCAGATGGGCAGTGCAGTGGAATAAGCTAGGGCCTTGGCAGCAGCCTTTGCTCGTAAGCCAGGACTTGATTCTGTGTACGGCATTGTTGGTTTTCCCAATTCTGTGCATGGAGAACTCAGAGACCCAGTTGGTTGCTATTTGCTGGCTGAAGCTGAAATTTGTTGGAAAATGACCTATTCTCTCCCATCCTATTCTCGTTTTGTAGTTTTCAATAATTGCCATCTGTTCCAGGATTTACTTATATACTCTAAATCAGTGGTTCTCAACCTTCTGGCCCTTTAAATACAGTTCCTCATGTTGTGACCCAACCATAAAATTACTTTCATTGCTACTTCATAACTGTCATGTTGCTACTGTTATGAATCGTAATGTAAATATCTGATATGCAGGATGGTCTTAGGCGACCCCTGTGAAAGGGTCCTTCAACCACCAAAGGGGTCACAACCCACAGGTTGAGAACCGCTGCTCTAAATAGATATATACATTTACTAGTAAGGACTGAAGGCACTATTTCCCAACTGCATTTCTCTGTGGAAGTAGGTGTCCCCCCAAATGAGGGCTCGTGGCCAAGTGTGCACTGCTGCATGCCGCACCCCTGGCTTGGAGAGTCAGATCACACATTAACATCTTCATGGTTCTGAGCAGTAAAAATCCCTTTTAACTTTGCGTACCAAAGAGCCCATTCATCTTACCCACACCTCACAAAATAAGATCGAAGAAATAGTGCTCTTCGTAAATAGTTTTTATCTGTGTTTCTCATAGACCCCACAATATCCGTATGAAGTAGACATCGTGGTCCCCATTTCTCAGGTGAGACCTGAACGCTAGGTACTTTTCCCAAGTTCCCAGACCAAGAAAAGCCAACATCTGAATCCAAGTTGACCTAATCTGGGAACCGTTTCACCACTTGGCGCTACCTCCTAGCTTCATGCATGTCCTTTCATTGAGCACCAGCGTATCCTAAGAAGCTCTGGACTCCACCTTCAGGGGGCTTTCAAAACAGTATGCTCTGTGTTGGCTGTTCCAGTGATGGCCTGTCGCCCTGCACCCTTCATCAGCCCCTGTCCACTGTTCAACATGTTTCACGACCCATACTTTTCCGCATGGAACTGACTGCTCCGGAGTCCCTGGGAACATTGTTCTTTCTGGGTTTTTGTTTATTTTGCACACTTATTTCCATTTGTGGCTATACACTTTTTAAGTTCAGTGTACATTTAGTAGGTACAGCATCCGGCAGAGTTCTGGCCCATAGTATTGCTTGCTCACTGCTTGTTTGCTGAATGGGCACCTAAAGAAGAGCATTGCTCAGGCATGAGAGTCGAGAGACCTAGTGCCCATTTGAACTCAGGTTCTCATCATGCTACAGCGTCAGCTCGCTAAGAAACACAGTGATATTCCCGGTATGTAGTCAGGCATCAGCTAGAGCAGTGGTTCTGAACCTGTGGGTCGCGACCCCTTTGGCGGTCGGATGACCCTTTCACAGGGGTCGCCTAAGACCATCCTGCATATCAGATATTTACATTACGATTCATAACAGTAGCAACATTACAGTTATGAAGGAGCAACGAAAATAATTTTATGGTTAGGTCACAACATAAGGAACTGTATTTAAAGGGCCAGAAGGTTGAGAACCACTGAGCTAGAGAAACATGTGGTTGTCCTTTCAAAATATGAGCACAGAATTGTACCAACACCGTGTAGCAAGCCAACCAATAAACCTAGAGAGCCAAAGTGGAAACAGGGACCCAAGCTGCCCAAAGGGACCTCAGGATACAGTTGTTTTTCAGGCACGAGGCACACCCAGGTGCAGCAAGGTCTGCCCCTGGTTTCAAGCTTCCTCTGCCTTTTACTTCCACAATTTTTAGCTTTGGTTTTGGTAGATTTTAATGCAGACCAAGAGTGCTATTTTTATGTGCAAATCTTGTATTTATAGAACAAAAAGTACCTTTTTTTAAAAAAGAAGAGGTTTAATGAAATCAGGTAGAAGAGCTAGGAATATAAATAGTCACATACATATTTCTTTATAACGGATTGAGGGGGGACAGGAAATAAGTGCAGTGTTTCTTTTAAAAAATAAGATTTGGAAAATGAAATTATACATTCTTATAATTTAGATTTTTTACCCAGAGCCATTAGTTTATGTAACTTTTGTTCTTATAAGCATTTGGTGTAGTAAAACTCCTTCAAACATCTTCAAACGTGTTGTCAAAATAACTCTGGTTTCTAATGCTAATTGAAAACTATGAATTTAAAAGTCTGAAATAGAAGTTAGGACAGTGATGGCGAACCTATGACACACGTGTCACTCATTGTTTTGGTTGACTTCTTTGTTAAATGGCATTTAAATATATAAAATAAATATCAGAAATATAAATCTTTGTTTTACTATGGTTTCAAATATCAAAAAATTTCTATATGTGACATGGCACCAGAGTTAAGTTAGGGTTTTTCAAAATGCTGACACGCTGAACTCAAAAGGTTCGCCATCACTGAGTTAGGAGGTAGATTAGTAGAAAGTTTAAATGGTAAACAAGAGTAGGCTCTAACTTAAGTTTTCAAAATTCCAGGTATGGGTATTCAAGTGCATTTACACAAGCTGGATTTGTTATTTCTGGAGTTAATAAGCAATTTCACAATGTTCTATAGATCATTTTTAAAGACATGATAAATTGTCCCTAATGGTATTGTGTGTATAAACTAAAGCTGTGTCTGCCGTGTATATAATTCTCAGGGTTGGGTGGGACACCTGAAAAGGCTTGGATTTTAATGGGGCCTTTTTAGCACTTTTGCACCTCGTATGTTCCGGATTGTGTTTGATTGATGACTTTAAATGTGCTGGCATGAGAGATATGGAGATCTTAATGCTCTTAACCCATTTGTTTTCCAGTCTCTGTAAAAGGCCCCTCTGTTTTGGGGTAACACTTTATCCTTCTTAAGTAAACAGAAATAGGTTTCTGGGATTTTGCCTTTTAGCATTGTAAATCCAACAGGAAGGAGACAGGCTAGAGGCTTTTAAGAGAAGGCGAAACACACCATGTTCCCATTTTATTGGAGTAGTCTGAAAAAGTCAAATTTTGTGTCTGTGTGCGTTTGTGTGTGTGTGTTATACATATTTATTTCCTCTAAACGTATTACAATAACTCTCTTTTTTCACCAGAACTCTCTAAGTCTTTTCTTTCCTCTGGACCACTGATGCCTCGGTCATTATCCTCGGCCTGCTGGCTGAGAACTCTCTTTGGATCCATCCCCTTAAGCAGCTAGAGGGTGGCTACTGTGTGGCCAAGGGGGCCTTCTCCGCAACAGGTCTCAGAACAAGAGCTCAGGGCTGTACATCGAATCCTGCTTCCCAAAAGGCACTGGGACACAGTTCCCCGAGCCGGGGGGGGGGGGGGGGGGGGGGGGGGGGTTGCTTTATAACCCATTCCTGCAGGAGCCCTCTGACTTGGACAGAATCTTCAGTGCTTGGGGGGAGGGGGAAGGGGGTGTGGGAAGCGCTCAGAAAAGCCACCAGCAAGAGTTCAGACCGGTTTCTCAAGAGCAATCTCCTCACTGTTCCGGGAAGGGGGTAGATGGCTTCGCTGAAAAAACAGACTGTTTTCAGATTTTAAGAACCGATTATAAACAAGTTGCTTCGTGGGGAGAGAACTACAGTGGATCCGGCCGGCCACAAGCCCCGGCTCCCAGCTGTCCATCATCTGTCGAGAAAAGAGACCAGCATGGTACTGACAGACACATTTTCACTTCCATCTCAGACCTGAACTTAGGGGCTGGAGAGGTGAAAGACTAGTGCCTTTACCCATGTTTATAGTATGTTGCTAATTAGCAGTCAGCGTCCTTGTGATCTTTTTCTTTGTCGTCCTCTTGAGGCATCCCACATCTTTCATGTCCTTTCTCTCCATCATCAGCAACGCTAAAGGAATATGGGGTATTCTGGCAGCAGCGCAGTGCGAGCCCCCTGATTAGTCTAGACTCTAGACTGAAATGTGAAGGGAAAAATGTATGAAATGAGCTGTGTGTCTCCTTGTTCTCAGGATGATATTTTGAAATCTTCGTGGGTGGCAATGTGTATTTGCCAGTGATTCGTTTTACCTAGAGATTGCTAGGATTCCTGGGAAGGGTGATTTTTTTTTAAATACCTTATCACTTTTTTTTTTTTGGAAGAGCTGTTATTAGGATAAATCCTTGTAAATGATGTATGAATATGACACTGGAAAAGATAAAGACCCCACATACCATCTTAGGGTACTGAACATCACTCAGAACCTTGAGATCTCTATCACTGGTTTGCTGCTGCTGTTTTAAGTCTGAGTGAGAAGTTTCTGAAACCTTTTTGACCAAGTCATCCCCAAATTATTTTTCACTTAAACTCTTGAAATTGTTTACTTTAATGTGTTTTATAATAAAATAAGGGCAAAATACATATAGGTGACTTGGGTGTGTTAATAACCTGTGCATATACTAGTATACCTATATTTGGTAAATATAATGAGTGTAAAAGACTATTAAAAATGCATCAGCATTGCATATGGAAGCACCTTTGACAGAAGTATCATAAGTAGCACAAAGAAATAGATTGAAGGATCCAGGAGAGATCTTACAGTCACCTGGGTCAAGGCTCACAGCTTACGAATTGGAAAACTGAGTCCATCTGAAAGGACATGTAATGGTCATAAGGAGCTAGAACTAAGGCTTCCCAGCTGGCAGTTCACTGCTCCTAATGAGCATCAGGATAAATTCTGGCCTTCGTTTTACATATCCCTCCCCCATACGAGCAGATGCAGGCACAATGTAATACTTTCATTAAGTGAAATGTTATTCAAAAATTCCCACAAACAGAACCACAAAACCTGCATCATAACTTTTCACTTCCAAGGTATTCCTACTGTTATGGTGATGAACCACTTACAAATGAGTTGCAAATGCAGCTAGCTGAAACACTCATCCACTAATAACCAATTAATTAAACTTCGCTAATGTCAATTATGCCACAATTGCTGGCACATAATCGGTCCTCATTAAATATGTGTTGATTCGGTCTTTCCTGTCTCAGCTCCATCTTGAACCAGTTTCTCAAATAGTGAGCTTGGAGGCAGTCATTTTGGGTGATTTTTTTTTTTTTTAATACGAAATCCTGCTACCCATCCCTATTTAGAATATCTGGGATAGGCCTTGAGAGTCTATATTTTTTAACAAAATGGGCAGGAGATTCTATACACACTGCAGTTTGAGAACCACTACCTAAAGTCAAGAGATTGAAATCATAATTGACTAGAGGCCCAGTGCATGAAATTTGTGCATGGGTAGGGTCCCTAGGGGCTGCCGGCTGCTGGCCAGGGCTTCCTTCATTCCACCCCACCCCCTGGTGGTCAGCTCACATCATAGCGAGCAGTTGAACTCCTGGTCATTCAAACTCCTGAGGGGACAATTTGTATATTTGCCTTTTATTATATAGGATTGTTATCTTCAGTTGATCAACCTAGTTAAAAAACTAGAGATACCTAAATGTATTCACCAGGCATATTTTTAAAGCAATTAAGTAGGTTCTACAAACACTAGTCCTTATATGACAATCATTTTTGTGGGGTTTTTAATTATAACACAATTCTTCCTTATTGTAAATTCTTTAAACAAGATAGAAAGATCTAAAATAAAAAGGCCCCTCGCTTTCCCCCTGCCCTTTCATCTCTCCTACTCTCACTCCTCAAGAATAACCACTATTTACATTTGGTGAGCACACTCTATGAGATTTTTTTCTCTATTTACTTATATGTTTTATCTATATGTAAGTATATATTTATGTATATAAATACATATATACACACATATGCATATGTGTATATATAAGCACATGTATATTTATACTTATTTATTCATTCACTCAACACATATCTGAGCATCCACTGTACACCAGAACTGGTACAAGGAAACAACAGTGACCAGACAAGGTCCCCCTTCTCATGGAACCTACATCCTAATCGGGAGATAGAGAAGAAATCAATAAAAATGTAATAAAGTGTGGTAGTGATGCATGCTCCAGGGGAAAATAAAGAAAGCACAAAGGGATATAGTGAATCCAGGGGCTCTACTCAACCTCTGGTGCTCAAGAAAGCTTCCCTCGGATGACTTCTTGGCAGAGACCAGAATGCAATGCGAGAATGAGCCCTGTACTCATCTAGGCCAAGTTCCTCCTGGATTATGTGTGCAAAGTCACACTCTTTTCTTTTAACAGAACTAGATTACATTATGCCTACTGTCCTGTACCTTGCTTTTTCTATTCAACAATGAATTATAGACATATTTCCAGTGTCTGTATGTGTGGAACCAAGTTATCGTTTTGTTAGTGTCTGCTTAGTATATCATAATATGTACATAATTTAAACATTTGTATATTTTCAGACAACTTTTCTTTTTTTCTATTAATTGAATTTATTTGGATGACGTTGATTAATAAAATTATATAGCTTTTAGGTGTGCAATTCTATAATACATAATCTGTATATTATGTTGTGTGTTCACCACCCAAAGTCAACTTGGACAATTTTTTCTATACATTTTACCTTTGCAAACAATGCTGCATGAAATTCCATGGATCATAATCTTGATACTTAGGTATTATAAGATTAATGTTCTAGTTCTATTGCAAAGTGAGATTATTTTAACTATTTGGATTATATCAATCAAATACAAAATTACTGTTCAAGAATGAAGAAATCAGATCTTGGGGTACAAAAATGTATAGTATTATTTTACATGTAGAGGTAAGAGTTCCTTAATCATTTTTTTATTTTAAATTAGGCCACCAAAAAATTCTAAATCATGTGTTTATCATAAAAGATCATATTTTTACTCTTTTCCATGTTTTAAAAGTTACTCAACCAACTGCACGGATACTAGTTCTTATCTGTAGGAATGGCTTCTGTGTGGGTTGGTTTTATTTTTTATTATTTTTTTATATATTTTTTATTGATTAAGATATTACATATGTGTCCATGTCCCCACGTTACCCTCTACCCCCCCCCCCCCCCCCCGCTCATGCCCTCACCCCCCCGTTGTCCGTGTCCATTGGTTAGGCCTATATGCTTGCATATAAGTCCTTTGGTTGATCTTTCCCCCTTATCCTCACCCTCCCCTACCTTCCCTCCAAGGCCTGACAGTCCAATCAATGCCTCTCCGTCTCTGGATCAGTCCTTGTTCATCAGTTTATGTTGTTCATTATATTCCACAAATGAGTGAGATCCTGTGGTATTTATCCGCTCTCCAGTTCCATCCATGCTGTGGCAAATGGTAAGGGTTCCTTTTTCTTCTTCCTCTTCTTAAAGAATACCTTTCAGCATTTCATATAATGCTGGTTTGGTGGTGATGAACTCCTTTAGCTTTTTCTTATCCGTGAAGCTCTTTATCTGACCTTCTATTCTGAATGATAGCTTTGCTGGATAAAGTAATCTTGGTTGCAGGTTCTTGCTATTCATCACTTTGAATATTTCTTGCCACTCTCTTCTGGCCTGCATGGTTTCTGTTGAGAAATCAGCTGACAGTCGTATGGGTACTCCCTTGTAGGTAACTGACTGTCTTTCTCTTGCTGCTTTTAAGATTCTCTCTTTATCTTTTGCTCTTGGCATTTTAATTATGATGTGTCTTGGTGTGGTCCTCTTTGGATTCCTTTTGTTTGGGGTTCTCTGCGCTTCCTGGACTTGTAAGTCCATTTCTTTCACCAGGTAGGGGAAGTTTTCTGTCATTATTTCTTCAAAAAGGTTTTCAATATCTTGCCCTCTCTCTCCTTCTGGTACCCCTATAATTCTGATGTTGGTACGCTTGAATTTGTCCCAGAGGTTCCTTACACTATCTTCATATTTTTGGAATCTCTTTTCTTTTTTCTTTTTCGGTTGGGTATTTTTTGTTTCTTTGTATTTCAAATCTTTGACTTGATTCTTGGGATCCTCTTGTCTGCTGTTGGATCTCTGTAAATTATTCTTTATTTCAGTCAGTGTATGCTTAATTTCTAGTTGGTCCTTTTTCATGTCCTCCATGGTCCCACTATACTTATTGAGGGATTCATTAAATTTATCGGCGGTTTCCATAAAATTCTTGAAAAACCTTATAAACGTGGCCTTGAACTCATTATCCAGTCGTTTGCTTTCCTCCATTTCTGCCATTTGTGACCTGTTTCTTTGTCTCCGCATTTTGGCTGCTTCCCTGTGTTGATAGAGTGGCCCTGCGCGCCAGGTGTCCTGTAGGGCCCAGTGGCTCAGCCTCCCCAGTTACGTGGGGTGGACACTCTTGGTGCACTCTTGGTGCCTTGGTTGTTGTAGGATCACTGGGAGGAATTGACCTCCAGGCCAACTGGCTGTGAGAATCAGCTGTGTCTGAAGTGGGAGAACTTCTGTGCTGAAGACACCCTTCTGGGGCAAGACTTGCTTCAGTGGGGCTTTGGTGCTCACTGAGTCTGCTCCCTGAGTGTGCCCCTTATGGATCTGAGGAGTTGCAATCTGGATGGTCCCCCTCTGACCACTGGGTACAGTGGCTCCTGGATCTAAGGAGGTGCTAATTCAGCCTCTGCCTGAGGCCACACAGCAGGAGCCACGAAGAGGCTCAGCTGTGAAGCAATGCAAGTCGCTGCGGGGCCTTGGGCCTTCTCTTGGAAGTTCCAGGTCTGCCTGGCTCGGCTGCAGTTAGGTACATTCACATGCAAAAGCCTCTGCCGCAGCCTGGGTGGGGCGGGGTCTCAGGGAATCAAAGGGCTATGGCTGCTTTCTCCGCCCGGAGTCGCGCGTCTCAGTGTCCAGGTAACGGCTGCAAGCACCTCTGAGGGAAAGCCGCCCTCAAGTTCGCCCGCTGCCTGACAGACCAGCTTCTCCCCGTATGAGTCCTGGGTCCCCAGAGACTTGCCGGAACTGGAGTTCAGAGCAGTCGGGAGCTTGTGATTCAAAAAGACAGCCGCGTCCTCAGGTGCCACTCCCTTTCCACGTGCGCGCGAGCCGCCGTACCTCTGCACTTCACCTCCGCAGCTCCTCTGGCTCTCAGCGTGCTTTTCTTTCCTTCTAGTTGTAGAATTTACACTCAGCCAGCCTTCCTGTTGTTCTGGATGATGTCTGCTCTGTCCTTTGCGGTATTTTTCAATTGTTGTGGGAGGCGGCAATTTCCCGGTGTTTATCTATGCCGCCATCTTAGTTTCTCCCAGGTTGGTTTTATTTTTATGATGTCTGTTCTCTCAGCATTGGATCATCCATTTATTCCTCACTGCTTATGCCTTTATGTTGTTCTTTGATCCAAAAGTATTTAATCCAAACTATATTTCATCTTCCAATTGTAAAGTTTTCTTATTAAATTTTTTCCTTAATTATAAAGTTCGTATATAACTATATTACCCAGAAATAACCATTGTTAACATTTTGGTGTATATCCTTCCAGTTTTTTGTTTGTTTGTTTAATGCATGTGACTTTTTTGTGTTTATATCCCAGCTTTCATTTTATGTTACCCAATTCCAGTGCCTTTCTTTGGTACCTGTCTTATAAGCCAAACTGAGAATAAACCCATTCACTCTCACATCACCTTTCTATTGCTAGTACCTCACTTTATCACGAACAACCCACCATACCATTTCTTCATGGTCCATTGCTCTGAACCCCTGGATATGTGCCCAGTGGTGTCCTCAGGGCTTCAGGTCAGTCCTGTGCATGGGGAGTGTTTGAACGCGAGCTTCACACTCCCCCTCAGGGACAGGGCACCAGAAAGCTCTTAGGCCCTCCTTCTCTTTACCACACCCAGGAGACTGCTTTGGATTTTCACAGGGAACCAAAAAAAAAATTGTTTTTCTTCCACACTGTTTCTCAGATCTCTTTCATTCTTTCCATGCCCTGTGTCACCACCACTAAGCTCTTGGGAAAAGACAGGGCTTGTAACTGGAGGCTTATCTGTGTTCTCCTCACCTTGGAATTAAGAAGAAACAGAATCCTTGAAAAATAAGGCGCTAACTCGGCGCTCCAGTTAAGCTTCCCATAGGAAAGGGCGTTGTGTGCAGTGTAAGACACTCTGTGATTTAGGAATGAATGTTTAATTAATGCAGGAATTGTTCTTTGAAAATGAGTCTCTATAGCAGCCGTTTAATAGTTAAAATGTTTTCATTTGCTCCCCAGTTTTCAAGACAGGCTAAAGCAGCATTGAATTAAGCTTGCTCAGTTTTAAGTGACAGGATTTAGTAACTTTGCTATTTTTCTTTAAAAAAAAAACCTGGATAATTTGCCCAAAACTTTGGTGGTTTAGATGCAGATCAGTCTATTGGCCTTCCTTGTGTTCACCCTCACGTGAACTTCGTCTCCCACGCTTGCCCCATGCGATCCATAAATCCTTCTGTGGAGCGCAGGGTACGGTTGTGTGACTACTGGATTGTTTTTAAATGAAGACGAGTTTTCCAATATTTATTCTAAAAGATCGTTTTATACTATTAAAACTGAGCGTAGAGGTGAGAAGGGCCACAATGTATTAAAGAAACACACTAATTGTGCCTAAAGGTGTTTGTTTTTTCCTAAAATGCCTGCTTAGTTCCCCATTGATCAAAAGATGAAGGTTCCAGAGAGTCTTTCTTCTGACAGACGTGATTACATGGGGGGTTCCCTTCTGCAGAGACTTGTTATTTCATAAACACATGCATATGCATAAGGTATTCTGCCCAATCCTCCCACTTTCTGATCCGCACAGCATAGCGGAGCACCCCATGGAGTCAGAGAACAAAGAAAATCTTCACTCTGAAGTTCTTTCCTGGAGCCGAATATGTCCTCAGCTTCAGAAGGGAAATCCCTAGCCCGGGTCAAGTCAAGCCTCTGGCCTCTGAGGGCCATTCGAGGCACCACTGGTGAGCTCCCCAGGAAAGCAGTGCCCTTGAAGGTACACGGAACTTGGGTTGATTTCCTAGTGGGGACCTGGTTTTGTTACAAGCATTTTATCTACATCATTGCAATTAATCCCTCCAATGACTCTGTGTTGTAGGTGTTACTATTCCCTGTTTCATTGGGGAAACTGAAGCTCAGAGAATTTGACTAACTTGCTACAACTATATGACTACTAAGTGATAGAGCTGGGATTTGAACCTCCATTTATCTGACTTCAATGCCATATTTCTATTCTGCAGAACACAGCCTTTAGCTTACAGTAGCTAATGGAAGGAAATCACTCGACCCCCTTCGAGGTGGCTGGATTATCTTTTTCAGCCTATAATCAATCCCCATAAACTTTTATTCACTGTACGTTTATGGCATCCACTCACTTTCTTACACAATAACCAGAAAATGAAAAGGAATAAACTGATATCTGTAACAACAATATGAGAAAGCATATAGAAAAGTGCTATGCTGCCCTCTAGTATGTTAGAGGACTGAAATCTATAAGCTTGAAATATAGAGAAAAGACTATTATTCTTAGCCTTGTTTATTAATTTTAATGTTACAACTCACAAAACAAAATTAACCATTTTAAAGTATATAAATCATTAGCACTGAAGTTCATTCACAATGTTGGGCAACCATCACTTCTGTCTAGTTCCAAACATTTGCATCACCCATACCCATTACGCCATTGCTCCCTTTTCCCTGCTCCACCCAGCCCCTGGCACCAGCAACTTCTTTCTGTTTCTGTGGGTTTATCTATTCTGGATATTTCAGGTAAACGGAACCATATAATATGTGACCTTATGTGTCTGGCTTCCTAGTGTAATGTTCTTGAGGTTCATTCAGTCTTCTAAGATACTATGATCCGTGACCTTTGATGAAACTTCACAATCCACTTTGCCAGTCAAGTCCTCATTGATCTTATCTCTAAGTTACTGGCCTGGAGGTATTATTCCTCTAAGGGGAGTTTTGAACCTTCATTGGGGGTGTTTTGGTTGTCCCAATGCTAAGAGTCAAGAATAATAAACATTCTGCAATGCTTGGACATTCTTTCACAACACAGACAGCCCCAGGCCTACCCGAACTCTCAAATGTCCTACAGGTCATTTATGTAGGTGAAAACGCTGTTTATAATTATCTGAACCTAGTTTCCCATATAAACACCAAGTATTTTTTGGCGTAGTTTTCAATCCACTAATTTAAAAGAGCTGGTCACCACTGAGGGATAGGCAGAGTCGTGCTACAGAAACAAATTAACCTAGAAATCCTGCTGGCTTAACACACAAAGGTTTATTTTTTGTTTATGCTGAAAGTCCATTGAACATTGGCAGGAGGCTCCTCTCATAGTTAATCGGGTTCAGCCTGACAGACTCCATCATGGGGGCTGTCCCCAGCCACCTCGGGGAGGGTGGGCAGGCTTTGCACGAGCTCTTCGATGGTGTGGCCCAAAATGGAGGCACATTATTTCTGACCATAGCCCACTGGTCAGAACTAGTACCTGGTCCCTGCTGACTACAGGAGAACAAGGGAATGAGGAGCAGTGGGAAGTTTGGAGTACAATGTTCATGGTAATTCCATTATGGTATTTGAGTCATCATTAGAATGCACAGGTTTTGGATTGCATATGTGGCTGTCACATTTATGTTAATTTTATACATAGGCACAAACATATACCTACCTTGCTATCTCTGCTAGTATAGTAGTACTACACACTTACATATAGAAATACATTTTAGCCCTGGCTGGTTTTTCTCAGTGGTTAGAGCATTGACCTATGGATTGAAGGATAGCTGGTTTGATTCCCGGTCAAGGCCACGTACCTCGGTTGCAGGCTCGATCCTCGGCCTTAGTCGGGGTGCAAATGGGAGGAACCAATCAATGTGTCTCTCTCCTCCCTCCTCCCTCCCTTCCACTTGCTAAAAGAAAAAAAAAAATCAATGGAAAAAATATCCTCGGGTGAGGATTAAAAAAAAAAAAGAAGATATACATTTTATTATAAATTATTTTCCTGTATATTTTCTTTATATTGTACTTAGGACATCATGTTGATTTTTAAAAATAATTGTGTGTGGGGTGAGGGCATGTGCTGGGAGGTAGGGGAGGCCGGGGAAAGGTCAACGGGGAAAAAAAGGAGACATATGTACTATTTGTAATACTTTAAATAATAAAAAAAAAAATAAAGTAATTACTGATAGGGAAAAAATAATTGTGTGTTTGGAGATTATATTAGCTCTGAATTTCATTTCAAGATGTAAAGAGGCATGAAAAACTTTTGTTATAAAAAAGAGGTCTGAGGGGGATGAGAGTCGCTTTTCTGGGTCTTCAGCATCATCCAGAGCATATGGTGGGTCATGGAAAATTATAGGGACTTACATAATAATAGTGAGAGGAATGTTAGCTAATGTTTATTGAGCGTTCCCAATGTGCCAGGCACTGGGCCAAGCCCTGTAAGTAAATTCTGTGCTTTGTGCTTCACCAGAATCCTATGAGGAAACCTCTGAATTCTCCCAGGTAGAGCTGCTCTCCTCATTCAAGCCTGTTGGGAGCGCTGCAGATCCCATAATTTCTGTTCACCTCATGTCAGCATGTGACTAAGAAAAGATCACTGATCCAAAGACACAGCAAGCAAAGCCCAAGGGTTGGGACAACACAGCAGAATATCAGAGCAGCCCAGAGGAAGTCAGGGAAGAGAGTGGAGGACCATAATGAGGACGTTGCCCCTGACAGTAATATCCCTCATCCCGAGAGCACTGGCATTATGCAAATGTGTCACTCAGAAGTTCCCTTGACTCTTTAGCCAAACTTCAGTAAATGCCTCTCCCATTTTATCCCTGTTCCTGGGCCTCCCAGCTTCTCTCTGGTTTAATGGACATAAGAGCTTGCGTCTAGCAGTTTACTAAATTGATGTAATTGAAGAATGTTATCAAGATGGTTCTAGGCCAAATTAAAAGCCAAAATGTCACGTGGCTGGCATGGCTGGGTGGTTGAGTGTCGGCCTATGAATCTGGAGGTCATGGTTGGATTCCCGGTCAGGTCACATGCCCAAGTTGCAGGCTGGATCCCCAGTGTGGGGTGTGCAGGAGGCAGCTGATCAATGATTCTCTCTCATCATTGATGTTTCTATCTCTCTCTCCATCTCCCTTCCTCTCTGAAATCAGTAAAAAAAAAAAAAAAAAAAAAGCCAAAATGTCAGGACCGTCAGCTCACAAAAGAAAACAATCTCAGTTAACTCATAATTAGAAATGAAGGGGTCTTCCTGACTTCCTTTGTTAGTGGTTTACCCAGACATCTTTTTTCCAGGGATGGGCCTTTCTTCCCTTTTACTTGCAAGTATATATGCAAGATCGGCTACGTGAACATTTTTGTTGCGCCTTTACTTTCATTCCTCAGCCTTCATTTTCTTTTCAGTCTTTATTCTGTAGGAAATATGCTCCAGTGGCTTATGTATTTGGAATTGACTTTGTGGAGCTGTGCAGCCTTTTCCTTGCTCGTGGCAAGACCACATTGGTTCAAGGCTAAGAACCGAGGCTGGTCCTACAGAGACCCTCTGGGTGACTCATCTCTTTTGAGATCCTGATTGTCCATTTTCGGGTTGGTGTTTCTAGCAGCAGTGTGTGTTGCCCTGAAGGCACCCTCTCTCATGGTGTTGACTGCACTACACGGTGCTGTTTAATTCTTGCTTCAGATTGTGCCTCAAGTTTTAAGTCACTTGACAGTACAGATGGTTTCTTTCTCCAAAGTTTATCAATAGCATACCGTTCCCTCCAAATACCCCCATCCATACATACATACATACACCACAAAACTAAGCACAAATTTCATCTTTTCCCCTTTTAAAAACTAAATGTAAAGTGCCTGAGCTCTCTAGAGAATCTGCTTTCTAAGATTTATTTCCCTGTAACCAGGTAGCTGGTCAGGGTATTTGTCTTAATCACTCAGTTCTTCATTAGACAGGCTGTTGAAAAACCTTCTATGTAATTGTCTTTTTTGACTCAATCTTCCACATCCTTATCTTCATTGTAAACTTTCTAATGACTTTTTTATATACCTGCCATATATACCTGTTCCAGAAGACACTTAAGCCTTCTTACACAGTTTTGTCTGCTCCTCATTAAGTTTGCCATCAATTTGTAATCCATCCCTCAGAATCTGACCGCCTGTTTCTCCAGGGTGTGAACCCTAGATTGAGTGTCAAGATTTGTGCCCCTTCTTCCTTGCCCTTGGTAATGAGCAAGTAGAGAAGCTCATTCTGTGACTCTCTTGCCATTGTCTTACAACTGCAAGGTTTAGAAAGCTAGGGGCACCCTCACTCATAGCACTGTGCCGATCCCTTTGGGGGAATGAGAGGGACACAGATCCTGCTCTCAAGCGGCTTGCACTCTGGTAGGGAGGATAAAGTAGGCAGGTGAATCCTGTCCAGGCAAGACTGAGTGCTTAGGAGTTTGGGAGAAAGAGATCTCTTTGGCAGGGGAAAATACAAAAGAATTCGTGATATATACAGTGTTTTAGCTGAACTAGAAACAGTGAGCAGGATTTTAAGGAGTAGAGATTGTTAGAGGCGTTTCAGACAGGGAATCATATGGATAAAGGCTCAGAGGGGCCCCCGTCCAATGTGACTGGAACAGTGGTTCTCAGCCAAGGCTGGTTTTGACCCCCAGGGGACATGTGGCAGTGTTTGGAGACGTTTTTGGTTGTCACAACTGGGAGAAAGGCTGCTACTGGCAACTGGTCAGTAGAGAGCAGGAACGCTGCTAAACATCTTACAATGCACAGGACAGACTCTCCCACCCAACAAAGAATGATCCAGCCCCAAACATCAGTAGGTACCAAGGCTGAGAAACCCCGGAGTAGAACCTGATCTATATGCCCGAGATAATTCGAAGAGAAGCCTGAAAGAGTATTTAGGCCCAATTTCTGAAAGTTTCTGAACACTAGCTTAGGGCCTGCATTTTACTTGGTGAGCAATTAAAGGGTTCTGAGCATGACCAGACTGGTGGTTTAGGCAGATTAAGCAATCAGGATGTATTGATGGTTGGAGACAAGGACACCAATAAGGAAGCAGGCACTAGTTGGTGTGAGAGGTCACTATGGCAGGAATGGAAAAGAAGAAGCAAAAAGGAGAGATATTTCAGAGGAAGGTTCAAAATGGGAAGCAAAATAAAGGGAAATTTCAAATGAATTGATATGTGTCAGTCCTGGGAGACCCCCCCACCTTGATTTTCCTACCCTTCCCTGATGGGAAGAGGCACATAGTGAGAAGATGGGTTTTCATTTTGTACTTGTTGAATTTAAGTAATCGGTGATACCACCAGGATGAAATATCCAGCATCTAATAGGAAATAGGAAGTAAAACTTGAAATAGGCTAAAACAGATTAAGCATAGAAAGAGGGATGATATTTAAACATGATGGAAGTGAATGAGGATCTTGAAGGAAATTACTTGAAGAATGTAGGGAAGAAATACAAGGTAAGAACTTGAACTGCCAACACTTACGGGTTGAGATGAGGAAGGGAGAAAGATCTGAGGGTGGGAACAGTGCTTGGCTCACAGTTGACAGGCTGCAGAGATTCACGTGTGGACAAATGTCTTTCAAGCCTCACTGCTTATTTCTCTTAACGATGATAAAGCTTCAGGTAGAGGCATTTTGTAACCAACTCATGTGTTTGGATTTTGTTTTCAATATCAGGGCTATGTATAGCACTACACGATTGCAATTAATATTGCTTAACACTGTTATTTGTACCTACTGTCATCACTTGTTAATTTTCTTCCTCCATTGAACCCTAATGTCGGGATGAAGGCAGAGTCCCTTTTTCCCCCATAGATTATGAACTCCATCAGGGGCAAGAGACTGTCTTTTGTTCTTTGGCATAATTATTACAGAGCACAGTAGGTATAAATTAAATGCTAGGGGCCAATTATTCTCTCCTAAAATAAAGAGAAAACAAACAACCAACACAAAACCAATAACAACCAAAAGAACAGAAAATCAAAACAGGGTCACTCTGATTAACTGTCATGGATATGGTATTTGAGGTGGGTCATAAACCCAGGAAGCATTTCAGATTTCTCATTTATCAGACTAGTCTATTCTTCCAGAACCTAGGGGCCCCCGAGTACTTACTGCATCTCAGAATAGCTTGAACCAGACAACTATGTTTCACTTAAAGAATGACCTGAAAGCCTTTTTGAATGGTTCCAATAGAAACATTAGGAATTGTTTATAGCTAGCTTTTATTTGGTTTTTCTTTTTCTAAAAGCAAAACAGTTTGGGGACTCACAAGATTTAATAGGTGCCATCTATTTTGGAATGCTATTTACTTTTATGATGTTTACTCCTCACCCACTGCAGGGTGTGAACATTACAGGTTTCGCTGCATGGCCACCTCGCGCTATTTTTACATTTCACTTTATATATAGTGTCCGTTTCTCGGTGCTTCTGTTACGGCTCCCTCGTTGCATGTCAGCAGGAAATCACAATTAGCAGTGCTATGTAAAAGTCTCCCTTGCTCTTTAGCATTCAATTCTTCAGTAAAGAGGACATTCAGGAGTCATGCAAAATTATAAATAAGTAATTGCACCTTTATTTCTTGGCTATACATTACATAAAGATAGATAAGTTCTAAGTAAATAAACTTCCATCTGAATGTGAGGATTACAGTGGTAATCCTGAAAAATTGCCTTGCATACAGTTGCTTTGGGGTACTCTAAAAATGGTTTTCTTGACACACATGCTTTTGAATTAATCAGATAAGCAAGCATATGGTGGGGGGGGGGGGCCCTTATAGTTTCTACATGTGTGAATCAAAGATGGGATTTGTTTGAATTACCCTTTAGTCTCCATTGTTAAAATCAGAATTAAGGTCTTTGTTTAGTGAAGCCTTAATAGCAATCTGTGAGATCGCCGAGAAGGGCTGGTTGCTGCAGGATAGTTCTCAGCGTATTATGCTGTTTACCTAAGGGTTATATTCAAGAAGCTCTCTGAACAGCTGGGCTGATTATTGAAAATGCCTCGTAGTCACTTCCAGCCTAGGCTGATCGATATGGGTGCAAAGCTGTACAGGGGAGGGAGCTATTTAAGCATTGAGAGCCCGGGGGATAAAAGAGAATGAAAAAATCATGCTGGACAAATATGCTGAAAGGTTCAAAGGAAAACAGAAGTATCTTGACTTGCTATAGGGGGCAAATTCCTAAACAAACAAACGAAAAAATTTTAAGTTTATCTTCTAATGACATCATAAATATTTAGTTATTTTATCTTATAACACCCCCCTAAACATTTAGAGGGAGCAGGAAATACTAATCAAGAATAAAAAATATATATTTTCATTATTTGAAATCTAACCTTTTACATAAAATTCCCTACAATGCTTTTCAGTGATATTATAAGGAAATACTTAACTTTACTGTTAAGTAGATTGAGCTCCCATATTTTAAACCTTTCTTAGGATCTTTGAAAAATCATAGCACCAATGTATTTCAACACCCAAAGGCAGGCAGAAATTTTCTATTTCTTTCATATTTTCTGCTGCAGAGATTTAGAATAGAGATACTAACATTTCCTTTTGTCTTAGTTCTTGCAAAACAAGTTTGTTTTTCCAGTGCTGTTTTTAAACAGTTTAATGTCATAAATAAAAAGTATACTAGATATGGGAGATCTTATCTCCTAAAAACATTTGGTGAAATTATAACATTGAAGCAAATGAATCAGCATTTTAAAAGCTTGTTTCTTTCTACAAAAAATGAATAACAGATAAATACTCCAAAAGAGAGGGGGGCAGAATCCACTCAATTTATCAAAGTGAAATCTGTGTCGAGCAATCCTACGTCTTGTTACATCCATTAGTTCTTACTTTTACTCTGTGCGTGAGCATCAGACAGGAAGTCCGGGAGCACAGAGGCAATCAATATGAAAACTGTGAAAGTCTCTTAATTAATCAACTCACACAAACTCTCCGAGTAAGAGGATTTTACAAGCATTTCAATTAAAGCTTTCCCTTTTTATTACCAAATTTCATTGACAATAAAAAATGCGTAATCAAAGTTGACATGATTATAAAAAGCAAAATATTATTTAAGCACTGAGCTTTTGGACTTATCAGAGACGTTGATTTTCTGATGTTTATTCTTTTGATGAATCACATAGATAGATGCTAATTGGATAGTTCTTCTATAATAGTGATGTTTTCAAAATTTCAAAATAGGTAGGTCTTCGAACATGTTTGTACGCCCCTCCTCATGTGAACATCACCCTTTTGGCATACTCATTCCTGGAAGCTACACAACTGACTCGTTAATGAAATTTAGCATTAATACATATGCATTAATACCTTATTCAGTGAAACGTTTAAGAGCTGCATTATGTGACTTGTTTTACTTCCGAATCCCACAGGAGCCCTAAAATACTTGGAAGGCCTGGCAGCAATTCTGTTTACCTCTGAATTGATATTGAAATATGAGAAACTTAGGACATTGAAAAAATACATACAGAATCTGAGAATATTTATTTTAAAAAATGGTCAGCTTTGTCTAATACTTTGTTTTGGCTGCTAGGAGGGTTTGTTTGAAATCCTCCATGACTCTCAGCTCTTAGGATGAAGCCAAACAAAGTTCCAGAAACTGTACTGCCGATGTGGTTTGTGCGAGTGAGCTTCCCTGAAGACAGAAACATAGACTAGGAGACAGCGCATCATTTCATGATCTGTTCCTTACCTGGGACAGAGGGAAGGTTATCTGCCTCCTTCGTGCAGCCTTTCCTCACCAGGAAGTTAGAAATAACCATTGCCTTCCACTGTCTGCTGGGGACTTGGAAGAGTAACAATCAAAGGGCCATTTGAGTTCACATAAAAAGATGAAATTATGTTTCTTTAACCTGAAGAATGAAGTGTGTAGAACAGTGATGGCGAACCTATGACATGCATGTCAGAGGTGACATGCAAACTCATTTTTTTGGTTGATTTTTCTTTGTTAAATGGCATTTAAGTACATAAAATAAATATCAAAAATATAAATCTTTGTTTTACTATGGTTGCAAATATCAAAAAATTTCTATATGTGACACGGCACCAGAGTTAAGTTAGGCTTTTTCAAAATGCTGACACGCAGAGCTCAAAAGGTTCGCCATCACTGGTGTAGAATATGAGAATATCTCTTAAATAGTTTTTATTTTTAAATGCTCATCACATTAAATCTATTTATTTTGTATTTCTATTACCAAAAAATACTGTTAGAGATATGGAAGATGTCATATTAGGATATCTGTTAATAGCAGTATCTAGACCAATGCCATTAGAATGTTATCTACCTGTGAAGCATAAAATCTGGTTTTAGGAATGAAACATGGGAGGTTGTTTTAAAAAAAAAAAATAGCAGAAACTGCCCCATTTATCAGGAGTCATAGTAGTCAGCCTTTGGATCAGACTAAAATCTTATTTTGCCCGTGGCTTTTCCAGTCCCCCCACAACCCACCCCACCATCACCACCCCTCAGAGCGCCGGTGCACCAGCTCCTTTGGGGATCTGGCCCTGCGGAGCCCGGAGGTGGGGCAGGAGGATCTCAGCACTCCACCAACACACACGCTGGCTTCCAGAGATAAATATTTAACTGGATCAGGTTGTTCCACTTCGTAAGTGATTTGTTCTCCTTGATTAGTGCACTGTGTTAAGGGCTCTGATGTTGACTCCCAATAGAAAAATGTAGCTAAAGTGTTTTAATATTGGCCCTTCATTTGGCCAACTATTGAATGAGGCAGTGGCTTTATTTAAAGAGACTCTGTATTCTTTTGTGTATAAGAGAGGAGTAGCCCTGAGGGTAGTCTGAATGCAAAATACAGGGCTCCGGTCCAGAAAGAGATGTTAGGTCATTTGTTGTCTGGGCCCCAGAAAGATGGTGATGAAGGCCCTGGTTTAGCATCCAAATTACTCAATAAGCAGGCACCAGTCTCAGTTTCGAGCCGACAATGGACAATCAGGCTTATTCTCATTGGCTGTTTTTTTTATAACTTCAAAAGAACAGTAAATATTGCTTTGTTGTCTTCAGACTATTACAGAAAAGACAGTAGTTTTTTGTTGTGTTTGGTGTTTTTTGTGGGGGTTTTTTTCAAGGTAAACAGTCTAAAAGGAGGGGGAAACAGCCAAAGTTGTGGATATTTTTTCCTGTTAGAAAACGCGGTATCTGAGCAGGCTCGGAGAGCTGTCAGTCCGGCACTTCGGGCTCTCTCTCTGATCACACCGTTCGAAAGCCTTTGCAGCTCTCCTTCCAGTCCTCCTGCAGGCTCCCGTGGTCCCACATGTCCCACATCACCTCCCTCCCACCCCTCCCTCAGACACCACACGCTTGCCGCTGATAAGAGGAGAACCAGAGCCGCCGCTCTCCTTATGCTGCCCAATTCAGAACGGTTGAGGACTCCCACCTGGCATGCACTCAAAACTGGGGGTGCTGGAGGAACTGGCAAAGGCCATATGATGATGTGAATGGCAGGTGGGCCCACGAGTGGAGATGACCTTAGCAAGGAGGAGAGGTTGCCAGTCCTGATAGTGTAGACATGGTCTCAGGCAGAAATGCCAGCGAGAATTGGGAAGGGTCCCAGCCTCAATACCAAGGTCTCACTTGCAGAAGGTCTCGCCTGAGTGATCATCTCTACCTGTTACCTTTGGTATCCCTGTCTCCTCCAGGTACCTCCTCACCATTCCCTAATTATCCCTTTTTAGTGGGAAAACAAGATTACCCAAACTTCCAAGGGTGTTTTATGTGCTGCCTCTTTTATAAACCACCTTTGACACATCCCTGTGTCAGTCCATTGTATAAACCACGTAGAGTTTTCAGTCTCCAAGCTAATTCCTGTACCTCTTTGAACACAAATGGATGAGGAAAAGACAGGAACCATGTCAATCTTTGTGAATGACCAGAGCCAGGGAACCATTAAGTCACAATTTATAGCACAGTGTTAAGACAGAAAGATTCTCAAATAGCCAGAATCACTCTTTGAGCACCATGTTAGCACGTATTGCGTTTAAAATGTAATAAATGCAGTATTCATAAATGTAT
Organism: Myotis myotis; assembly: GCF_014108235.1. NCBI lineage: Eukaryota > Metazoa > Chordata > Mammalia > Chiroptera > Vespertilionidae > Myotis > Myotis myotis. The sequence goes on along the minus strand of NW_023416319.1, from coordinate 9,714,346 downwards.
ATGTGCTTGTGATGTTTGTGTCAGCAGTGTGTCTGTAGGTCTTTATGTGAATCAAATAAACTTCAAATATTCCAGAATGTAGACCACATCTGGCCTCATTTTTGAACTGTCCCTCTAGAAGCAGTTCTAAAATAGGAGATTGTTTCCATTTTTTTCCTAATGAGAAAAATCCATGTGTTCTGTGATTATTAATAATAATGGCTTCAAATAAATTATTAACGGGTTGCATTGGAATGTGCTTTCTAGCAGCTTAGGAACTCTTTAGAAAAGAATCCTGATCCCACTGCAAAATGTCTAAGCGGTGTCCCTCTGACCTGCCTCCTTCATCAGTTTCATCAGCGACCAGTCAGTCCAAGCAGAGTTGCTGAGGGTCAGCAAGGGAGAGATGGGACAAATGTGAAGGATTCATGGTTCAAAATTAGAGTGACATTTGATAAAAATTTAAAAGGAGTTGATGATTCTTATATTTTTTTGACATACGAATTTTGGAACTTTTCTATAAATTTTGTGTTCAACGGAATTCCAAATATTGACTCATACACATACTCATAAGCATACTGTCTATTTATCTATATATCTATCTCTCGGTCTCTGTATATCTCTATATCAATAGATACGTAGAGGTAGATATGCCAAACGACTACCATTTATGAGGTGGGATGAATGATGGGTGAGATTTATTCCCTGCCCTGAGGTTGTTGGTTACAGACCAACATGCCAAACCTTAGGATGTGTGTCATCATTGTGGTACAGGCAATGAATCGATCGAGTCTAGAGGAGAGAGAAACATTCAGCAATGCTGGTCACGAAAGGCTTCTAGGCAGCAGTGACATTGGAACTGTATTTAAATGCGTTTCTCCTACACATAATTCTCTGTGCATGTTTTCTATTTCAATTATATTACATTGTGAGGCATGTAAGTCAGTGATCGTTTATAATTTTTAAATGTCTTATTATTTTGTAAGTACATCTTTAAAACTCTAGCTTTACTCAAAATAATCCAAGACCATTTACTATGATTTAAAGTATTCATAAAGCAAGGTGATTATTACTCTTGAGACCATTGTACAAAGCCCTGAAGTGTGTTAGACATAGGCCAGAAACCTCTCTCCTTTGTTATATCTTATGAGTCTGTTAGGTTAAAAAAAATCTATTCATTTTTCCTATTCCTGTTCTTGAAAAATAGACTTTTAGTGCCGTAATATAAAGGGAGGATCATTGAGGAATTCTCTTTCTGCATCGCATATGCTACCAAAGACTTGGAAAATCAAGAGAAAAACAAACAAGTATGCTTTGCTTATTAGTGCGTCCACCTCCATTTCCCTAAAGTTGCATAACTTACTGAGTTAGGCAAATGCTGCAAACACTGAATCGCTGTTGACATTGAACGTTGCATAGCTGAAAAGAAAGGGATGTATGTGTTTTTTCCATTTGCTATTTCAATAGTCTAAATCGCAGTGGCAAATGAAAATACAATTGAATCTCAAGTGAATGGCCAGGAACACCGTATATTTTATGAAATATGGCAGCATAATGAATAGGAGGTAAAAAAATATATATATATCCTGGCTTTCAAGTCCTGATGGTTGGATGTGATTGAATCATAGTGCATTCTGTTTGATGTCTGGGCTTTGCTATTCAGATACACTGCGAAGTCTGTGCATCGCCCTCTGAAAGTGCACCTGGCAAACCCGCACGGAGGGAGTTTGTTTTGCCTGCACCTGCAAGAAACATACATGCTTAGAGTAGAATTTAAGCAGAGGCATTTTAATTCTGATTGCCATAGATTTCCCTACACAGGGAAAACTATCAGTCAGGTACAAAAGAAACTGCTTAGGATTCGAAGGAATTTGACAATTTTGTTGTAGTTCCTAGCCTGGCAGGTGGTAATAATGCCTGTGCCAGCACTGTCAAAATATGAAAATTAAAGTGACGATGGGTTTTAATGAAATCCATTTGACAAATATAATTAAGGTGTTTTAATATGAAGTCCTGTAATAAAGACTACCGGTGGACTCCCTGAGGTCCTGACTAATTGTGTAGATTGCTTTTAAGCTTTGAATAGTTTTATTGGATAATGAACTGTTAAGAAGTGTTAGATCTTTCTTAAGCAGAATTTGGTTTGAAAAAGAAGAGGAGAGACAGGCCTGAGGTGTGGCATTTTAAACATAATTAGAGGAGAGATTTAAGTTAACATCTTTGATCTTGCTGTCAGTTTTTGATTAGAGCTGTAAATGCTTTAATCAAGTATAGTGTAGTCATTACATTTCTGACTGTTTTTTAAACTGCGAAATTACTGAGACATTGACATCAATTTTAACACATTCTGAAAATTTGCAGCGGAATTGGGTTTCTCTAGCCAGTATTTGCATTAGAATATCTGATTATATGGGCTTACCAATCCAAAACACAATGGCAAAATAATGCCATGGTAAGGACTAGTTTTGTTTCCGTGGTAGTTGAGCAGACCAATAATACAGTACAATTCCTTTGGTATTCTTTTTGCTTTCTAGGAATGTGTTTGCAGGTTGAAAGACCACATCCTATGAAAGTATTCCATTAAAACGTGTAGATGAGGAAGTAATCTCAACTGTTCACTCACAAGGATTTTATAATATTAGATGTTTTTAACTTTCACTTTTCAAGAACCTTGGTTTGCCTCATAGCTCACTACAATCATCTGATACCATATTTGGTTTTTTATTCCCATGCCTGGGACATAGTAAACATTCAGTAAATATTTGTTGAATGAATCAGTAATCGCCTTATAATAACTGAGTATGTAACCTACTTAAATTATTCTCCTAAAATTAAATACAATCCAAATAAGTGAACTGTAAAGAAAAAGTCCATTCCTTCTCCCCTGCCATCTGTCTTGACCCAATTACTCATAATAGGTATAAATGGGTAGATCGTTGGTATTTCTGTCTAGTTTCAGATAGCATCACTAAACTGCTGTGTGGGATTCTCCCTGGTGGAATTCTGCCTCCCTAGCATTTCAGCCAGGATTGCAGAAGTGGTAGGGCTATTTTAAGGCCCATGCCTCGGGGCCATTCATTGACTAATAAGGAGGCCACACTGATTACATAGTCTTGAACTTTCTACTTGTGTATCGGGTGTTACGTAGGATATGAAATTAAGAGTTAAGAAGTCTGGATTCTAATCTAAGCTCTGCCTAACATGCCATGTAGAAAAATTGCTTTTCTTCAGTGATCGAATCGAACCCCCAGCTGCTGACTCCAGAATTCTATTGATTAGTGCCTAGTACATGTCTCTTTACTACCTCCACCCTCTTCACCTTTTTTGCTTTTAATATTTTCTTCTTTTTACTTTTCTTTGCACTCCTACCTTTTTCCTCTTGACTTTCCCAGCATCCATTCATCCATCCAGGGAGTTTGTATTAAGCATGTATTATGCACCAGGCATGTGGAAAAGAAATAACAAGTGGCCATATATTGCTTCTTGGTTACCGGGTGCCAGAGATGGGGAGTGGGTAGACAGGAGAGAATACTATCTTCGTATCATCCACTTTGATGTATGTGCCACTGGATGATAGATGTAGTTTGTAAGTAGGAGTGGCCGGACCAGATGCCTTTCAGCATTTTGACCTGCAAATACTGCGAGAAATAAAACCTTCTTTGTAGAATATCCAACAACCCATCCCATTGTTTTAAGTATCTATTATTTACAGTTGTTTTCAGGCCAGTATTATGTCAATTCTGAAGCTACAGTAAAAACAACTAGGAATCATTCTTTCCATAGGTCCTTACCTTTGTCTTCTAAGATTTGAAAGAAATGTGAGTTTCACAGTAGAGTGTCAGTTATGCTATTGTAATTGTTAGGTTATCGGTAGACACTCAGTTTTTAAATTATGTCAGAACATATCTTCATTGTTGTGAGACAGATGAGTATGCATGTGGAGGCAAGAAGCTTTGCGGGAGGGTGGGGGGGAGTCATGAACTGTGGATTCCTGGGGACCCGTGAAGGTGATGAACAAGTTAGGAGAGAGAACCATGTTTTTATGTTAGTTGATCCAACGCATTTGGCACATTCCTCTGTTTAGCACTTGCACAGTGTTTTATGCTTTGTCGTGGTGGTGGCGATTTTCACATCATTCTACCCCATTAACTGTGAGCTGGTACACGTTGGGAACACACTGTATTCTTTATAGCTTCACGGTGCCTGCCACGTGGTTGGCGCTCAGTGATCTTTGTTGGATTGAATTATAATCCTACCTCTGATGTAAAATTTGTGTCCACAGGCAAATCGTTTAGCCTTTCTGGGAGAGTTCATTTTCATTAGTATTTCCAAGAAGAAGAAAAAAGAATGGAGAACCTATCCATGGGTGAATGAAAGGGGCTGCAAAACTGTTCCTTTGCTTCCATGGGCATATTGTAAACTCCTCCTCACCTCTCCAGCTCACCCCCAAGTGAGATCAAGATTCTCTGATGGGACCGTGATAGTTCTCACTTCCAGAGTATCTGTCCAGTGCTTGGAGGTCGTGATGAAGTACCCATAAAGTGGGGAGGGATTGTGGACGCATGATCCCTTCTGAATCCATACATATAATCAGAGTCAGTCTGCTTATAAAATCATCAACACACTTTTTCCCACTGTGCTAGGTGTTCTTTTGAAGTCTCTCATGCCAAGCTCTGACCTCATTTCTCAAGATGTATCCACAATGTCTAAATGGAAGATTTTGGCAATTAGAACACAGCCCCAACATGCAAAATGTTTTTGAACGTTACTTTCCATTTAACACTTAAGGACACCACTAAGGTAAAATACGACATCTGCACTCTATAGTGTTAAATGGCATTCCATTGACGTTGTCAATACTGAAAGTGGGGTTTTCTCCATTAGTTATGTGTGGATTTGTTTATCATTAGAGCATAATATTGAGGATCTCACATAGGAATTTTTTTTTAAATAGTTCCTCTGTTACTCATTGGTCTCTGCATTGTTTTTAAAGGAAACAAGGAGATAACCTATATAGAAATTATACATCAATTCCTCGTCTGGATTGATTTAGTAACTTCCTATGAAAAAAGTGAAAAGATTTTCCTTCTCCACTGGAATCAGGGTTTAAGAGTAAAAATATGAGAAATAAAAACCATATGCATTCTCATTCCATCTTGCTCTCGCTAAGTAAAGAAAGTTAATGGTTTGTGCCAACGTCTACCTCCATAGAACTAGAGAATTTTTGAAACTGGTCAGAGGATGCTATTTATTACATTCAGGGCAGGCCTAGGACACGGTGTGCTTCTTTGTTACTGACGGCTTGGTTGTCCGGTTTTGGAGAACAGTCCTGCTACCTGCTCGGTGCACCAAACTCTAAAACGAGTATCATCCACTCTAATTACATTAAATCATCTTTAGGGTAAACCAGCATTGAAGTTCCTGAAAACATTGCAGACAGTTCAAAAGGAGTTGCATTTTCCTGTGGTACTGAAGAATCAGGAATAATTTTGAATTCGTTCTGCCTTATTCCATCTCACCTTTGTAAAGGCTTGTTGATGTTATTCTTTTGGTAGGAACCTTAAATATTCTCTCTACTCAGCGGTCTTTTTTCTTCCCCCAGTGTTTTGAGCCTCCAGCTTTGTAATGTAGTTTTTCAAATATGGCATTTTGCTTTCAAACGGGAGTTCAAATAGGAGATAACATAAATTCCTAATTAACAATTCTTTGTCTCGGGTGAAATGTTTACTGTGTTTGCGTTTGTAAGTGGGTATAATATATACCTATTAAATAATTTGTTTAATCATCTGTTAAGACTTGAGAGGTCCGTTTGTACTTGCTGTGTACAACAAATATTTTATTTGTATTTAGATGTCTGGGGCTGGGGGAGGGGGGTGGGAGTAAGGTTTCAGTCACTTTTCCTGCACCTGAAGAGGAGAATGGGATTTGCCAGTGATAAATGGGGAAGTTGACTAGCTAACTAATAAAGATTTGTCTTAATCAAGTATGATTTGTCAGAACAGGAGCGCACTGGGGTCAGGGCGCGCGCAATGAATTATACAGCATTCACAGGAGGAAAGGACCCGGCACGAGACCTCATCAATATGCTGCCATTACCCACTGCTAATTCATATTCAAAGAGTGCTCTGCACAGCCAGTCTCTAGGTTGCTGGGCTGTTCACCAGCTTCCTGAGCTTTCTGTTTGTGTGAAGAAGAAGAAGGAAAAAAAAGAAGTTCCATTATGTTTGGCCATCACCTGGGTTCTCAAGGTATATCAGTCCCCAACACTGAATTGATACCAATAATTTGAAGTGTGGCTTATTGCACTATATCACGTATGTTTAGTTAGCACCTACTATGGGCTCTGCAGCATGCTGGACGTGGGAGGATACAGATGCACAAGACACATTCTCTGCTAGCAGAGGTTGAGGATGCTTTCTTATAAGCCTTCAAGTATTGACTCTAAGCCTGACTGCAGGAAGAGGAGCCGTCTGCCTTCACATTAAATATGTCCTCCCAGTGAGGATTTCAGAAATTTCAAGAATAGCTCTAGCTGTTTCCTGAAGTTTGGCTTACATTAAATATATAGAAGATACTTTCTTATTTCTGCTAAGCTTGACTTTCTAACCAATGACTTTCATTCTCATTTGTGTATATGATTAATTGCTTTGTATAAGTCACTTCTTTGATTTGAAGAGCTTATTGTTTCTTCTCTTCCTATTGAACGTAATTTGAAGAACTGCTCTGCAGTATTCAAGGCCAGCCCATCTGTAGTGTGCAGACAGAGGTGGGAGGAAGTCCTCCGGGCTCTGAAAGTCAGCATAAGGCAGCAGCCCTGTCCTCAGAGTTTCCTTTATGCTTAAGTGGCCTATCAGGTGGCCTTTCAGATGAGGTTATAATTCTGACAAACTACTTTGCAGTAGCTCCATGTCTAAGTTGGGTAGAAAGATATTGGCATCATCTTTCTTAATGGAATAAGTACTGTGGCAGTTGGGGATTTCTTTGCCTCAGGTGGGAACAAAGAACACCAATTCTGTGATTCAGAGATGATGTGAGGAGGTTTGGACGTGTGCGTGAGCTGGTGCTGAATTAGAGCAACGTCTGAACTTCAGTGTAGGTGAGCCCTCAGTGAAATCCAAGGCTGCCACCCTCGTGAGTGACGCCACGAAGATATTCCCAAGGCAGTGTAGATGGACAGGTGGTGAAAGCAGACCCGAGACAACCTGGTCCTTGGAAATGAGTGGCCTTCACATCAGCAGTCATTGTTGTCTCCGCGAGTGTGTGGTCACTGCATGTCTCACAAATGACAACGCCTGGAAAGGGATGGGGAACTCTGAAACTGAGGGTAAAGGAGTCAGAAAACAGGCAGCTGGGCCTGGCACGTAGACCATAATGTGTGAGGCTCTTGGGCCTTAGAAAACTCACCTTGCTTTTTTTTTCTTTCACGTAGAAGCAGTCATTTTTTAATATTCTCATCTTTGTACTTGGTTTATGACATTCAAAAAGTCATAAAATGTCTAGCTTCCTTTTTTTGTTATGTGTTTGACCAAAGTGTGGATCCAAATTGCCCGGCCAGAATGCCTGTGATGTTGGCCATTTATGGGCTGCTGAAAACACAGTGTGTGCCAGTGGCTTAAGGATCGAGCAGATGTGGGTATTGAATACTGGCCAACCTTGGGCAAAGGACTTAACCTCTCTGAGCCACAGAGCCTTGTCGTTAGAAGGGGTTAATAATAATCCACTTCATAGGGTGGTGGTGTGAAGATTAAATGCAGTATCTGTCAAGTACTTAGCTGGTGCCTGGCATACAATGAAACAGGCAATAAATAGGCAAAAGTAAAAATTCTTCCCTAGAGGGAAATATTCATTGCTGTATTTTACACACCTCCTGTAAGCAGTAAACTTTCGTTGGATATGTATTGAATGAATGAAGTCATTTTTTCATCACCACGGGTTTAAGCCTACAAGCCTTTTTTTCCTCAAAAAAGTCCCATCTCAACTTGTTAATACTCTTACATGGAAGTTTTTTTTAAAGACTTGATTTTAGCAATTCCCTATTAGAGCTTGTTGAGATATAATTAAAAATTCTTCTTAGCATCATGCTCATATGCTCAATATGCAGTCTTGCCCATGAAGCCTAATAAATTCTCTATTGTATTTAAAAACAATAGTGGCTTTGTTTCATTCTGTATTTTGGGAATTCCCAATGTCACAGTGCTGGCTAAGGAAAGAAACAATAGTAAACATTTTTAAAGGAGTTTTACTAAAGGAAGCCTCTAAGTGCATATTTGGTTATGTATTATCCTTCTGAGGTCAAACTGATATTTTACTGTACAAAGTCCAATGATTCTTTACTTGACATTGAGCAGCAATTGACATCTGATGAGCAAAATTATGAAAATCGATATTTATTTACCCTTTCCCTTTAAGTCAGAAGAATAGCCCTGGCCAGTATGGCTCAGTTGGTTGAGCATCATCCCAAACACCATAGGGTCACTGGTTCAATTCTCTGTCAGAGACATGCCCAGGTTGTAGTTTCAGTCCCAGTTGGGGTGCATAGGGAAGGCAACCAATCAATGTTTCTCTCTCTCTCTCTCTCTCTCTCCCTCCCTCCCTCCCTCCCTCTCTCTCCCTCTCCTTATCCCTCCCTCTCTCCCTCTCCCCTCCTCTCACTCTAAAATCAATTTAAAAAAATTTTTAAATAAAGCCAGAAGGATAGCATAAATATTAGGGAATATTTAGCTTCTTCATATCTTTTATTCTTTTTAGGAAGACAGTAATTTAGGCTTGGATCTTTCACAGGCCATATAGCTCAAGTTTAAAAATAATACCAAGGTTACTTCACCTTAAAATTCTGCCAGAATATACCATAAATTCATCTATCCCTTTTTTGTTATGCTTTTCTCCATTTGTTTACTAATTCCCTTGTATTGGGTTTCATTCACTTCTACCTCTCAAATGTCAGTGTCTAAAAGGCAAGAACCTCTGCTTTAGAGTTGTTCAGGAATAAAATGTGTTTGTCTTTTTGTCTGCTCCATGATATAGTATAAACTCCCCCCTTAGATTTTAGAGTTTTCTGTGGATTGCTCTGGCTTATTTACATGTGATTCAATTAAACTTTATTTACAAAAACAGGCCACAGGATGGATTGGCTTCAGAGCCCTAGTTTGCAGACTCCTACTCTAGACCAGTGTTTCTCAAAGCATAGTCCCAACAGCAACAGCATCATCTGGGAACTTGTTAGAAATGCAAGTCCCGACCTACAGTCCCCAGTCCTGACCTACAGAGTTAGAAGCTGTGGGTATGGGGCCCAAGAATCTTTTGTTTTCACAATCTGGCTTACTTCTGTTTATTGATTGATCTATGCCCTATCTACTTCCACAAAAAGAAGTGGCTTATGGTAAAAGACCAGGTAGGCCTACCAAGAGCAGAAAATATTAACCCAGGACAGAGGACAAGCCAAGAAATAAAGGAGAGATTTGGACCATTGTGGAGTGGGAGAAGGGCTTGCAGTATAAAAAATCCTAGAATAATGTTGTAACAATTAAGGATTAAACTCACCAGAAGCAAACAGAATCCAGAGCTTCCTAGGATTTGGGCCAAAGAAAAAAATAAGTTGGATTACATAGCTTACATTATTCATAATGTAAAAATGAATTATTTCCTGTACTGTAAAAAAAAATGTTTTTAAATCAGGAAGAGGAAGAAGTGTGATGGTGGTCTTTAAATAAGACACTAAGAAATGTGATGAATCCTATCCTTGAAATCAACTTAACTGAGACATCTTGGAAGTATTCCTTGTTTCATAATTTCTTAAGTAAATCTTTCGAGTGCAAGAAGCCCAGAGTTAAAGGGGTAAATTTCTATAGCAGGGCCAGATATGTAGTATTATAGAATGCTAAGGAATGTCGGCCAACAGTCCTTAACAAAGCGTTTAACTTGACTTCTGGCAATTTTTAAGAAAATACATGTCTGAGCCCCACTTCCAGAGATTCTGATTTCATCAGCCTGGAATGAGGTCAACACAACTGTGTTTATTACAAGTTCTATGAATGTGTCTGATTCTAAACAAAGAAGCTCACCCCAGATGAGACCCTGTGCCTTTGACTGTCCCCTTCCAATTTCAGTCCTCTCACTCACTCACTAAGACTTTTGAAGGGAATAAATGGCAGAGGATTTAAGAATGAGAGACTGGCTGGATGCTGAAAGTGGGTATTCTCTAATGTCAAGTGAAAAAGACTCAGTGCTGGAACCCCAGGATAGCAAATAGTTCTTATCCCCTGTGCCCACCTTGATCAGTTGGAGCCGATTGCCTGGCGTACTTCATGGACAGGGCTAGTTGCAAGCAAGCATTGTTCTGGGTCATTGTGATTGGTTAATGCTCTCTGTGTTCCAGGCAATGTGAATGATTAGTGCTCTCTGTGTTCCAGGCAATGTGGTTGGTTAATTCTCTCTTGTTCCAGGCAATGTGATTGGTTAATGCTCTCTGTGTTCCAGGCAATGTGATTGGTTAATGCTCTCTTGTTCCAGGCAATGTGATTGGTTAATGCTCTCTGTGTTCCAGGCAATGTGATTGGTTAATGCTTTCCGTGTTCCAGGCAATGTGATTGATTAGTGCTTTCTGTGTTCCAGGCAATGTGGTTGGTTAATTCTCTCTTGTTCCAGGCAATGTGGTTGGTTAGTGCTCTCTGTGTTCCAGGCAATGTGGTTGGTTAGTGTTCTCCGTGTTCCAGGCAATGTTGTTGGTTAGTGCTCTCTGTGTTCCAGGCATTGTGGTTGGCTAATGCTATCTGTGTTCTGGGAAATGTGGTTGGTTAGTGCTATTTGCTGGGTGTTGGGATTAAAGAATGGCAGCATGAATGGCACATGTTTGTTGACTTTGCTCTCAGGACGAGTGATGTGAATAGCAGAAATGACATTTTGTTGAAAAATTAAAGAAACGGACTTATTTTGTCTCTCTGAATTTTTATTTCCAAATGCTAATTCCTTTCATTTCTAAGCCACCCTTTATCAATCCTCTCACTTTCTCAGTTTTCCTCTCGAAATTTTCAACATGATTTCTTGCCCGATATTTTTTGACTGTTGATCATCCTTTAGGTCAGTGGTTCTCAACCTGTGGGTCACGACCCCTTTGGCAGTTGAACGACCCTTTCACGGGGGTCGCCTAAGACCATCCTGCATATAAGATATTTACATTATGATTCATAACAGTAACAACATTACAGTTATGAAGTAGCAACAAAAATAATTTTATGGTTGGGTCACAACATGAGGAACTGTATTTAAAGGGCCAAAAGGTTGAGAACCACTGCTCTAGGTCAAAACTCTGTGTTTCTTTTGTTGTTGTTGTTGTTGTTAACCCTCACCCAAGGATATTTTTCCATTGATTTTTAGGGAGAGTGGAAGAGAGAGGGCAAGACAGAGAGAAACATCGATGTGAGAGAAACACATTGATTGGTTGCCTCCAACTAGGGCCAGAGCCCAAGGAGCCTGCCACCAAGGTACATGCCCTTGACTGGGATCAAACCCGGGACCCTTTGGTCCACAGGCCAACGCTCTATCCACTGAGCCAAACCGGCTAGGGCAAAACTCTGTATTTCTTAATGCTTGAAATCAGCAGCATTGATGGTCAAGGCCTGTCCTCTGCCTGTACCCATTGTTCTGTGTCTCTTCAGACTCAATAAGTTTCTTTTTTCCATTTATTCAATACTGGCCCAACTCGGAGATACTGCAGATTTAGTTCCAGACCACCACAATAAAGCAAATATTGCAATAAATCAAGTCGCACGGATTTTTTGATTTCCCAGTGCACATTAAAGTTATGTTTACACTACACTGTAATCTGTGAAGTGTGTAAGGGCATTGTGTCTAAAATACAATGTACATACCTTAATTAAAAAATGCTTTATTGCTATAAAATACAAACCATCATCTGAGCCTGTTAGAAAAAAAGTGAAACCAACAGACTTGCTCAACACAGGGTTGCCACAAACCTACAATTTGTTTTAAAAAAAATAAAAGCACAGTATGTGAAAAGCACGATAAAACAAAGTATTCCTATATATCTGCGTTCCTTCCTCATGTTGTAATCTAGGTGTCTGCTTTCAGAGTGCTCAGGTCAAAATAATGAAAAAAAATACTGAATAAAACGTAATTTTTTAATTTATGATTCAGTGAAAATATTGGTCCAGGCTTCAAGTTAGGATACAAATTAGAATTTTTAAAAATATGTAAAATGTTTAAGAAGATGGTAACTTTTTTAAGACAAATTCTAAATATTTTGTGTGAATCAGTAATAGCACTGTGGCCTCCTTCCTCGATCCAGAAACAAAACTTAAATCAATACGAATCAAAGGCCTAAGTGCAAGAACTAAAACTATAAAACACTTAGAAGAAAACATGAGGTTAAATTTTCATGACCTGGATTTGATAATGGATTCTTAGATATGACACCAAAATTACAAGTAACACAAGAAAAAATTGGTAAATTGGACTCTATTAAAATTTAAAACTTCTAGACATCAAAGACACTATGGAGGGAGTGAAAAGACAACCTGTAGAATGAGAGGTACATTACACACCACATATCTGACAAAGGTCTAGCATAAAGAACTCTTAGAACTCCATAGCAGAAAGGCAAGCCAATTTAAAAATGGACAAAGGACTTGAATAGACATTTTTCCAAAGTAGATATACAAATGGCCAATAAGCACATAAAAAAAGATGCTCAGCATCATTAGTCACTAGGGAAATGCAAGTCAAAACCACAATGAGGTGCTACTTCACACCTACTAGGATCACTATATTTAAAAAGGGGGGAATTAGAACCCTGTGCATTATTGGTGGGAATGTAAAATGTGAAGAACAGTCTTGTGGTTTCTCAAAAAGTTAAACACAGAATTACCGTATCATCTAATAATTTTGCTACTAAGCATATACCCAAAAGAACTGAAAACATATATTCAAATATCTGTACACAAATGTTCATAACAGTACTCTTCACAATAGCCAAAAGGTAGAAACAACCAAAATATCCATAGATGATGGATAAGCAAAATGTGGTTTATCCATACAATGGAATATTATTCAGCCACACAAAAAAAGTATGATACCTGCTACAACATGAATGAACCCTGAAAACGTTAAGTTAAGTGAGGAAAGCCAGTTCCTATTTTCAAATTGATATGATCTCAATGATTTTCAGGATTTAAACCTGAAGATTACAAGCTATGTGTGTCTATTACCTGTGTTTATATATTGACATGTATCTATTGCCTCATACCTGAATCAAAAGGAGAGGAGTGATTCCGCCCTTCGGGCCATCTTTCCCTTCTAGCTTCAATTCAAACTAGGACCATGGAAGGAAATATCAAGAGAAGGAACACCAAGGCCAGTGATCCTGGTATCGTGTTGTATTCACACATAACATTGAGTTTCTGTGGTTTTATTTGCCAAAACACTAAGCGAAGTGTTCTATTCGGCTCTGAACATAAATATGTTTTATGCCATAAGTGTATGTGAGTGGTGGGCTGACGGGAGGGGAGATTGGGATGTCATCTTCGGATTACCTACTTTTCACAGCAACAATGATCAACTTAAGTACATGTGGGAGTGGGGACTCGGTGCAGGCTCATCTTCCAAATTGTGAAAGAAGCCAGAAGTCTACTTTCTATATGAAATCTCCTGGGTTGGTGTTTTTTTTTTTAATATCATTTCCAATGTTATGAAATGCTTAAAATTGTGTTTCATAAAAACAAAACATGTTTGCCATTTACAGAAGTTATGCGGTCTACCCAACTGTGACTTCCGAATAAGGAGATAATTAGAATGTTGTACATTCAATGATAGAAATGTGTACAGTTCACAGCTCTGCCTGGAATGGTTTCTCAAAAGGCTTTCTAATTACTTTCTAGGCACTTGTCAATAGTGTACGGCACTTTTTGTTTTGTTTTCAGAATGAGTGACTCATTCAACCCGGGGATCTGGACGATGCTGTTCATGTCTCCCTTGTCTGTTAAGTAAATGTGTGTTTGGTACATTCCACAAGTGAGCCTTTGGGATGTGTTTTGACAGTTTTGCCCATTCAGGTTGTCTGCCACTTCATCTCCTGACTTTTACACTGAATTGTGAAAAGGGAATGTCTTTCCTGGGGCTCTGGTCTTGTTTCATAGAATAGAGCTGATTCATTCTCATTTTTGAATGGAGCTGTAATTAACATGGTTCCTTTTGTTTAACAACCTCAATTTACATAGTACCTGCTCATGCCAGAGCATCATTATTGATAGCACAGCTTCCTTGACTGATGTCTGAGGGCTCTGGGAATAGTGTTTATTAATTATCTGCAGCAAACCGAGTAACTAAGGGGAGGTTCTGCTGCTATGACTTTGATGAAAGTGGCGCTGTTGCTTTCTTTAATTGCTTAATGATAGATTTGATCATCTTAAAGCAAAATAGAATATGTACTTACCTGCTAAGAGGTAGTGTTAAATCATAATTTCTTTAAAAAAAAAATAAAGAGAAAAAAAAAGAAACCTGTACTCTGGGTACTTTTTTTGCTATACTAGTATTTCTACTAAGAATGCATAAGTTTACCTTCAGTTTATATGAATGTATAATTTCCTAGAATAGTGTCCTCATCAAAGTGCTTGTAAATATTTTATACTCCATAGTTAATGCAGACATCGCAGAGGCCAAGCAGGCTACTGCATGAAGCAGTCAGTCCAACACTGTAGATTTGGATAAGCTGGAGAGTATGTAACCTACTTAAAAGCATTGAAGTTTGGGTTGGTTGTTGTTTTAACATTGGGCAGGGGAGACAGGGAATGGGAAGACATTTGTGGGCTTCATTTGGCTTTTTGTGCTGTAGTTTGCTTAATGCTCTATAGAGAAAAGGAGACAGTAAGATTTTACTATATAGAGCTGTTGAATCCTAACATTCCAGAGACAGAAGGGGCACTAAAAATTCTCTAAACTGAGACCCAGAGAAAGGAAGTGTTTTACCTAAATTAATCTCCAAATGACTACTTCTTTATTTCTTCTAAGTGGGTATTAAAGACAGGGGGATTTGGAGATTTTTCTAAAGAGGGTATTTCTGTGTTTTTCCAATACAGTGACCATTACCACATGTACTTATTGAGTACTTGAAACATGTCTAGTGCTATGGAGGAACTGAATTTTAAGTTTTATTTCATTTTAATTCATTTAAATAGCCCCACGTGGCCAGTAGGTACCCTGTTGGACAGAGAATCTCAGGTATTACAATTTTCATTCCTTATCACAGTCTACCTGGAAGAAACATGAGCATCAGTCAATTTTACCTTCTCATAGAGAATATTTTAAACTGCTCATCTCCAAAATACAAGTTCAGTAATATTTTTTATGTTCATTCAGGTCAGTCTCATGGTGGTTCAGGTAGCGTGATTATTTTATGAATGGAGAGCAATGATGCTTTCAGTGGTACAAGCTCCTCCAGTAAATCCAATCTTAGGCCAGCCCTTCAGGACATTATCTTGCTAGATTTGTGGTTCCCTGCTAACTGCTTCATTCTTTTATGGAGCAGGAAAGTGCTGAATGCCTGTTGCATACTCTCTCCTCCCCCCAATATATTGGAAAAGAGAGGAAATGTTAGCCAAAACCCATTTTGCAGTTTGTGACCCAATAAAAAGGGCCACGGATCAAGGATATGATTCATTCTGGGCCATTGTGAAAACAAAGGCTCGCTTTATAAACTGGAATGCTGTGCTCCCAGGATGGTTCTGAGCACCCCTGTGGGAAGGACAGAGAAGTGCAGGAAGGAACTTTTCTCCCCATGAATCCATTCATCATGCTCACGCTGACATGGAGAATTCCAGCTTGCAGCATCGGTTTTGATTTTCTCTTATGCTTCCTGTGGTTTCTGACTCTCAGGACGATCCTCACACAGTCAACAGTGGAGTATTTCTACAATTTATAATTTCTCAAATTATTTCAATAAAGGGAATATGGCTATTCCCATTCTAAAGGTACTTTGAAAGTTTGAAACTGAAAACTCTAGACGCGGGTATTGCATCTGCATTGGTGTAGGCCTGTGAGCTTGTGTTCTTCATTGGTGTCTTGGTGAATGCTTGCATCTTAAGTTAAATTATTCAAGAAAAGTAAACCTAACAATGTTAGTAATTTTTAAATAAAATAATCCCTAAATGTCTAATACTATTCTGACCAAGGACAATCTATTTTTTTTTAAGGACAATCTATTTTTAAAAGGTCCGCTCTATGTTGTTTGTTTTCTTTTGGTTTGATTGGGATAGGGAAACACCTAATGGGAAAAAAATCTTACATAACTTTCTTTGAAACTTTTTTTTTATTATTCTACAAGAGTAAGCATTTCTAATATGTTTGGCCTGGAATTTTCTTTGTTGGGATATTACAATTGAAGGCAGCAAGTAAGAAATAAAAAAATAATTGTGTCCAACAAATGTCTGTTTGTGTGTTAAGACCAGGACTTGTACATCCTTGCCAATATCTCTTCTCTTCCCAGACAGGGTTAATACTTAGGATGCTGAGATGTTGCCCAGGAGGCAAAGAGACCGAGGGAGGGATTTATGCCTCCTGAAAAGGCCTGGGCTCTTTGCTCTTGTTCCACTGATTTCTTAGGTGTCAGACTATAGATCCACTCAGACTGGAGTTTTTCCCCTGCGAACCTGATAGAACTGTGGATCTATTTGCTGCCTAACAATATGGTCTTCTCCAGTGCCACACTGGATATGCTTGGAGAGAAGGAATAGATCACAAACCTTTATATACTCCATTTTTCACTGTATTTCATTTTCCTCGTTGCTTGGTTTATTCCACAAATACTTAATTGGGAACATTATGCTGGTGAAACACAATTGTAATAATAATAATAAAGTAGGAGTAATAATCTCCTACTTCCTATTCATTTGAAATTATATATTATAATACCATCAATCTTGATAGAAAAGATTATATAAATAGTATTTCACTGAAATAATTCCAGTATTGATGGTGTTCATCGATATCAGGGATTCTAAGTTAAAAATGAATTAAAATTGCTATATTACCCAGCCAGTGTGGCTCAGTGTTTGAGGGCACAGTTCAATTCCCGGTCAGGGCACATGCCCGGGTTTCGGGCTCCTTCCCTAGTAGGGGTGTGCAGGAGGCAACCAATCAATCATTCTCCCTCATCATTGATATTTCTCTCTCTCTATCCCTCTCCCTTTCTCTCTGAAATCAATAAAAATATTTTTTAAAATGTTATATTATGTTGATTAAAGGAATTCAATGTAACAGTAGTTCCTAATAGTACAAAATTCAATATTATAGCTGTTAATGCAAAAAAAGAAAAAATTCAACCCTAGTTGTTTCCTCCTTCTCAACTACCAGTGTCATCTTCCAACTTTTGTGATGCCTCCCCTGGGAACCACATATCTTATCCAATTTTACTTTCAGGATAAATTGCATGGAGGTAATAATAGAAAGCTAATGTCAGTCTGAGAGGAGATATTATAATGGGAAAGTACTCCACTGGAAAGAATTTTCAGAGTTTTATAGGTATCAAAAATATACTTATGTTATTGTACTTAACCCTTCTTACTACTTGGAGTTTCTATGTGAAAGGAATTTACAGTACATTCCTTTTTCTGATATGCCGTGAAATGCAAATTCTAATATAAGACTTGCCCTTTAACTGCTAAATCTTCACCACTGACCTGGAAGTTCCTGCAGTGCAAGGGCTTGTGTTTACTGGCCATGTCCCCAACATCTAATCTGGCACAGAGTTCTGGACTCCTGGATTATTCGTTGAGTGCATTGATTTTGTGACTGCACAATTACATGCATGTATATGGTACCTTATAGCTTTCAAAGCATTTTCACTTAGGTTATTTTATTTGGCTATAACAATAATAGGTTATTTTATTTGGCTATAACAATAATTCTACGAGAAAGATAGGACAGATGTTTTAATCAATGAATAAAATTTCAGTTCAAGTGGGTTGTAGCAGACCCAAGATAGGAGGAGGTCAAGGTCATAATAGTCCATTGGTTTTTTTTTATTCAATTATTATCATTCAACAAATAGTTATTATTATAGACCAGTCACTATGCTAAGTTTTTTAACTGGATTATCTTACTTAACCCTTGCAACAACCCCATGATACAGAACTATTTTTATCCCCATTTTAGAGATGAAGAAAATGAGGCACAACAAAGTTAGGTGACTTGTGCGAGGCAACACAGCTAGTGTCAGCACTGGGATTTAGGTTCCAGCAGTGAGGTCACTGCCTAAGCTCTCAATATGGCTTAACGGTTTTAGGGTGACCCTCTAAAAAATATGGCAGTGTGCACACATAAATCAAATAATTGCCATGGTGATTTCTTAATGCCTTTATTAAATTAATTGTTGTTATAATAAATGCATTTTGTATGTCTCTGTAAGTTTATTAGCCAGAGATTATTGTTATAGGTTATAGATAAAAAGACAATACAAGATAAAAAGAAAAAAATTTAGAATAAAGTAGTCACACAAGTTGCCAAAACTAGAAGAGAGGCAGATTATCATTCTTCTGTGATAGAATAAGGTGCCTCCCAGGTGACGGAGAATGAGTCTGAGAAAAATATATTCAAGGCAACTGAATATGTGTCATGTCTCGTAAAAGATGCTGCAGTCAGAAAAGAGCCTACCACCGCCACCAAATGGGATGATCACAGCAGAGGGAAACCTCATTGGAACTCAGCAGTGTGTCTTTTTGGAAAAAAAAAAATATATATTTTATTGATTTTTTACAGAGAGGAAGGGAGAGGGATAGAGAGTTAGAAACATCGATGAGAGAGAAACATCTGCCTCCTGCACACTCCCCACTGGGGATGTGCCCACAACCAAGGTACATGCCCTTGAGCGGAATCAAACCCGGGACCCTTGAGTCCGCAGGCTGATGCTCTATCCACTGAGCCAAACCGGTTAGGGCAGCAGTGTGGCTTTTTAATGAAGATTCCTACCTGCCTATTTACCATATAAATGTCTGGACTTCTGTCTGCAGCTTGAGCTCTCTTCAGCTACTTATTAATGAGTGCACCTCACCCTATCTCAACTATCCAGGGTAGATGAAAACACACTAAACTTTAAGAGAGTAGAAGCCTAGAGAGAGTTCTACTACCAATAAGCTACAGTAATTGAGGGTATGACGACTATTTATGTGGGACGAATATGTTAAAATCAACATTGTTTTAAATGGAGTCTCATTTATATATGCAAAACAGGGAAATAATGAAGGAGGAAGGGTAGACTAGAACCATTAACATTATTTATAGCCTGTGAAAACCAAAGGCTAAATGTCACGATGATAACAGAGAGACCATTGGACCTTGACTGTCCATCTTGGCAAGTAATATGCTGAGGTGGCCTTGGGCAAGTCTTATCACCTCTCAATCGTCATTGCCATGGTGGTCATACTCTATAGGTTGAATTTTAAATCACATCTCATCATACTTACGATAAATAGGTAAATTCATCACATGCTTTTTAAATGTTTTTTAAGTACATGAATAAATATGTGTCTGATGTGTCATATAAACTTATTTAACATTTTGGTACTTCTGCTGAAAGTTATTCTCACACCCAAAGTCATCTTTCCTTACTCAAATTTTCTCTTTCATAGAGCAAATTGGCCAAGAGATGTTGGAAAACCTCAGTCACGACAGAGAAAAGATACAGAGAGCACGTGAAAGAGTAAGTACAAGTGATATCATCTTTTCACAAATTCAATAAATGATAAGACATGAAACTAAGGGTCTTTGTGACAGTCACAATCACATAGATGTAAGTATATATGAAAACTAGAAGCCCGGTGCACAGATTCGTGCACCAGTGGGGTCCCTCGGCCTGGCCTGTGCCCTCTTGCAATCCGGACCCCTCATGGGATGTCGGAGAGCTGGTTTCAGCCTGATCCCCGCAGACCAGGCTGAGGGACCCCACCGGTGCATGGGGCCTCTAGATCTTTGGTTAATCTCTTCCCACCCTCCCCCCTTCCCTCTGAGATGCATCAGTCTGTTCCATGTTTCCATGCCTGTGGTTTCCGCTCCTGCATTGAGCGTCTGCCCCCTGATGGTCAGTGCACATCATAGTTACCGGACGGTCACTTCGGCTTTTCTATATATAGATGACTAGGAGGATAGAGGGATGAAGGGATAGAAGACGAAACAGAAGAGTGTGGGATCTAGAAAAAATAAGTTGCCTCTTCATGCCCCCATCCTGAAATGCTCCCACATCGACATTTTATTTAGCTCTATTGCTGAAAAGGTCATTGAGGGAGATTTTGAAGTATATCAGGTTTTGGAGTGAAATCTAAAAACATTGGTCTCATCCTTCCTCAAGTCACTCTGCTTCCATTTATAGTACCAGAACTTTGCACATTCACAAATAGGAAAACTAATAAATTACCGATATATATCAAACTTTATCAGCCTTTGAGACATTTGCTTTTATATCCAGTTCAAGTATCCAGTTTAAAGCTCCTCGGATTATCAATCTCATGTAGTTTTCTAAACCTAAGAATTTCCAGAGATGGATCATGTGTCAAAAATGTATTTCAGTGCATTTTTTATGAATTAGATTTTCTATCGTGAAAGAAAATTATTGTTTGCCAGTGCACTTTAAAAAATAATCCAATAGCCTTCAGTTTTGTTTTATTTTAATGCTGCTCTTCTTCTCCTAGCTTCGAGAAACAGACGCTAACTTGGGGAAAAGCTCCAGGGTCCTGACGGGGATGTTGCGAAGGTAAGAGCAAGGTAGGGACCCAACTTTCTCTCTCTCCCTTTTTTTAACTGTGTTTCTCCTCTTGTTGCAACCGGGCATTTTTCAAGCATGCAGGCTTCTGCTCTCAGTACCCTGTGTCAAGACCCTTTTGAAATGCCAGAGCACTGATATTAACTCTTGTTTGGACAGGGACACGTTCTGCACACCTTAGATTAGAGAGAAGGTTTGAGCTAGAGGGGTTACCTCAAGCTATGGGAAAAAATTAGGGTTAGACATGAAGTATTTTTTCATAGCCTGAGGAAGGCCCCATGGCAGGAGCTGCGTGATTTTATTTTCTATTCCGGTAGTCTCTTTCTTAGAGAGGGAATGCAGGCCTGCAGTATCGTGAGCACCCCTGGTATTAGCTCTGCGCCGTTGCCTTTGTTTTCATTTCTTTTTTAAGTGATGCTATTTGGGGCAATATCTCGATTTTATGTATACTTCAAGATGGGTTTTGTAATTTAAAGCAATCTGGATAATCTGAATTCACATGTGTGAGCAAACAAATGTTAATGTTTTATATGTGTAATTAAACTTTGATGGAACATACTTGGGAGAGCTTGGAAAGAAATGAATGAGTGCAGGTAATTTTGTTTCCATTGGTCTGAAAATTGGAGCCATTTTCCTTTGGTATATTCAGCATGTAATTATTTTACATTCAGAGTCTAACAAATAAGAGCATTATGAAGCATAACCTTCCATTTGGAGCTGTGGATAGAAATGTGAGTGGGGGAGGGGGGAGGTTGAGAATTGCCTCTAGAATAACTTAATTGGAATTTAAAGAAGAGAATCATTTTTCTCATTGATATTGTAGAGACAACTGTTTGAAAATAAGTCTTCTCTGATCGTGTGTCAATAGATAATAATTTGCTGAAAGTATGTTTGCTGGGTTAGAGATTGATCGCGTAAGAACCAATCAAAGGTGGGGTTGCTGAGTCTCCAAGGCAGAGGTGATTTCTCTATCAGGCTGATCAGCAGGGAGTCTCAAGCTCTGGGCACTTTCAGCCAGTGTTGACCCAACTCCACACGCCCCTCCTTTTCCTGCACATATCGTCGTGATTCAGGACCATAAACCACCCAATTCTCTGTTTAAGAGTAATACATACATGACCTAGAAAAACTCAAAATCCACAGAGAAGTGGCTAGTGAAAGGAATGCTTCACTGCCTATAGACAATAAGAAAGAAAAAAAGGGAACACCCTCCCTGGCTTCCCTGGGAGGCCCCGCCATGTGAGCTGTAACGAGCATTCTGCATATGTCTCCATTTCGTCAAATCTCATTAAAGAGTCCTCCTCTTCATGTCAATGGAGCTGTCTAGGAATCATTCATCATTTTTAGTGTAAAAAAAAATCATGTGGTTATTTAAATAATATCATATTAATGTTAAAGTTCAGCTGTCATTTAATGGTATGGCTTAATCAGATGTAGCATTTAGGAAAAATAGTTTATTCGGGCCGTCCATGGCTTTCAGGTTGGCAGATTCAAATCAGGATTTATGAGTTTCTAAACCAGTGTGTTTCTGTCTGTGTTTCTGCTTGATGTACCTCACCCTTCTGTGCAGGGCACCGCCGACAGTTATTTCAACAAATAAAGCATCTCCTCATATTGTGTTTGAATAAATTTGCAAATCATTTAGAGAGGGTGAAGCACAAACAACTTCTGCAACCTCTGACGGGGCTTTCTGTAGGGAAATCAGACTAACGCGGTTGTTTCAAAAGCCCGCAAAAGAAAATTACTCCGCTGAAATCTACTTGAGGTTCCGTTTGCAGGCAAACTCAGCTCATCACTGACACGTCTCCTTGTGGGATCCGGCTAGAGTATGAAAAAAAATATCAGGAATAAAAATCCCCAGATGGACATCACCTTGCTATGGATGTCTGGCCCGAGGAAACTCTTAAGTCCACCTGTGTGTAGTGGTGACTGTGTTTTTCTCTAGGCCAGCGGTTCTCAACCTGTGGGTCGCGACCCCTTTGGGGGTCGAACGACCCTTTCACAGGGGTCGCCTAAGACCATCGGAAAGCACATATATAATTACATATTGTTTTTGTGATTAATCACTATGCTTTAATTATCTTCAGTTTGTAACAATGAAATTGGGGGTCACCACAACATGAGGAACTGTATTAAAGGGTCACGGCATTAGGAAGGTTGAGAACCACTGCTGTAGGCACAACCGGCATCTTGTGATCAGCCAAGGTACCCAGGTACTTTCAATCAGTAATGGAACCTGTGAGTCTTTGGAACCACATGCAGATGGTGGGTGGGTGTTAGTGTCTAAGTACTATCCCACATGATAGACAATTTCTGTTGGAATTGGGAAAAGGCAAAAATATTTTACCTACTTAATTATTTCTTACCATTGCCTGGGAAAACAGTGTCTAGGGAAATGGGACCCGGCTTAATGTGCGGGAGTCTTTCGTTCAGATGCTCTGATTTTGCTCCCTCTGGTCTGTCCTCCCGTTTTCATGGCATTCACTCCCAACCTGCTGAGGTTTTATTCCAGAAGTCTCATTCTCTTACCCAAACTGCTCGGCGCCAGCGTATATCTACAGGTGCTTCTGATTTAGGAAAAGTTGACTATTGAACAGTGTGCTCATCTGTCACCCTCATGAATGTGTGAGAGAAATGAATGTCCTCTTTGTGCAGCGGAGGTGTTTGCCTGCATGCACCATAAGCTTACTTGTTGCCACATGATCACTTCTGTGTGACTGAGAATAGGTGAATAGTCTATAACATACCAAACCAAGGAACTGTTTTCTTTAAAAGAAAGATTGCTGATTATTTTTAATTGTTTAAACTTAGGTTGTTTTTAAATTTGTAAAATGAACAGAAATGGGCATGTCGTGGCCCCTTTGTTGGGTCATTTTACTTATTTTGACTAGTATACTGGGAAGACAGGTGAAACCAAAGTTCTACCAGTGCCAATGTCTGCACGTATATCCCCCTGATTCTCTGTAAAACTGGTCAAAAGCAGATAGGAAATGAAATGAGTAAGTGGCAGCCACTACCATTTATGCTTTTAAATCCTTTAACTTCAAATGAAAATTTTAAAATCTATTTTCTTCCTTCTTCTTTTTTTGGGGGGCTGGGGGGGGTGCTTATTCGCTCTCTAGTAAATATTTAATGTCTATATACAAGGCCTTGGGGATCCTCAAATGAAACCAGTTTGATTCTTGCCTTCAGATTGCTCTAGTCTAGTAGAGAATATGTTCCTCTAACATGCTGTGGGAATTCGTAAAATCATCTCATTCTCAAGGAAGCTGTGGAAGATTCTGCAACTCCCACGAACCCTTACTGGTGATGAAAAAGGGTGCCAGGAAAACAAATAACCAATAGAAAATACGAGTTCAATTGCTGTAACGCCACTATGTTTGGGAAATATAGAGACATGGAGGATGATATGGAATCATAAGAGAACCAAGTTTTGAAAGAACAAAAGTATGCAGAAAAATTAGATGAGACACATCTAATTTAGTGAGGTAGCAACTGATTCAACCAACGTAAATAAATAAATTACTCTTCATGTAGCTACATGATATTACCAGAAGTGAAAACAAAGACATTTGGTCCATTCAAAATTGTAACAGTGAAATATGACATCAGAATACAGATAGCGCTGATTTCCTGTATTTTTCTTCTGTCTTGACGTAAGATAGAGAGCTACCTAGGGACAAATGTTCATTTCCTGACTCTGTAGACAGAGTTTAAATAAAGTGGTGTTTCAGACAACGAAAACGCTCATGAAACAAATGACCACTTGTGTGGTGATTGGGGTGAAAGAAATGGATTTTTCATTGACCTGCACGAAATTTGATTATTTGAATGGCTGTCTTAAAGGGTCCCAAGTAGCACCGAGAGGCTTCAGTGTTGCTCCTCATATATTTGCAGGCATGTGTGTGTTTGTATGTTTTCTCCTACACGTTTGACGGGGAAGTCTTATTAGATCAAACAGTGCCGGCAGTCAGTGAAAATGGAAATAGACGTTTTTGAGATTTTCAGTCAGAAAACAAAGGACATCGTGACTGTTTCTTTTTACCTCTGAAGAGTTAATCATTTATCAGTAACAGTGTATTTGAATCTAGAGGTATCTGAAGGATTCCTTAGGGATCAACAGAGTTATCATTTGGGAACTCCACTGACATAAATTTAGAGGACATATTAATCAATTTATGTTGGTTCATCGACTGCCTGTATATATGCTGGCAAAAGGCTTACAAAATGAAATGGCAGGTGTTATATATTATTAAAATACTAGAGGCCAGGTGCTCAAAATTCGTGCACAGGTGCGGTCCCTAGGCCTGGCCGGCAGTCGAAGCACAAGCGTCTGGCATGGAAGGGCAGGTCCCAGCTGACCTCTGGGCCCTGGGTAGCACCTGGGCCCCTGGACCCCTACGTGTCCTCCTCCGCCTGAGTCATAGCACCCAAGTCCCCACGCGGAGATGTAGTGAGCACAGCCAGAAGCTGCGGGCCAGGGAGCAGCGTGAGCCTCTGGGCCGCCCAGTGGCACTGCATGGAAGCTGGAGCAGTGTGCTCTCTCCCAGCCAGTCTTGCAGACCAGCTCTTGTGCGAACCCACAGGGAATCCGACCGGCCCCTGCAGTGGTGGCGGCTGCGGCCCTGAAGATTCACCTGGAAGCCCATTGGGGCTGGCCTTGCCTCCACTACCGCCTGTTGCCAGCATTTTGTCGCTGACACCCACCATGTTCTGCACTGCCCCCTGGTGGTCAGCACATGTCATAGCAAGCAGTCGAACTACTGGTCCAGGGGACAATTTGCATATTAGGCTTTTATTATATAGGATATTTTTGTATGATTCCCTTCATATCAAATACTTTTCTCTCTCACACACCCATATTTTCCTCTACTATTTCCACAATTTAAAAAACATTAGAATGTTTTCTTCAAAAAGTGAGTTCTGTTTACCCTCCCAACATCATGTAAACATGTAGTTGGTAAGAAGTCTTCATTACTAATCTACAGTATAAACAAAGCAGATTATATTAAAGGTGGCTGACCTAGCAAGCACTATTCACATGTCACTATTTAATACATAGAATTTTTGTCAGAGCTATTTCTGACTCAATCTAAGGAATAATTGCCACCAATCATTGCATTCACATTGCACATTTTAAACGTGGTTTTGTTGCTTTGTAGGGTGACAGATAAAATATCTGGAAAATTTAAATATACTGTCAGAATAATTCCTAAGGGTAAGAATGCCAGAAATGCCAATGCCAGATTTATATGCTACAGAAATATAATTTTTAAATAAATAGCTTTATTCTTAAAGAGATGAGCTATGACTGAATGTTTTTTCATCTTCCTTAAAAATTCATTCTTTTCCTCACCTCATTTTGCCAAGGAAACATTTTGTTTTATTTTAATTGTTCTTATTACAATTTCTGAAAATTCAACAGTAGAGAGCTTTCAAGACATGTGAGAAAAAATGACCTTGAGGATTTACTCTCAATTTTAATGCACTGAAAAATGTATATTCTCTCAAAGTCCCTTCCCTTTACATTTTCACATTTCTCTGTTTATCTCATTGCTCTTTCCTGGCTTGTTTTTACTAGTGATGAGCGTGGGCCCCGACCTGAAATTAGTACAGCAAAACCTAACCTCTAAGAAATTCTTCACCTTTTAATCAAGTTCTGTTCTTTCAGAGTAAACTGATTGAATCTGCAGATTCTTTAGACTTAACAGATTTACACTCCAACCTTAGAATAATGCTACAAAGAGGAAATTTCTTTTTTTAACTCTAGGTATTTTGTGTGAGTAAATTTATTACTGTACATTTGCCTCGTTGCCTTTGTCTGACTGCCTGGCCTCGTCAAGGCTGACATGGGAGATGTGTTTACCAAACTAAAGAACGACTTTGGATTTCTTTATATATATTTCTCTTTAATAACATTCTGGTAGCTCTGCACATAGAATGTTGGTCCTGTGTCAGGCATGTGACTGCAGCACTTAAAGTTCCCTAACTCTGCAGCTGCCCTACGCACGTTATCTGGTTGAATCTTTAAGAACCCTGTGGAAGAAGCACCCTATCCCCATTTTACAGATGAGAATAACTATTCTTAGTCAAGGAAGCTGTTCATAGTCACATACATGGAAAGGTGAGACTATAGATGCACGTTGTCACATGGAACTCGTTGAAGCGCAGAAGCAACTTCAAACGCAGTGGAACATAAGGGCTCAAACAGTATTATCAGGACTGTCCTGCTCCTCCATCTCTCATCTCAGCTTTCTTGTGTTAGTGGGGGGCGGGGGGAATCTGTCCTTCGTCAGCATTTCTCCTCATGGAGTTGCAGCTTTTGGAAGCCTTCTCAGTGACTATAGCAATTTTATCTTGCAGTAGTTCCAACAAAAGTCATAGCATGGAGTCCTATTGATTATGGGTAGGTGCAATTCCCACTCACCTGTGATCTGATGTTTAGACCTGAGACTTCATGCAAGGGATGGACAAATAATAGATCTCTGAGGAAAATCCAGGGCTTCTACTAAAAGGGGGCGGATGCCAGCTGGGCAAAAACATCCGATGCCACCTGCAAAATGTTCCGGATGGACTTTTATCTGCACCTGGATCTCAGGTGCAGGACCGCTTTCCCGTCATGCCCTCAGCTGTCCCCAGCCGGAAGTGGCCTGTCTTCCCTCTGGTCCTTCTTCACGGCCGCCTCCACATCTCCGAGGCACCGGTGCCTTCTGCTTTGCATTGTGTGTACTGTGTTTATTTGCCTCCATGTCTGAACTTTCTCCTGGATCGTTTTTACCCCATAAAGGATTTTATACAGCTCCCCACAATGTTGTGCACAGGGGAGGCTATCTAAGTGAGAGAGAGAAACAGGGACTGGGAGTCATGCTGGTTTCCCCAAAACATGGACTGAGACGGGCCAGTTGACAGAAGTGTTTCTGGGAGACGCAGTGACAGTCCCCCTGGTACATCCCACCCGAAAGGCATGAGGTGTTTCTGTCTGGCTGGTTCCCTCCAGGTCCTCGGGTGTGAATTGGAAGCTGTAGGTGGTCAGGAACCTCATGGCATTTGGCACAGGCCATACCCCTGGCGTAGGCCTGGTCAGTGAATAATCTCGGGAAGGATGGCTCTATGGGAATAGTTTCCCAGTTGCTGTTGAGGTTCACGTGGTTGTCATTTATTGAATCGCTGCAGATTTTTCTCTATTGCACTTTGGCTCCAGTGCAAATAAGTTCATTCAAAGATAAAGTAAGTGCTTACACAATAACAATATTTTTGTCCATTAATTAATCACAGTAGAAAAGCATCTTATATTTTTCTCGGTTGTGAGCCATAATTTGACCTAATTCTTGAATTACCTTTCTTTTCTGATTTTTTTCTTTTTTCCGCCAGGATACATGCCATTCTCTAATGCGATGTAGAATAGGATGGATGCCCTTTACCTTCACCATCAATGCCGTCTTTGAACGCAGCCTTGAGCTGTTAACCAGAAGCGAGGCGTCCTAGGCCTTCCTTATGCACGTAAAGGAGCCCCAGCCCCCCTCGTAAATGGCTATTTATTAACACACATCCCAAACAACGTCTTACAATCCCAGGCCCCCACGCCTTCGCACCACTGTCCGCTCCATTGTAAGTTGAGGGAGGCCTTTGGCCATCTGTTTCATTAAACGCAGCGAACAATATCTGAACTTCATGAAGCAAGAGTCGGGGCTCCCCTCTCCACAAACCCCCCCTTCTGCTGCTGCTGCCACCACCAGCATCACCACCATATTTTTTTTGTTTGAACGCTCACATTGTAAAGTAGTGTATTCACACATCAATTTTAAAAGGCTGGCTGTGTTATGAGATGGGACAAAGCGAGCTCAGTGACGGCTCAGGCGCGGTGCAGGTGGTGGAGCGAGCTGCTGCCCAGATCAAAAGTCAAACCACAGTGAAGCTTCTTTTGAAAGTGCAGTTAGGGAGACAAGGCCAAGTTTATCTGCGGACACAAGAGCGAGTTATAGATATACATCTCCAGGGCAGGAGGACAGAAAGGGGCCCACAGTCGCTGGGTAAGGGTACTTCCCAGCGCTGACAGTTCCGAGGGTGCCTGTGGAATATGTAGCTCAGAGGGGGTTTTCTTCTTGGGTTTCTTTTTTTCTAATTAGTCTTTTATTGTGCAGCAATTGATAATTATTATTTGTGCTTTGGTGCTGTTCCGAAAGTAGCCAAGCTTTTTTTTTTTTTTTTTTTTTTTTTAAGCCACCTTGGGGGCAGGAAATGGCTTCTTTTCATGGTTGCATTTTATTTTTCAGCAGCATTTAAAGACAGACTCCTATTTATACCACACAGGCAGTTTTGTCTGCTGTAAACAAAGTAGGTGGCTGGGAATTGTGCCTTCCCAGAAATGTTTTCCAGGGCGGCCATAATAAGAAACAACTGTGTACATCTTGAGAATTTGTCGTCTAGGTATGAAGAAAGAATTCTTTGCTTTTCTGAGGACAAATACCCCACTATTTGTAAAGAAGTGTATCCAGTATCCAAAAGTGTGATAAGTATTTGTTAAATTCTAAAGTTTGCCACCACCTTGCTAGTATTAATTAAGGTTGTTTTCATTTACTATTTTGAACTGTTGCTAACATTTTCTGACAAGACAGAAGCTGAAGTGACAGGAGGCATAATCATTTTTTAACTTCAATATCCTATTATAAAAGATAGTGACTTCTTTTGCAAAGTTATATGAACTTTGAAATTAAATATGAATATCAGTGAAGAAAATGCCAGGATGGTACATTTTTTAAAAGATTTTTTTTATTGATTTCGAGAGAGAGAGAGAGAAACATTGATCTGCTGCCTCCTGCACCGCCCCCCCTACTGCGCCCTCAACCAGGACATGTGCCTTGACCATGGATTGAACCAGCAATCTTTTGGTGCATGGGACAATGCCCAACCAACTGAGCTACACTGGCCAGGGCCAGAATAGTAAATTTTTAAAGGGTTGAGAAGGCTTGGAATTATGGAAGAATAGCACCCAAGTTTCCTGTACAATTATAATTTACCTGGGAAAAACCACTCTGCTTTTTCATCTTCTGATGACTTAATGATTTTGTGATAAGGGGAGAAAAAAACTATTTGCTTTCAATTCCCAAGCTAGTTAGAGTGTCTGGATCAGGTTCCAAGGTCTAGGAAACCAACCATATTCTCTGTCTTAAGGCACAGGGTGGTGGTCCTTATCCTGGGGTGGGCTTGCCAGAATCTCTGAGCCACTGGAGTTCTCTGAAAATGTTTGTGTATGTGTGTACATGCATCTTCCTGGGAATTTTCCATAACATTTGTAAGAGTCCATGACCACCTCCAAAAATGAGCTATTGTTACAAAACTGTGCACAACGTCCTAACTAAATACCACTCAATTACTGCGATATCCTGGCTTATTTCTAATGAGTTAGCCTACCAGAAATACTTATTTTGAATTTTCCACAAAGTTTAACAAGAAACTTTGCAGGGATACCTTCTTTGGGAAACCAGATCATTTATCCAAAATAAGTCCTTAAAGACAACTACAACAATTAAAATCTATACTGTGGGGCCTTCTGGTTACAAGGCACATTCACCATACAAAATTTCATTTAATGTAATCTCCATAAGGACTCTGTGAATTGGTACTGCCATTGTTCCTCTTATGTTATAGTTAATTGAGACCTCCAGGAGTTGAGTCTTGTCCAAGTTCATTTCCACCAAGATTGGGCAAAACTTGGACCAATGCCCTGACTTCAGCCACAGAAATCATGTTCTTAGCTGTCTCTTATCAGGAACAGCAGCAGCAATCTTCTTCACCAGCAAATATTCAATATTATTGCGTAAAGGGAATATACTAGGCATCAGATTCAACTAACTCTGAACTCTACTCCCAGGTAGCTTAATATTTTTAATACCTAGGAGCTTGTGCTATATGGTAAGTGAGAAATAAATGCAACAGGTGATACAATGAAGAAACCCCTGGGGGGCTGTGGTAAGGTAAGACTACAGAGGAGACGGCAGCTACCTGGGGCCTAAAAGTTACTAATTCTTAACCCTCATATGTGGTGTACTGACTGTTTCCCTTTTTATGGCCACTTCCCAGTAGCAGAACTTGAATGCTATGGGATGGTGTCAAAAAGATCTGTTTGGCCCTTGCTGCTTTGGCTCAGTGGATAGAATGTCAGCCTGTGGACTAAAGGATCCCAGGTTCGATTTCAGTCAAGGATACATGCTCAGGTTGCGGGCTCACTCCCCAGTAGGGGCCGTGCAGAGGCAGCCAATCAGTGATTCTCTCTCATCATTGATGTTTCTATCTTTCTCTCTCTCCCTCTTCTTTCCTCTCTGAAATCAATAAAAAAAAAAAAGATCTGTTTTTCTGTGCCCAGCCAGTGTGCTCAGTGGTTAAGCTTTGACCCATGAACCAGGAGGTCACCAATTTGATTCCTGGTCATGGCACATGCCCATGTTGCAGGCTTGGTCCCCAGTTGGGGATGTGCAGGAGGCAGCCAATTGATGGTGATTCTCTCTCATCGATGTTTCTATCTTTCTATCCCTCTCCCTTCCTCTCTCTTTAAAAATCAATATATTTTTATTATATATGTATACATAATAAAAAAGATCTGTTTGTGCACAACTGTGTTGAGGGGACACTGGAAGTTAATAAGCAACATGTAACTGTACCTGCTCATTAAGTAAATATGATCCAAATACTGAGATTATTTTTAAATCGCAGTGGAGTTTAAGATTTTCTTCAAAGAATAAGAAAGGCTTGAAGTCACCTAAATAGTTCTAATTGTAAGCAATTATGAACAATCTTTTCCCACATCTTACCCCAATTTTAGAAGTTAGTGAGAATTTTGATGTTCTTAACTAAATTACATTGTAAAACTTAATAGCATCTGAAATTATCCTGCATGTTGGCTATACCTACTATAGCTATGATTCATGAAGAGATGCAAAGAATATTGGCAGAGTACATGAATTATTTTATTGTGGCATATTAATTATTCAATAAGTATATCACTTTAAAACACTGACTTTTTCACATATTCCAATTAAATCTTCCTCGTCAAATGGCCTTATATAATTTATTAGTAGAAAACTTGCCCAGCCAATAAAGAAAAGCATTTATTTTCTATTATGTATACATGATCTGAAACTATAGCCTTTTAGGTCTTTTAATCTGTTTGTTCAAGGCCAAACCATTTATATGGATAATTTTTAAAGCTTCTGTACAAAGCGAAAAAGAACATTTTATTTATTCACTGGGGTTTTGATGTGCCTTGAAATTGCATAGATAAAGTATTTTCAAGCTCACGGATGTGGAGTAGATAAAAGGTCTCTTATTTTATAAGGCTTTATGTGAGCTTTTCAAAAGTACAGTTTTCTCATGGTTAGAATTTTTTAAATAAAACATTATTTCACTATTATAATTGGAGTTTGATGTGGGCATCTTTTTTCTTCCTTGAATTGCATGTTACATTACGTGTTTAAGATCATTTTTATTACACTTTACCTCCTGGATTTTAATAGTTCTCTTGTTGGAGAAATTAATTTACCAATCCTCATTTTCAGCAAATACCAACTATTTAATAGGACTAGGAGTCGAAAACCCAAAAAACTCAGATTTAAGAGACAAAGAGTGAAAGATACGACTTGATTTTGCAACATATTGGTATGAAGATGAAAAATGATTTCCCTCCCCCTCCTTAAGAACCCGTGCTATGCCTGGTGGACTGTGGGCAGGTAAAGAGGAGACTTTTTTATTTTAACTCGGGCAACTGAACCCGGGCCAGGCTCTGGGTGAACATTAGCTGTTATTGGCTCTGCCATGTCAGGGCCAAGGCACAGCTTTCCCTGGCTGGAGCATTCCCCAGCTGCGGCGGCCACCGGACAGGTGGGGAATGAATATTGTAGAGCGGTGGGGCATGTTCAGAGCGAGCTCCCGCTCCCCGGGACGCGATTTGGAGAGGCTTCAATTGGGGCAAACAGGTGTTCCTGCGAGGAACTGTCCTCAGGTGGCTGGGGGTGCCATTCTTTCACACACATAAAAAGTGTCCCTTCCCTCTGCCCGCAGGAAAATCAGAATTAACTACAGCTTTTCCTTTTGAAATGGAAAAGAGAAATAAAAACATGGCACCAGGTTTTGGCTCCGACTGGATTTCCATGGAGCATGTCATCTAGGAAGGATGATGAGAATTCTGGAAGCAAAATATCCTTGTTGTGTTCAGCACTGGGGATGCTGTAAAAACTGAATGAATGCGGAGAATCTTTTTACCAAAGGAGGTACCTATCAAGCGGAATAGCCTTGTTTGTCTTCTATTACTCATTTCTTCATTCACCAAATATTTATTTCACTCACAAATTTTTGAACAGCAGGCTAAGTGCTAGGGTTACAACAGAAAAAAGGCCTTAGTCTAAGCTGTAATGATAGTAATTGGTTGGAACATGAAAGTGAACCTGATTAGTCTTTGGGGAACTATGGATGGTAATTGCTGGCATCAGAAAGGTCTCCTTTTGTGTAACATCACCATGTCGAGGATATGACTAACATTTTTTGAGGGCATCTTTTTACATCACATTTTACCATAAAACATAAAATAATAATATTAAAGGCAGTCATTAGAAGATGGTTTTTAATCCCTCTGCCTTGAAGCAAGCTACTTCCTTGATATACTAGTATTCCCTTCCAGGGTTTCAGTCACAATCCATGTATAATGTTATATTGCTTTTTCTCATTTATTAATATTGTATCTTAAATCTATTTCTAAATTTACACCTAGTCTTCATACTTATATCTTTCCTAATTTAGAAAATCTAATGAAAGTTTTTTAAAACCTTTTATTTTATAGTAAAAAAAACTTTATCAAAAAATAGGAAGAAAGTTATTCATAATCACAGTGAAAGGAAGCCCGGGGAGCAACTGGTTAAAGTTTTGGCATATTTTATGCCTGTCATTTTCTATGGATTTCATTTATTTAATTGAGATCAGTCAGCATGTACAGTTTTATATTCTGCTCTTTGCATTAAGGTTCTATTAAAAGCATTTTCCCATGCCACTAAAAACTCTTTGTAATTCTTATTTATAGTGGTTGCATAATATTCCCTCGTAGGAATATTCCCTTTATGTTAAACAGGTTTTTGCTAGCTTATTGCTATATATTGATGCTATGTCTTCATTCATGGATTATATTAGTTTTTTAGTGTGGCATCCTTGAAGGGAATAAGTGCTCATCTTATGTATGATTTCCCCATTCTTGAGTTGTTAACTTTTTGATCTTGTAGTCGGCTGAGCTATATCTTCCAAGTAATTTTTTAAGAAAAGTATATGATTTGTATATACAGATGTTCCCCCATTAACAATGGACTTAACGATTTTTAACTTCACAGTGGTGTGAAGGCTATATTCATTCTGCAGAAACCGTACTTTGAATTTTGAGTTTTGATCTTTTCCTGGACTAGTGATGTGCGTGCAATACTCCCCTAGGATGCTGGGCAGTAAGCTGCATCTTCGAATCAAGTCCAAGATCACAAGGGTAAACAACCGACACCCTGCAGTATGCTGTGTTGCCAGGGTGTTTTGGGATATTGTTTTGTGTCTTCTCATCCTGCCATGGCTGCAGAGTGTCCATCCGTACCTCTTCTTTAAGATAGTTGCTCAACTGCAGGCTAACGTGCTCTGAGCGCATTTAAGGTAGGCTAGACTGAGCTGTGATGTTCGGTAGGTTAGGTGTGTTAAATGCATTTTGACTTAAAATATTTTCAATTTATGATAGAATTATTGTCACTAACGCCATTATAAGGCAAGGGGCATCTGTATCCTGATCCTCACATATATGGGAATTGCCACCAATTGTATACATGTGACATGGATGTGTATGTGTATCTATGAATGTTGGTGTGGGTGTGCACGCACACACATACACACGGACACAGTTTGCTTATGAAGATCCTATGCTTCTTAGGAATCTACAGATGTTGAGCTGTTGTCTTCTGGCATTTATGTTCTCCAATCTGCAGAAGGGCAGACTCTGTAGTGACATGTTTGTAGGTTGTGTTGGTTTTGCTTTGGTTTTATAAGTCTTTGGAATTGAACAGTCTACCCAGGATGTGTCAATAAATGAGTCTCTCACTCATTTTGGTGGATCACAAGAACTTTAAATCCTCAAATTCAGGTCTTCTCTTGGCCCCTGAGGAGTCTTTTCTTTTATCGTGTCTTAGACTGTGGCTTCTCTTCCAAGTTTTCTGGTTTCAGAAACATCTGTGATCCTCACATTCAATCGCTATTTTATATTTTCCATATTTGTCATTTTTGCTCTTCTTTTTCTTCTCACTTTAATTTAGCTCCAATATCATTGATTCCACTTTTTGCAGCATCATTTCTACTTTTTACTGCTAATTATGTGAATATTAATGCTGCTGTTGCATTACTGTTTCATTGAAATATTTTATTTATCTCACCCATAGCTCCCCCTTTTAATTCTTTTCTCTTTTCTCAGTCTCACAGGTTCTTACTTTACCATTTTTCTGTCCCTTACTTTATAAAAGCTCTACCTCTTACTGTTTTCATTGAGGATGCCAAACTACTTTCAAAAAAGTTTTTTTGGTTTCTTTAGCACTTAATTTTCAGAATTGCACTCTTCTTCTGTCTCTTCAGGATGTCATTTCCTTAGCTTGTTCTGTAGGATTTTTTCCCCCATCATCCTCATGTTGTTTTGAGGTGTGTTTTTTAATTGGTGCTATAGGGAGTGGTAGGGAGAGGGAGAGAGAGAAACATCAATGTGAGAGAGAAACATCAGTTGCTTGCCTCCTGTACACACCCCAACTGGAGATAGATCCCACAGCCTGCACATGTGCCCTGGCTGGGAATTGAACCAGCGACCTTTCGGTGTACAGGACAACATTCAACCAACTGAGCCACACTAGCCTGGGAAGTTTTGAGTTTTTATTTGATTTGGTTACTTTTTAAAACTTCTTCCTAGATCTGCAAATGGATGGCAGCTTTATATGCTCTACTGTGTCTGGAGATAGCCCTTTGTCTCTGTACTGTCTTTATGAGAATGAAATGGAACTTCTTCCCTCCCCCACTCCTTGACTCTGGCATGAAAAATGTTCAACAAAGATGTGAAAGAGATACCAGGGTATACCACTGGCATCTCCTTCACATTTACCCTCCCCCCCACTACACACACACACACACACACACACACATATACACACGGACACAGTTTGCTTATAAAGACCAGAATGCTTCCAGGATCTATTGCATTACTCCATACCTTGCCTATCACTACCCAATATCGATTCATTGTTTTCCTGGGAACTCTTGTTACCAGCTACAGAAAAGAAAGAAGATGAGTGTGGGGAAGGAGCAATGAATACAGTAGTCCTAATGCCTCTATGTCACAGCATCAACTTATCAGAGATACAGCTGCTTGGCTTCTAGTTGTTACAGACCTTGCATTATTTTTATCTAGTAACAGCTTTGTGGGGGTGGGGGGATCTACTTCTTACATTTGTCAGTCCAATTCATCTTTTTGTAGAATTAGAAAATCCTTCCAGGCTCTGGCAATTTGTATGAAAGTTTTGCTGTCAATTTCTATCGTCTTCTATTTTTTTTCCTTCTAAAAGGGAGCCATCAACCAGACACCATTTTCAACTGGGAACTGTGGGTGATCTTTAAAATTGCTTGGGATAAGGGGACCATACAAACCATTGCTATGGCCCAACCCTGGGGCCTGTATTCCTGGGTGGTCTTGTTTTAACTGTTGCTATTTAATTATTGATGGTTTACTGACACAAGACATGGAAGCCTTAGGGAAAATGAAATCCTATGTGCTAGTTTCTTTAGATGAATCTTCTTTGAGGTGTAAGTGTCCCTCTAAGAAATACAGTGAGGCTTGATTCAGGGGGTCATTCCAAATACGGCCAGGGAAAGGCAGCAGTGGCGACTCATTCATTGGTGGGATCTACTGACGCACCTTGAAGGCTAGGCATCCTCACACTCTTTAATACTCCCTCCTAGGATAAAAACAACAGTGAAAACCACTTACTTAAAGGAACTGATTTCCCCTATTAATACTCTCATCCTGGGACGCACTTAGAAAAAATGGTAATTCACTCCACAGATATGTGCAAGGAACTTTGCTGGGTATATAGGGATGGAGGATGACTCTTGTCTTTAGAAAACCAACATCCTAATTGAAGAGAGCTAAGGAGTGCAGAAGAAGGGCAAACTCAAGATGGATGGTGATCAGAAACCTCAGTGCGCAACTCCCAGAGTCTGTAGATTAATGCCAGTTTAGAAGAATGAGCATGAGTTCCATGAATGACATGGCGTTTTATAATGGCCCCTAAAGGAGGAGTAAGATTTGTCCAGGCAAAGTTAGAATGGATTTCAGGCTAAGTAAATGGCTGGAACAAAGACAGGAAGGTAGCATCTTTCAAGGCATACATGGCTGATAATACAGATCAGCTCTTTATCGTCAACTCTATGATTCATGCCTTTTTATTTTCTGATGTCCCCATTTTAACGGAAGAGTTTGGGTTACCTCCTAACGCATTTGCTGTTGTGCACAACTGTCATCTCCTTCCCACGCGGACCCTTACCCAGGAGATAAAAGCTTGGCAAAGTCAAGTGGCCTGAAAATCTCTAGGACCCACTTTTTCTTGCCATTATTATTCTTTATTGAGCACCTACTATGTGCTCCAGGCAGAATGAACCTTGTTAAAGGCTCAAGTTCCTTCAGTCTTCATGTAGTCCATTGATTTGTTTCTTCCACAGGTTATTTCCCCTTGAACATCCCTGGATTCACAGTGTTTTTCTAATAATTCTGAAAAGTATTTCAAGTTGACTGTGTGTATAGGTAGGGTTTTTATTTAGGGCCATCATGACCCCAAAATCACCACCCTGGTCCAATGCCCAAAATGCCTCCGTTAGAGCTTGAACCAGTAGACTTTGCTGCCTCTCCAGCTGCTGTGTGGGCACCATCGTGACCTGTTGTCTCAGCTCCGCTGCATCTGACATAATCTGATTATTTGCTGAGGCTCCGTTGGTTTGGAGATGGGGAGGAGCTGCGCCTGGATGAGTTAAGAAGCAGCCTGGACGGTCTGGAATCAAGCTTCACAATATTGACTGAAACGGGTTTGAGCATGCTTCTGCCCCTTTTTTTCTTTCCTTTATTTTTTTTTAAGCAACAGTTTTGCTTTAATAGGACTTGAAATTTTTAACCCAGTTTTGCTTTGGGGGAAAATGTATTAACCATATGCCTTGTCAAGATATCACGTTTTTTAAATTTCCGAATGAAAGTCACCTCTCAGCACCGGGGTTCTCTCTAGGAGCACACCTGCCTGTTAATCACGGTCTCTAGCTTTTTATTTCCATTTGCAAATGGGGATGCTTAGCAGCAGCCTCAGAAGGAGTGACTGTCTCATCAGCATGACGAAGGGCTGATGAAATACATACAGGTACCTGGCAGGGTACCATGAAATCAATCCCTGGGCCTTTAAATCAGTTAACTGATGGGGGACAGGTGAGCCCAAGGTCCTGGTTGGTGACCCAGCCTGTGTGAGTTCTGACTGTAGTTATTGCATAAATAGGATTGTCAAAGCAAAAGAAAATGTTTTTTTTTAAAGAAAAGGAAAAAATCACTCATAACCCAATACACATCCAAGGACCTTTTCATCATTGTTTTAGTCCATTCATATGTTGACATTTTTCGTTACGTGGCTTTAATACCATTTTATGTGCTTCCTTTTTCTTTTTAACTTAACATGATGGCTTGCACTGCTATTGTCTATTTGGTATTGTAGTTAGTCTTTTCCTTTTTAATCAAATTATTATGACATTTATAGAGGTTCAGGGAAGCCCTGTAAGTAGCATGTGGGTGGTTTTCATTTGTTTTTCAGAAAACGGAAGGGCTGACTCGAGGGCGCCGCAGCTTAATATTTAAGAGGCCTCTGATTTCTAATAATTGGGTACTGAGATTTATTTGTATCATTCTTTACTACCCACATGGACCACTTTCACATCTTAATTCTCGGGTATTTCATAATAATATTGACGACAGAGTGTATCTATAAACAAAGCAGGCAGGTGGCCATAACTGGGGTGGGTTCCACAGATAGTCCATCTTCCCCGAGAATTCCCCCCTGGACTGAAGGCTTCATGCATTGTCAAATGTCAGTACTTGATCATTTAATTCCTGTCAATAACGGCCCCAGCTTGGTGGTGTGTTCACCAGGTAAAATGTGTGTCTGCCTTGCACAGAGCACTGAGGGACAGCCTAGAATAAAGGAGGCTGGGGGAGGGCTACCAGGCAGGGGCTTTGGGGGCTGCCTGGGAGGAGATGTGAGCAGGGTGCTGTGGGAGGAGCTGCAGAACAGCCAGGGGGCAGCATGGGAGCATTTTGCACCTCCAGAAGGAGGAGAGACAAATGGAAGAGGCAGATGAACACAACTTCACCTCTTTTCCTGAGCCCAGCCTCGGGAGGGTGATGGATGACTTCTTGTCATCTTTTGTGTTTCTTGAGCAGCAGCTAAAACGGAATCTCCCCACTGAGACCAGAAGTAGAAACTGGAAGTCTGTGGGCCATACATGGCCTGCAGAACGTTTTTGTTTCTTGGTCTTCACAGTTTTTGTTGTTTTGTTTAATTTGAGATGTTATTTATATATAATAAAATTAACACATTTTAAATGCAGAGTTTGATCAGTTTTGGTCATGCTGTGTAACTGTGTAACCACCACAGCACATCAAGGCATAGACCAGTTCTCCCACTCTGAAAAGTTTCCCCTAGTCCCTTTGGACTCAATTCCCCTCCCCATCCCTGCCCCTGGCGGCCTCCGATCTGCTTTCTGACAATAGAGTTTTTCCTTTTCTAGAATTTCTTATAAATGGAATTATGCACTTATGTAGTCTTTTGTGTATGACTTTTTTCACTAACATAGAAGTTTAGAAATTCTTCCCTGTTGTTGTATCAGTAATGCATTCCTTTTCATTGCTGAGTAATATTCCATAGTAGGGATAAACTGCAATCTCTTTGCCCATTCACCGGGTTATGAACTTATAGATTGCTTCCAGTTAGAAGCGATTATAATTAATGGTGTTATGGCACTTGTGTGCACATCTTTTTGTGAGCATCAGTTTTTATTTCTCTAGGGTAAATGTCTAGGGATGGGACTGCTGGGTCACATGGCAAATAGATGTTTAATTCTACATGAACCTGTCAAGCTGTTTCCAAAGCGGTTAAACCATCTTGCCTTTCTGTAGCAACGCATGCAAGTCCCGGTTGCTCTGCCTAGTTACTCCTAAAGCATTCACACTGGCTGTCAGCAGCGAAAACTCAGATCCCATAGAGAGGCCCATGGGCTCCAGCTCACCCCAGTTCCTGTTCGATGCATTTTGCTCACGTATGTTATCCACCTCTCGCCGGTCGATGTCTGACCTCTGCCTTAGACATGCTTCTTAGCAACGTTGTGTCCCACGGTGTATGTAAGGCATCGTGCTTGGGAGCAGGATCTGTGGAGAAGGCAAATCTGCGTTGGAATCTCAGTCTTTCTGAGCTGTCGCTATGGACAAGTTATTTAACTTCCCTCAGCATGAGTTTCTTCGCCTGTAAAATGCTCAGGTTACCTTATTCAATGGCTTGTTGTAAAAATGCAGTGATACCCAGCACAGGGCCAGGCCCATGGAAAATGTGCAGTTGGCATTGCACAGGTAGTACCGCCTGTGCACGGTCTATAGTCCAGTGATTCTTGTATGTGTAGTATTGTGTGTTAGTATCATGATATAGTCTAGGACGTCTGTGTGAGAGACATAAACACCTGTACCCGACCCCCAGGGATCCCAGTGACAGTCTCCTGAGCCAGACCCGAGCGTATGCACTGTTTAAAAGTTCCACGGATGCCGAAACCGGTTTGGCTCAGTGGATAGAGCGTCGGCCTGCGGACTGAAAGGTCCCCGGTTCGATTCCGGTCAAGGGCATGTACCTGGGTTGCGGGCACATCCCCAGTAGGGGGTGTGCAGGAGGCAGCTGATCGATGTTTCTCTCTCATCGATGTTTCTAACTCTCTATCTCTCTCCCTTCCTCTCTGTAAAAAATCAATAAAATATATATTTAAAAAAAAAAAAGTTCCACGGATAATTGGGGTGAGCATCCCTGGTCAACACACATTGTTTGACCAGGAAGACAGTAACCAGGAGCCGTACACTCTAAACTCAGTTCTACCACTGACTAGCTGTGTGACCTTGGGCAACTCACTTAACCTCTCTGACAGAGCAAGTTTACCTGAGATCTGACTCTCCAGCCAATTTGGTCTTTCACAATTACTAGGTTCTTTCTGGCACACAGTGGCTGCAGTTAGAGACAGATGAGTTGAGAGCTATGCCTGCTTTCCGAGTAATAGGTTAGTCAGCTAACCTTCCAGTGAAGACCAGGAAGTATACTCCTCCTTTAAGTGATGGACACAGCAGTACGTCCAAATCCTGAGTCGAGGACGCGGTTGCAGGGGTGTTAAGCAGGTGGTCACTCATTCTGATGTCCCTCCCACGCAGGCTGTGGGAGTGCTGAGGACAGTATTTCTAGCCAGTCCACATAGCTTCATACCATTTCTATTACCTGCATTAACAATTATTAGTTGTGCTAATTAAGAATAGCTAATTAATAAGATACACATAGCTGCCACACTCTTAGTAGCTGCCTCTGAAATATGGCTTTTCATTCGCCTTTTAAATGTGAAGGAAACACCCCAGAAGTGTGTATTCCCATGAGGCCCCCTGCTCTGGAGTGTGGATTTAAATAAATGCACTCATATAGGCCACACGGAAGCATCTTAAAGTTAATTATGGAGAGTATAACAGATGATTCATCCCCAAGGTTCCATCCAAACCGAAGAGTCAACAATTCCACACGTGAAGGGTCTGAAAGAGTACTGTTTGTCAGCACAGTTTCTCCTCATCCTAAGTCCCTTTTTCTGGAAACTACCATGAACCCCCTGAGCCCTGTTAGTGGCCTTCCCATCCCCCTGCTCTCTCAGACCTGCCTCTTTCCTGGCTGCTTGTTTCAGGCCAGGGAGCATGCAAGGAGGATGCCAACCTCTGCAAAGCGGCATCTTTATTTACACACTTTGCTGCAGTCTTTCCCAAACTTCAGTGATTTGAGTAATACCATCACAATATGCTTTTTTGGTCCCATCTGCCTAACACCTCTACTGCTGTTTTCCTTTAAATGGGCACCCTTTTGTTTTAAACTTAAATACCTTCTTTAGGTATATCACGCAGAGAAGTATCCATGGTTCGAATATGCTCATTATTATGTTAATTCACATTGTAAAATAAATTAATAAGTACATACATGAAGTGTTAAGAGAATTCATGAATATTCAGAATAAAAAGAAATCATCTCTATGTGCCTAGAGTCAGCCGTGGTACCTCCAGGCATCTACACACGGCACTGTGGGAACCTGGCTGGGCTCTACTGGGGTTTCCATGCTACCCCTGCCCCCCCCCCCCCGACTGTGGGTCCCTGGAGGGGAGGACAGGCTTTCATCTGTGTCTCCATGTCAGTCAGCCTGGTGCATGATATGCATTCAGTAACTGTTTGATGAATGAATGTTTCTCTGACCACCACAAGTGAAATTCCATGAGCAAACAGAAATACCTGCTATTTTCTCTCACTGTGAGTCCCCAACTCTGGTCAACTTGGGCACACAAACGTGGAGTCAACACAGAAAGAAGAACCAAAACCCGTGAGAGTGAAGGGATGCCTGTGCTTCTGCCTCCTGAAACTTCCGAAATGACAGACGTGTGATTCATTTCATTCCCCTCATGTTAAGATTCTTAGAGACATGTTGATCTTAACATATAGCACCTACCTTGAATTTTTCTGCATGGTGTTTACTGCTGTCATTTCAGATGAAAGCATCTGCATTTAATTACAGAAAAGCATTTTAACAGTTCAAAATTTCTAACTCGGGGATTGATGAATTCTATAAGCATTAGTAAGAAACACATTGAGTAGAAGAAAAGGGGCCTAAATATTTAGATATATAAAAAGCATCTAATTTTCCTAAGCCTTTCAAAAATATTTTTCTTAATGTTTAAAGTGAGAAAGATAAACAGACTTGTTGGTTTATTTGCATGGGTTTTGCCTTTTCCCCCACAATTGCTGAGATGGTTTTGTTTATAGAAAGGGAGGTGGTGCCAACCTCAAGAGGCAGTTGCCGGGCTCGATCTGGGACATTGTGAATGGTCTCCGGCTTACTTTATGGTATGCGCACCTTGCAAATATGGCACCAGCTCATTATGGACAGTTCCTTCTTACCCTGTTCAGAAAGGCACCGAGCTGGGGGCAGGCAGAGGGGATAGGGAGGAGGCATCGTGTGCCCATGGGGCTAGCATCTCCCCACCCAGCAGCCCTGGAATGAGAGGCGCCTGGTGAAGGGGGGGGGGGGAAACTTCCTCCGGGGGGCCTTTCACTCCCCATGTGGCCCATCCACTGAGGTTAATGACGGTCGCTTCAAACCAAAAGCAGAAGAGGCTACATTTATGTCTCTCATCATTTTTCGCTGCCTTTTGGAAAGTTTGATCAAAAGTACAAATTGTTATGCAAGATCATTAAGCACCACCACCTAACGTGGCACCAAGTGCTCTGAGGACAAATTGTTTCAGAAAGAGCCTGTCCCCCCTGCTCGCCTGCAGAGGGTTTTGTTTGCTGAGTGTTCCGTGTCTAGAGAAAAATGTAACGAAGGGAAATGAGTATATGAATTCAAGTGGGCAAGCACATCCAGGGAAATTCGGAAGGATTATCTCAAGGTCTGCGTGTCGTATTCTGTGCTCTATAAAGTGGGGTATGTCTGCTTGTTTGTTTGAAGCCTGATGGCCTTCAATTAACTGGCCCCGACTCACAATTGGAGCTGGTTCTGAGGCTTTCTCCTCGGCCCCTGAGATTTGTAAGTGTTCTGTAATTTTTGTAGCACCGACATTGTTCCTCGGCCTGATTTACATGCATTCGGGGACTAGCCCCAGGGAACTAGCTTCAGATTTCAGGGTGTGTGTAGTACTGACAGAAAATACCGGGGCTCCAATACTGGGTCTCCGTTCCCTATCGGCTTCTGCACTATTGAACGCAAAATGTCTTCATAGTGAAGAAACGTGTGATTGCTGAAATAAACGTGCTCGTCAGTCCATTTGTTTTGGTCAAGAGTAAAACTATGAAGCATAAACTAAGCAAACCTATGCGCGACCCTCCTCTATCATTTCCTTGGTCAGACACTGTTTCCTTAGTTTTCTTCATTTGCGCTGAGGCTCCAAGAAGAAAAAATAATCACCCCATCTTTGTTAGTGTGCACTGCGGAATGTGTTTAAGCAAAGAGTCGGGTCATAGCACCCAGAAGCCGGCTTCTTTTCTGCTGAGGAATTGTGTTTTCTTGAGTATGTTCTGAGCTGCAGGAACAAATCATTAAGTGACACGAGAGAACAGGAAGAGAGAAGTATTCAAAAATTCTATGACCCCTGCTGCAGGGGTGGCTGACAGAAGACACTGGCTTTAATTGCTTGTTTCTCTCTTGCCAGTTTTTGTTTCAATAAAACATTCCCGTGATCGCAAGGCAAAAGGTGATTGGGAAGGCGACATTTTTATTTTAATGGTTCTATCGATTTTTCTTTATTCAGAATGATCAAGAAAATAGTTTTCTAGGTATAATCAAATAGCATTTGTCCACAAATCATACTAGTTAAGCAGAAAGAGCCATATTAATTAGCACCGCACAGGAAATGGGATTTAAACACCAACCTGCTGATCTTTTGCTTCTTTTCTGTTCTTGATATTTTGAAAAAGAATATTTGATTATATATATATCCGCTCTCAATGGAGAAATAAGAGAGCTTTGTTTCATAACAAGAAAATAAAGCAGCTACCAAAAAAATGTTTCTCTGTATTAGCATATGTATATTTGTTTTAAATTCTTTTCTTCACCCTGTAGCAGGGCACATTTGGATTTTTTATCTACTT
Source organism: Myotis myotis (assembly GCF_014108235.1). Taxonomy (NCBI): domain Eukaryota; kingdom Metazoa; phylum Chordata; class Mammalia; order Chiroptera; family Vespertilionidae; genus Myotis; species Myotis myotis. The sequence goes on along the minus strand of NW_023416319.1, from coordinate 9,669,619 downwards.
CCCTACTTTTTAAAAATAACATCCACGTTGGTGTATTTACATTTTAAAATAAGAGCGTTCATTTGCTTTGGAATGGAAGCTTCCAGCAGCACTGTGGATTCATAAGCTAATAGATTTAGCAAATAATGTCAGAAAAACCTTAAAGCTGGTCTCCATCACATATTACTGTAAATAGAACAGCCAGAATCCCTGTTCTCTAGAGCAGTGTTATATATTTAAATTTAAAAATATATACATTTAAAAATTGGAAGCAAAAAGCTAGAGTCCTAGCTGTGGCACGGTGCCCTTCTTGCGATGGTCACCCCAAGTCGGTGGACCCCTGGCTTATCAAACCTCGAGATGAGTGGATAAGCTACTCTGTCTTCCCAACTCCGTGCATATTGCCTCACACGCTGAGCAAGGTTCACCCCTCAGCTGACTGTGGCCTTCCTGCCCGGGGAGCCTTCCCCAAGTTTCTGCTGACACCAGCAGAACACCACTGTGTTTATTGAAAACCATCGATGTAAATTCTTCCTGATGAAACCGAGAAAGGGGAAAGAAATTCTAACTTCAATATTTTAAGTTTAATAAATTATTGCGTCAAGTTAGGACAACACAGAGCTATTGCTTAGCAACACTGGATTAGGCAGAAAATAATTTAAGCTACCAAATGAGAAACACTTGTAATCGAATCTGCTCTAACACTTGTTTTACCACATGGCTTAACACCCTTTCGCTCACACATGGTTAAACACATGTTTGAACTGATGTTTTAACACCCGCCTCACACATCTTTATGCTCTTTGCTCCCATATGCTCAAACACATGCTTTGACACCCTGTGCGGACTCGTCGCTGAACACAGGCAGAGTATTGTCTGGGGTCTCCTTGCCTAAAATTTGTTGGTTAGGAGCATGCAGCCAACGACTGGTGCCCACTAAAGCCATAGCACTTTCTGTCAGATGACCTCCACTCTCGGGTGCCTTCCGCTGTCGTCTGGAGAAGAGCATCCTCTTGGAGACCCCCATCACCGTCGTCCTCTCTGTCTCCTCTACTCCCAAGGGGTGGCCTTCCCAGGTATCTCAGCAATGGGTGTGTCCGGTCACTAAATATTGTTTCCCACCCTGGCCAGTCTACTTGTGTTTTCCCAAACTGCCAAGTCCTAATGTCTGACTCACGGCCAGATGTGGAACTGAGGTGATTTTTTTTCCCCTCTTAAGTTTCACTTGGCAATTTCAGCAGCATGGAAAATGTACATATACCAGAATAGGGTGCTTGTGTTGCAGGAGTCTGAACATAAGTGGAAAAAGCTTGGCCTCCCCTTTCATGGGTCTGATTGTTTGGAACCTCTCTCTCTCTTCTTTTCCTTGTGGCAGTTGCCATCGCCTAAGTCGAGGTGACTGTCTCCTGTTCGCCCTCATCACCCAGACCAGCGTGGGCAGAGTCACAAAAGGCTGCCTCTGCCTCCTAATGTCTGTGGCAGCAGAGTGTGAGCTTCTGAGCTGGACTGCTTGGGCTTCCTCACTGTGAAATGGGGATAATGATAGTACAACTACCCTACAACTTCCTCATCTGTTGAATTGATTGAATGACTCAACACATATAGATCACTTACACAGGATCTCCACATAGGAAGTGCTCAAAAAAAAGCAACAGTAGCTCTTAATTCAAGTAGAATAAAAATGTGACAATGACCTAAATGTAAACAGTGTTAGTTTACAAAATGTGGCCTATCCATATCTTTTTAGATCCATATCTGAACATTGGGAGGTAAAGCAATATCCCCATTTTTTATAGACAGGCACACTAAGACCCAAATTCCTTACGAACTCTGCCAGAAACTGCATAGCTGGTAGGTAGTGAGATCGGATGTTGAATGCTGGTCCTCGGACATCTAAGTCAGCGTTTTTCCTACTGTATTACCAGGCTAGGCCTGTAAAATGTACACAGAAGTACCAGCAATCACCCTCCCTATCTAAGAGCTTACGGAGGAGGAAAGATACTGACAAATGAAAAACAACTTCCATTTATTGAGAGAGAACTATGAGCCAGCCCTAAACTAGGTACTTTGTAATAAATCATCTTTCTTAATCTTTACAACAAGCGATTTGACAGTTAAGAAAACTGAGGCCCAAAAAGCATAATTAACTTATCCTGAGTCCAAGAACTGATAAGTAGCAGAACTAGAATTTGAACGCAAGCCTGATTCCAAATAAAACCCATACCTTTAACCATTACTCATATTGGCTCTCAACCAACAACAATAAATGAGTTCAGAGACAAACTGTAACTATTGTGTAAATCAGTTTTGGATGAAGTCTATTCTTCCCTTAATCATTCCTAGTTATGCTGCTGTATGATTGTTTGATTGTTTTTTTTCATTTTTAACATTATAAAGTGGATAAGCATAACAAGAAATAAAAGTCACTGCTGTTATAGGAAAGCATTTGGAAATTAAATCCACACTTAGGCTGTGCCGCTTAACCTTCGTGGAAATTCTCCTTTATCTGACAACAGGAATCATTTCAACTCCACGGCTTTCAGGTCCCAAGGAGTGTTAATGGATGCTAAATTAAATTATTTGAAAATACATTCTCCTTCCTTGGCTGACCTCTAAAAGGTCAGTATTAAGGAAACTGCATTAGGAACGATACCCTTGAGTTTGGTGGGTCGGAAGAGCATTTTTCATTATTGTCCATTAATAACTCAAGCTGTCTTCGGAGCTGGCGTTACAGATAACTCTGAGGTGACTGGAATCCTTGAGTTCACTTTCCATGTTAAATTGGTTTGGACCCAGATGCGGAGACTAACAATCAGACCATTTAAACACAGACCAAGATCCGCCAGGAATAGCAACACTTGGATGCCTGACTCAGAGATGTAAGCAGGAATCAGTGATAGCTTCGGAGGGCGGAAAGATCCCAGAGGAAAATTTGGGGGGTTCTTCATTCTCTTCATTCCGTTTTTGCCCCGAACACAGAATTGTTAGTACAAATACCTGGCAGCGTCGACACACAGGTGCAGATTTGGACTCTAGTAAAACCTCACTCGGGTTTCTTTGTAGTTTAACTGCCTTTCACTGTGTCGAGGTTCAAGATCAAATGCTCGCATTTTCGTGCAGCCTTTGCCAAATTTCCAAACCTCTAAGCACAAAATCCTCAGCCTTCATTTCTTCGCTTGCCTGGAAATCTAGGTAGCACTGAGCCAAAAGTAGAAGTTATGAAGTGAGATTATACTTGATTAGGAACGAGAAAAAAAGTCCCCTGTCCAGAAATGCAGATGTGCGCGGCGTTCCTAGGGGAATGTTGGTATTTGATCTCCGAGTCTTAAAGGTTCATGTTCCCAACATTAAGAGATGCAGGGAGCCAACTTTTATTTGTAACTAATGCTGAAATTACTCTGGAGATCCTAAGCGTATCGCATTACAAATCAGCGGGCTTTGGACGCCCCACGGCTCGCGAGTTACAAACATCACTGTGAGAGGAAGGGGCAACAAGTGAAGGACGTCATTCCTGAACTTGACTTACTCCGTGGTGGCGTGATCGTGAGTACACTGTGTGAGAGTGTTCATTTCAGCGAGGGAAAGAAAAGGGAGCCTATGAACTCCGTGAGCCCACACCCTGAGGAAAGAACCAGGAAGGAGCGGCCTCCTTTGTGGAGGGGGATTGGTGTGGGGCCAGGGGGGCAGCAGTTGCAATATCGTCCTCCTTTTTTTAATATCTAACTTTATGACCTGGAGCACATCGCTTATTTATTGAGAAAGGCCTCTATTTTGGTGAAAGTGAAATCCTAGGTATTCACAAAACACTACCCTTCAACGAACACAGTGCCTATAGTCATCCATGGAAAAGACATGCGGAGCCGAGATTTCGCTTCAAGGGGGAAACTTTCGTGGGACCAAATCCAATATTAAAGTCAAGACTAGTTATGGGCATTAATGTGTCACACAGCTGCCTTTTTTTAAAACCTTAATAAACGCTATTTTTATAATAGGTACCTGGTACTCTCTGGTATTAATTAACTGGACTTCCTTTTTGGCTAGACCTTTCTTATTTTAAACCAAATAGTGATCTAATTATTATTTTTAATTAATGACTTTAATTCCAACAACAATATTAAAAAAAAAAGGACGGGTAAATCTGTATCTTGGTTACAGAATAAGCTTTTATAGGCAAAATTATACCTTTCATTCTTTTGCCAGTAACATCCACTATTGTATGTGTTTGCTTTTCCTGTGAGGTTCATCTGCCCTTGCTATGAAATGTTTTTGTTAGGGAATGAAATCTATTAAATCATCAAACTTTGGGAATCGTTTTTAAAGGGATCCGAATATCTGATCTTTGAAGTAGTTCTAAAATTTGAAATAGAATGCATTATGTAAAAAAATTAATGTACAGTATATTATAAAATAAGTGTAAGCATATGGTGTATTTTAAGTGGACAATATACAAGGAAAATATAGGAAAATGAAACTCCTCATACATATCATCTGCATCACACTAATAAATTCAGATGCAGGTTGTGGCATTTGAACATTTGCTGCCTCACTCTTCCTCACTAATGATATTTTTCAGATCCTCAATTTTGATAGATGCACTGTAGAGTAGAGAAATAATCATTATTTAGGTTGCTGAAAATAGCTTACCAAAATTAATAATGAAAACTGTTCAGGGTGTTCTGTCAAAATCCTTTCCAATTAGCATTGAGGTCTTGAAGGGCCAGACTTAGCGTTTTATTAATATGTTAGGTTTATTAATGTAGCTTTTGATATATGCATGGTGTGAATATCTAATATATCTCATGATATTGCATAATTATGGTGCTTTTAATTTGTTATACTCCAGTCTGTTCTTTGGTCTTATTTAAAATTCAGAATTACATACTTCATAGTTCCATAACTAACAACTCATTAGGAAGGCATGCCCTGTACTTGAGGTTATCTCTACGGCACTCTATGCTGAACAGTAAACTAGAGAAATGGCTGACTGCCTGACTGTCATTGACCAGTTTAAATATTTAAAGTTATCATCTGACCCTTTGTCTAACCACTTGTACAAAATGAAATAAAGGTGTGCATAAACCAGGGAAAAGGGGGTTTCTTTCAAATAGTGTTTTCTAAATGAATAAAATAATTGTGCTGTCAATATCAGTTACTTAGAATATATATATATCTCACCATGTTGATAATCTATCAATCTATTATTTTTTAACGATAAAGGGCCCAGTTTTTCTTTTTTTTCTTGGTATTTTTCAAAAAGACATTAAAAATTTAAGCTTGTCATTCTACAGTGATCAAATTCAGATCCATTGTTAGTTATAAGAATTTTATAGCCCAGCTGGTGTGGCTCAGTGGTTGAGCATCGACCCTTGAATCAAGAGGTCATGGTTAGATTCCCAGTCAGGGCACGTACCCATGCTGTGGGCTCAATCCCCAGTAGGGGGTATGCTGGAGGCAACCAATCAATGATTCTCATCATTGATGTTTCTCTCCCTCTCCCTTCCTCTCTCTGAAATCAATAAAAAAAATTTAAAAATAAATAAATACATAAAATGTTTTTTAAAAAGAATTTTATATTCCTGTCTTTTCTATTGTATCTTAAATGATAGCTTTGGGCTTGTTTCTGTCTTTCCCTCCAAATGATGAGAAATTGAGATTCAATCTCTTGCTTATTGAGGTGTTTCTTACCTATATTGTTTAGATCTCCTCTCACTGATAAATAGCTGAATGATGTTAAAAGTAGCCCAGCATAATGTTATAGCTATAGTGCTGTGATTTAACTAACCTTTATTCTGTCTCTGCATGATAAAAGTAGTGTTAGCTTCAGTAGGGACCCAAGCATGGGGTGATGTGAAGATATGAGGCAACAAGATCATTCGAGTCTGCTTATAGACGCTGCATTCATCACAGTTCTTAGATTCAGGAGGATGGAATCATCTAGCTAATTTAAGCAGAAAGATTTATGAGACAAGCCAGCGAAGCTCTTCTGGATGCTACACAGCGGCGAAAGAGACCAATCAGATGGCCTTGGAGAGCTCAGGGCTATAGTCTTACCCCACATGTCACCAGGATACAGGCACCAGGCTCCATAGTCCCTGCCAGAGCTATCCCAGAAGAACCAAATGCACCCTCCCCCTTTAAGCACACGGTGCGCATACACACACACACACACACACACACACACACACACACACACACACCCCAGAAGTAGCTATTTGTTCCCATGCACTGCCTCATATTGCTCACATTCGCTTTCCAAGTCTTGTACAGACATCAGCCTCGCAGAACCTGGGCCACGTCTGGAACCTGGTTGCAAGAAAACTCGAAAATGTAGTTCTTAGCTTTCTAGCCTTCCCAGTTTAAGAAAACTGCTAAACAGGATCAAAATCTGTGTGGAATGAGCCAATGCACAAATCCCCCCACCCCCAGCGATGCTGTGAAGTGGTGATTCTCAAATTGTGTTCCACCTACCTGAAGGTTGTCAAGGAGGAGGAAGAGACCAAGGAGGCAGGACTTCATCTGGAGCAGCTCCATGCTCATCTGGTCATCCTGGGGGCACATCCGTAATTGTTGGTTTGAAAAGTTTTCTCCAAGCATATACCGCATATGGCCTTTCCCACTCTGCAACGTAATTGCTTAAACCAATAGACACTGAGGAAACCTGGACTTTTGCTACCAGGTCACTAGGCCACCTCACCTCATCCCTGCTTGTTAGCCAACAACAAAACCCAAGCCTGCTCTGCCACCCAGAAACTGACCCGCAGCCCAACAATGCCTTAAGGAGTAGATGCTTCTTTCATGCTTAAAATAGGCTTCTGAGGATTTTGTTTTTGTTATAGTTTATATAGTTTTCTTCCACACACACACACAAAAGCTGAGTTTGTTGAACTATTTGTAATTTAAAAAATAGAACTTAGCAGGTGTGGCTCAGTTGGTTGAGCGTCATCCATGAACCAAAAAATCATTAGCTAAATTCCCACTCAGGGTACAGGACTGGGTTGTGGACTCAATCCCCAGGAGGCAGCCGATGGATCTCTCTCTCTCTCTCTCCTCTCCCTCTATCTCTATGTCTCTTCCTCTCTCCCATCCTTTCTCTCTAAAATCAATTAAAAAAACATATAAAAATAGAACTTAGACATTTTTAAAATATGAATCTCATATTTATTGTTGACTGTATTGAAATTACCCAAAGGTACAGAGAACCAAATAAAAGTCCCTGTCAGCCTCATCGTTCATTGAACCATTGCTAACACCTTAATATGCATTTTCTATGCATATTTTACCAATGAATAAATGAATGTTTTGTTGGCATTTTAGGTTTTAGAAACCTGTCTGTGATTTACTGCTGCTATAAATAAATAAAAAATACGTTATTGTCCTCATTTGGCAGTTGATGTATTTTAGCATTAAGAATATAGAATCTGCCAGAATTACTTACTTGAGTATGGCTCATAAACTATAAAAGTCTGTTCGGCTCACCTAATTGCCTTTTAGGGTTTTTTTCCTACCTTCAGCTGCAAAGCATCAAACCCAAATTAGCAGCTGCAGTCCTGGTTGCACTTTATTAAGTATATGGTCAACGTTTTCCCCCCTGTGCCAGAGAAGTTTATTTAGGTAAGAGGTTGATAACATTTTCACCCCAAAGAAAGAAGTTGTTTCTGTTCTGCTAGACATTTCCACCCTGATACCATTCAAGGAAGTTCAACATAAAGGGTCATTGCTTCTCTCTCATATAAATGGACCCATCCTTCCACTGTGTCCGCCGGCTTATAAAATAGATCATTTCACATGCAAAATTGAAAACGTCTGTAGTGGATACACATGGTATGTGCATTCGTTCGGGCTTGTTGAATTATAAAATAATCCAGAAACATTTGTATTTTGAAAAAGGCTGGGCCTCCACCACAGGCTGATAAGCGATGTTCACAGTTTATCCCCGGGCAAATGTAGATAAGTCTATATAAACATGTCCCATTGATTACAAGAGCAGATGTAAGCTTGGGGATATTTGTGTTACTACTTCAGTTTTTTGCAGGGAAAGCCCGAATATGCCTTACATAGAGAACTGTTTTTTCTAAAAGTCATAAGAAGTGGAAACACTCATCTCTAATATTTTACGCCATGCCAGCTACCTCTTCGACAAGACTCTGTTAAGTATTCTTCTTATTAGAGATATTTCTAAAGGAGCATTCTGCATAGTAATTGGAGCATGACACCATACTCCTGACAGGAAAGAGTTCCTGAATATTCCACGTAAGAACTGAAGACGTGTTTTCATGACGTGGCATATTTCAGAAATTTCCACCATTCAGTGATTTCGTTTTTAACAGCCAAATACACCAATAAATGCTACCCATCACATTTATACCAAAGTCGTGCTGTGCATATATACTTAGATCCGTCATGTAGCCTTTCCCATTTAGCAATTTCCTGGAACATTGCCCCTTGACATTAAATATTCTCCTGGAAGGATAGTTAAGACTTGCGCAGTGCCCCTCACAGGAGAGTAAAGAGCAGTCAGTCCTTACTTTATGGGTAGAAATCCACAGCGAGCAAGTTGGTGCTGTCCCCAGGGTTGCCGGTGGCTTTCTAAACCACGGCGTGCTGGTCCTCGAATGTCTGTAGTCAGTTTTCTTAAGGATTCTGCACAGTCTGTTGTTTTTGGATTTCATCAAATTAATGTCACTAGATATGCCTTATAATTGGGATAGAATACTACTTTCATTTATTTTTCTCCTCCAGCTTCTTTCTGATTAGATATCACCTTTTCTCCACCATATTTTCCCCTTTACCTCACTCACCTCCTTCCTTCTAAATGCCTGGTTATTCTCTGCCTTTGCTTTCTTAGTCACCACTTCTTCCCAGGAATGGGTTCCCTTGTTGGGGCGGGGGCGGGGGGGGTGTTCTTTTGTCAGTGTCTGGGTGCTTTGCTAACAAACACTCCAGGAAAGGGACAGTTAGAGCTCTGTATTTCTATAGATAAAGAGTTTAGGATGAAGATGTTTGACCCAGTCCCAGTGCCCCTAACAGTGTCTGTCTTCCGACAGAACTGTCCCTCGGTGCCTGGGCAAGGCCCCTGTTGGCCCTCTGCGTCCTTCCCAGCTGCCCTGCTTTCTCTTCACCTGCATTCTAGCCAGACCCAACTTCTCCCTACTCCCCAGACACGCCTCAAGCTCTCACCTTGCTCATGCTATTCCTCCTGTCTTAACATTTACCTCCTGCTGGCCCCCACCAAAAGCCTACCCATCTTCCAGCATCATCTCTCCTGAGATGCTACATCCTCAAGGAATGGAGGTGTCCTTCTCCTGATCCTTCCAACAAGAGGGGCTCCATGTTGCTTTGATTGGACTCCTCCTATTGATGTATCTTGTATGACAATGTTTTATTTATTTCAATATCTTTCTCATTCACCTGCTACATGGCAAGCTCCTTAAGAGTAGGAAGTGCTGCCCTGGCTGGTATGGCTCAATTGGTTGAGCGTTGTCCCATGCACCAAATGGGCACCTGTTCGATTCCTAGGCAGGGCACATAACCCGGTTTCGGGTTTGATCCCCAGTGGAGGTACATGAAGGAGGCAGCTGATTGATGTTTCTCTCTCACATAAATGTTTCTCTCCCTCTCTCTCTAAAATAAAAATAAGAAGAAAGTAAGATCCAAAGTTATGCTAATTGCCTGAAATTATTTTTTAAGAGCCAGGAGTGTATCTCTCATATTTTACTCTCAAAAATCCCTGAGCCCAGTTTCCTACACATAGAAGATGCTTGGTAACCACTGGCCCGTGAGAATTTTTTAACTTCTGATTTGGAACTATTGATTCTTCCTGGTTAATGTATTTAACTTTTGTTCCTTTAATGATATTGCTGAATAAGTTTGGAGATTGTGGGTGGTTCATATAAAAGCATGCGGTGACCTGTCTTGGTTCTGTTTTTAAGCCATGCCCAGAGAGAGGTCAGCTTCAAGTTTACTCACAGCCAATGCTCTTGCCTGTTGACTTTTTTCCAGACCAGTAACATAACTTGCCTTGGAGAGCCTTGAGCCGTGCTCCTTAGCTCTGATTTCCAGAGTCCTCCTCACCTTCATCCGTCGGCATTGTTGTTCTTTTGTGTGTGTGAGCATGAGGACCTTGGCTTTGGAGTAATGCTACATTGCAAGTCAAATTCTGCCTCAAAAGAACTTTTCCCCACAATTTTCTGCATTTCTGAACAGGTTACAAAATGTCACAATTCAGTCGGGCCAATTATTAGATTTTCATTTAATGGGCAGTTTTAATGTTCTCAGAGAATCAGAATAGTAATAGCATTTTAAACGACTGCATTCCATTTAAAGACTTGCAACCAGCTCGTCTCTCTTTGAGCACACCTAGTTATATTTTTGGGTATCATTTAAATTCAGGCTCCCAATCCATAGGAAAAATCAATGAATTAATGAATAGCCTCATTTTTCAAACTTTTCAAATATTTTATCCTAATTATAAGGCATATCTAGTGACATTAATTTGATGAAATCCCAAATCATCATATTGTGCAGAATAGCCCTTACCAAGGAATAATTTACAGGATTTTAAGTTTAACAAATGTACTGGGTTTTTTAGGACCAGATCATGGCTTTGCTTACTGTGAGAAAAACTTTCTACTGCTAAGGTTTGGGGGCCATGTCAGTGTAGGTCAAACTTTGGGCTTTTCTTTTCATAGTTGTGTTTGTTTAGCATGTTTTATTTAGCCTATTAAATGAAAAGCATTCCTACCACTAATCATAATCACCCCTGACATTTGTGTAGCAAATTCTTATGAGTAAATCACTCCCACATGTACTGTCCCCAGGCTTGGTGAGGTTCAGGGTCACTCCCAGCCACACAGTGAGGAGATGGCAAAGCCAGCAGTGGAACCAAAGTTGGCCAAATCCAAGACCAGTGGCCTGACACACATGACTGGTGTGTGCTCATGTGAACCACCCTGAATCCTGTGAGAACAGGATGGAGAAGGAGACAGCATAGTGATGACTGTTTGAATGACGTGTCTTCTACTGTGCCATCCATGGCTCATGAACTGTCCCTCTGGGACAACAACAGAGAGTGAATTCTTTAAATGGTGAGGCTCCAGTCTGAGTGAAACCCACAAAGTAGGCATCACCTAGGTCTTTCGTACCATCTGGTGGGCTGTGAATGGTGGTTCTGAATTTTAAACCTTGTCCCTCTTTATCCTCATCAATTCTCCATCCATTCTCTAGCTGAAGACACCTGACATGTGCATAGTCTCAGGGAAGTAAAAATCACCTACAAACATTGTTTGATCGATCCTCACAGCGCCCAGTAAGATAAGTCTAGAGTGGAGATCTCAAGTCCCTCACTATTCCTTCAGTATTTAAGTGACCAAATGAATCATCAAACTTACATCTTCTGCTTTTCTGCCCATGATGTACTCCATCTTTTTCAGGTACATCCTGCCTGAGGATCTTCATTCTTCTCTTCCCCTCCCACATCAGCCCAAACGTTGTAGGTGTCACATTACATTGGGCTAGCCAATCACCCAAAATCTACTCGGGCAAATCTCCTTTTATTAGACCAGTACAGAAGCAAGTTTGAGGCCTCACATGTATTTTTGGCAAAAGCTCATGACCATGGAGTTACAAAAATCAGAGTCTTCCTGGGAATTCTCATCTTCTTAATTATGTCTTTGCTGGACCCCAGTGGGACTCCATAACTATATGTGGACTAAATGGCATGGTGGAGCTGCATGGTATAAATCATCATATCACACACATATGTGTATGTAAATGATGCAAATCCAGCTGAATGTATAATCCAGAAGGGAAGGAGGAAAAGGAATAAATGGGAAGGGGGCACTCAGTGGAGGGCCATTTCCCTTCCTCAGGAAGCTGTCATTAGTGGGACATGTGCCTATTAAGGGAAGCACATTGCCATAGACTTGCCCACCCAGTTTTCACTGGCACTTCACTTCTACCACTCCCTCCCCCAACATGGACCGATGTGCTTCTGTTGCTAATGGAGATTGGTGCAGGTTCAAAGGATTTTGATTACATAACAACTGAGGCTGGGTCCTGGTCCAGGTGGATGACCCTCCCTCCCTAGTTCCTGTCTCTGTCTGACCATTGTTCTGCCCTCACCAGCCCAACAGAGCATCAGTACTCACAAAAGTGCTAGATATTACTTAACCCTATGAGGAATCTACAAGCCAGGGCTTTCCTTCTCAGTTTCAGAACTGAAGAACCATGTGTCTGTTTCTTAACAACCATGATTGCTATTGTCATCTTTTTAAAAATATACATATTTTTTATTATTTCAGAGAGGAAGGGAGAGGGAGACAGAGATAGAAACATCAATGATGACAGAGAATCACTGATTAGCTGCCTCTTGCACGCCCCACACTGGGATCGAGCCCGCTGGTTCATAGGTTGACTTTCAACCACTGAGCCATGCCGGACAGACACTGTTGTCAACTTAACTGGCATTTATTTTAAGAGTAAATGCTCAGTGCTATATGGTCATTATCTCATTTTGTTTCATTTAACCCTCAGAGCAAACCCATAAGGGAAGCATCGTTTTCTCTTCCAGATGAGGAAACGAGGGCTTAGAAAAGTTCAGTAACTTGCTCCAACTCCTACAACTATCAGGTCTCAGCCAGGAGTGCAGCTTCTCACGTCCATCAGCCTTAAGAGGTCAGCTCCCCTTTTCTAAAACCTGATACCAGCTGGGTGCTCGTCCCGCAGTCAGCTTCCAAGGAACATGAGTCACCATGTGGTCAAAGGGAAACATCTGCTTAATAACCAGACTATGCTGCTATTAATGTGTTTCACTTGTAATTTCAGTGATGTTTCCAGTCAGTCACTTACGAATCAGGTTTATAAGCAAATATTTAAGGAGCAAATTTACCAGCTGCTCTCTCTGTAAATGGGGAGAAATGCCACAGTGAACCTCAACAACTCTTGGACTTGTGCTAAGTTTGGCGTATGAAATAATTGCCTTACAGCACATGGAGATTGCTCTCCAGGCCATAGGGAAAATGCCAGGAGGTGGCCTTTTGTGCTTTCCACGTCTTTTGATACTCAGCCCCTGCCTTCCACTCTTGCTCTCCCCAGAACTCTTGGTCACCTTCTTGTGTTCTAACTCTCTATTGTAACCCATGTAGGCCAGTCTGTTTCAGAAATGCAATTCCCCAGTCCATGAGAGATAGTCATTTCTCTTGCTGGGAAGGGAAATCACCCTATGACTTTATCTTGGGACATAACTGAGTTTTATGTGTGAGCATGGAGATGGGTAATATTATGACATCTCTAGGCCTTTACCTCTCTTGGACAAGTCCACTGTTTTCCGTGCCACGTCGGATCTCTGCTCAAATACCCCCTGGCCACTCTGTGTCTTTCCCCGGCTTCATTTTCTTCAAAACACTACCTGGAATGTATTATATACTTGCTGTGTATTATGTCCTCTCCCTGTATCGAATGTAAGTTCCATGAGAGCAGGAACTTTATTTTGCTTGCTGCTATAAAGCCAGCATCTGCAAGTGGGTTTGGCACATAGTAAGTGCTTAATAAACAATTTCTCAAGTGAAAAGATCAACCAATTGCCATGCCATGCCATGCCTCTTCTGAGCAGGACAGCCTTGACTTGAACAAATTTAAGGAACCATTCAAACCATGCTTGAGATGAGGTGAATTTTTCTGGGTTGTTTTTTTGTTTTGTTTTGTTTTGGTTAAAGGTTAATTTCAAGTTGACATACAGAAAACAGCTAAATAAGTATGAGCTCAGGTGGTCCTCAGATGCGCTCAAGTTGGGAAAAGGGTATCTGAATGTCTGGGAAACACTGTGAGAACAGAAAACACTGCTCTACGGAAATCCACCATCATGTGAGTAAAAAATTGTTGTGGTCTACACAATTCATCTTGAAATAATTATGATCCAATCTCACATGACATACATTGTGTGCATGGTTCTCTTAGAATTATCTTTGGCTTTGGGAGTTATAAGTACTGTGCATAAAATTAAAACCAAAACTTATCCACATTTGAATCCAAACATTTCCTCTTTTTAAGGTATACCCATAACTATGAAGTCAAGGTTAAACCACAGGCTTATGTTTCTTTATAATTCTTTTTTTAATATTTGGATCCAATGATACTTGGTAATTTGGCATGTAATAATAATGGGGTAGGCTCTGGCATATTCAAGGACAAATTGTACCATATTATTAAGTACTCCCTAATCTTACAAAAATGAAAAACCACAAATTGCTGAATTTTAAAATCTCCTGTATCCACCAGCAAAAGAGAAGATAGTACTAATGACTAATTTAAATACTAAAAATAGCTGGGGGGTTTTAAGTAAGCCAAAGTAGCCTATTATCATGATTGTTTTTAAAGTCAGAGAGTTTAATGGGGGGAAATGTGTTTTTGTGGTGCCACGCTTAGGAATCTTCTTTATGAAAACCTTTGTAACTAAAGTTATAAAATTGAAAGTAGTTTCTTCCAGAAGGCTCTTAGTTGGGAAGATAGGGCAGGTGGATGGACAAGGGCACAATAAATAGTGGGAGTGGGACCCTCTTGTTAATAAAAGTATTATTTTCCACATGTTAAGAAGAAAAGGCCTCCTGCTCTCCCTCTAGACCCGTCATCAGTGAGCCTGTGTGCTTCCTCTCCCTGCCAGATATGTGTTCCTGGCTGGAAAACGTTTTATGATATTTTTTTTGACGACACACACCTGCTGGGTAGATGAAAAGCAACTGCTCCTGGGGATGACCTACTTCAAGGGCACAGGAAGCTTCTGAGAACTTTGGCAGGTTATCCTCAAATCATTTGAGCGCATCTTGCTATCACCTGTTGAACGTATCTAAGACTGGTGCCTTGGCAGACTCACTGGAGGCTAGATTGCTAACCTCGGGGAAGAGAGTTCAGGGTCAGTGAGGACTTTGTAAGAGTTCTGAGACAGGGAGACTCATGGCTCTACCCAGCGTGCCCTGAGCATATGAAGTGCTGTTCTCAGCACTCAGGATGGGGATGGTCCCTGGAGCCCCCCACGTAGAGTGGACCATCTGGAGAGGGTCCAAGGGGAAGAGATGAGCCATGAAAGCAACTCTGATGAAGTATTCTCCTGGGAGTTTACAGGACAGAGAAATTTCTAGGGGAGGTCAGGGAGGAGCTCAGTTTGTTTGAAGTGCATGGAGACAGTGTCACCAAATTCATCCTTTGAAGCCAACTTCTGTTTGTGTGTTCATTTCCACAAACACTTATTTGAGGACCAGCTTGGGACAAGGCAGTCTTTTAGGTAATAAAAGTATAAATATAAGTAACTTGTATCTTTTTATCAGTGTACACAGTCTTCCGAGGAAACATATCTAATCAAGGATTTGATTGTAAACTTAAATATAGCAGTAGATGCACACATGGGGTCCTTAGCCCTGGAGTTGGTGATGACTGGCCCAACTTCTGGAGATTAAGTATAAATTGGCCAAAGCAGAGAAAACAGGACCTGGAGGCGTTAAAATATGTTGTGCTCAGGCACTGTAAGCTATTTAGTTTTACTGAATGGCAAAAAAGGTAAGGCAGGAACCAGTAGTTGTGCCAGTGTGTGCCTTAGTGGTGGGGCATCTTCCTCACCATCTCATGGGCCCCTCACCAGCGCTGCCAGTGACACCCCAAGTGTGTAGTTAGAATGAGAAGACTGTGCTTGCTCTGTAAATGCAGCTTCATAGCAACTTCCCTCATACCCCTTGCTGCCCTAAGCTCCTCTGTATGGAAAATTGAGAGATTCCAGGGAGGGCACATTGACCCCCTTGCGGAGAAGGTAAGGGCTCTGAACCATGCCTGAGTTGGGCATTACTTGGTGGTTTACAAGGATTCTTCTCTGTTACCTTTATCTGCATGTCTAGAGGTCATGGTCCCAAAGACGTGGCTCCAAATGATCTGTGCCCTCTGTATTATTTAAGATGCGTGTCCTCCCAGGTCTCCTCTCCTCCTCTTCTGGTTATCTATTGCTGTGTAACTGACTCACCCCAAAATGTAGTGGCTTAGGACAACAATCGTGATCTCTTACATGTCTGTGGGCTGGAAATTGAGGAGCACCTTGGCTGGGTGTTCTGGCTCAGGGTCTGTTGTGACGTTGCCTTCAGGTGGAATCTGGAGCTAAAAGAGCTGGGGAGAGCCAGGATCTGGGAGTTGCTAGGGACTGGCTGGGCATCTCTTCTTTCACCTCAAGGATTTTCTTACTGTGTAGTCTAGTTGCATGAACTATTTGAGCTTCCTTACAGTATGGTGGCCTCAGGCCTGGCAGCTCAGGGCCCAAAGATGAGTTCCAAGAGCAAGATTGGCAGAAGCTACATGGCCTTTGCTAACCTAGCCTAGGAAGTCACAGAGTATCACTTCTGCTGCATTCTGTTCATCAAGACAGCCCACCCAGTTTCAGTAGGATGGGACACAGATTCTACCTCTTGACTCAGAGTTGGCAAAGTTGTAGAAAACCATTAGGATGGGAAACATGGCCTATTTTGAAAAAAAAAATGCAACGTGCCACACACCCTTCTAGAGCATTTTCTTGCACATAACCCTTTGTTATCTAAATATTAACTCATTATGGTGTTGATTGCAACTTTTCATGCTTCCTTCCCACACCAAAATCCAACCTTCAATGCACACATGCAAACGAAAAAACTTCCACTGTCTGAATGAAGGTCAGTCATCCCCATGTGCAGTGTTCCCCTCAAGATGACACTTTGTAAGCATAATCCTGTTGCCCCATCTTAAAGGAACTTATACTTTGATCGGCCATTGTCAAAGCCAAGTATAGCTGATATCGTCCACTGAGAGGGCACTTCTTGTCTAGCCACAGAAATCTGGAAACTCAGAAGTGAGTGACTTCAAATATCTCCTTTCATTTGCCATGCACTTGAGGGTGCTCCCATAACAAGGGTGGTTAGTGGCATTTTGCAGGTGGGGGGTAGGGGGCGGGGGGAATAGTTCTGGATGTTTCAGGAAGTGAATAAAAAATAAGGCAAAGAAAGGCCCAGACTTTGGGCTCAAGGAACCTTGAATAAGGAAGCATTAGTTTGTTCTCAGCAGGAAATCCTCTGAAGTGAAGTTAAACGATTGATGTAAATTTTACATTTTTAAATAAGTACTATTACAAGTGTGTTATCTTTTAATGAGGACTTTAAGTCCAATTTTTTTACACATATACAGTGAACAGAAGTTGAGTTCTTCAAATATCTTCTGTTAAAAATATATGATACGTAAGCACTGAATTGGAGGGGTTTTATGCCCTTTGGGAACCCAGGAAAGAATATAGCTCTATTTTACAATCCCTTGCAGTTCAAGAGTTATCCAAGCAAATAATGTTGACCAAGGTGTGGAATGCGCCACTAATAGTAAAGCTACCCTTTTATAAAGCTAAGCAATCATGAATAATGCTGACTATAAGAAGACAGTCATTATTTACTCTCTCTGGCATTGTTAGTACTAATAATGCATTTCAACACAGTGGAATTGCTAGATAATGCTTTTGTGGCTTTTATGCAGGTTATTGTTATTTAAATGAACAGTCGACTGCACTGTAATGAAGAAATGCATGCTTTTTCCAACTCAGTTATCAACCAGGATTCTAGGGAAATGAGAATTTGTGTCTGCCTTCATTCTCAGTGCAAACCGGAGGTCACTGTTTTCAATATGAACCCTTTTTTAGCTTTCAACAGGGAATAATTAGGAGCTGCAGCGTCTGAAATTACCTGTATTCACCGTAGAGAAGGGGAGACTTTTATCTTCCCCGATGAAATAGCATTTTCTCATTCAAACTTTACCATTCTTTTTTTAAATGACATTTTACACCACTGAGTGTCTCGTAGGTAGCAAAATAAAAGATATATTTCATGTTCCATAATAACCTTGTTTATTCCATTTTACTTCCTTAAATTTTAGCTCCTCCTTGAAAAATGATCCAAATGCAAAGATGGTCTTAAAGCAGTTGAACATATAAAGCAGTGGTTCTCAACCTTCCTAATGCCGCGACCCTTTAATACAGTTTCTCATGTTGTGGTGACCCCCAACCATAAAATTATTTTTGTTGCTACTTCATAACTGTAACTTTGCTACTGGTATGAATCGTGATGTAAATATCTGATATGCAGGATGTATTTTCATTGTTACAAATTGAACATAATTAAAGCATAGTGATTAATCACAAAAACAATATGTCATTATATATGTGTCTTCCGATGGTCTTAGGTGACCCCTGTGAAAGGGTCGTTCGACCCCCAAAGGGGTCGCGACCCACAGGTTGAGAATCGCTGATATAACGCAATTGTCCGCACAAAGCCCTATGACACAAACACCCATGTTTTTTGCACTTTGATTTAAATTGAATTGATTCTTACGCATTATAATGTAATGGTTATGTGCTTCTATTGAGTTTTTAACAGCTTTATTGAGATATAATTTACATATTACCCGATTCACCCATTTCAAGTGTACAACTTTATGGCTTTTAGGATATTCACTGACTTGTGCAAACATCACCACAACCAATTTTAAAACATTTCATCACCCCAAAAAGAAATCTGGTAACCATTAGCAGTCACTCCCCGTTTCCCACCAGCCCCTGACAACCTCTAATCTACTTTCTGTCTCTATGGATTTGCCTCTGCTGGACATTTCATATAAATGAAATCATACAATATGTGGTCTTTTGTGTCTGGCTTCTCTCACTTAGATAATGTTTTCAAGGTTCACCTATATTGTGGCATGTATCGGTACTTCATATCTTTGTATTGCCAACTAATATTCCATTGTGCGGATAAACAGATTTTATTTAATCATTTATCAATTGATGGACAGTTGAGTTGTTTCTACTCGTCGGCTGTTATAAATAATGCTGCTATGAACATTCAAATACAAGTTTTCATGTGGACATATGTTTTCATTTCTCCTGGCTGTGTACCAAGGGTAGAGTCGCTGGATCATATGGTAACTCTGTGTTTCACCTTTGAAGAACTCCAAAAGTATTTGAAGAACTTTTCTAAAGTCAGTAGACCATTTTCTATTCCTACCAGCAACGTACAAGAGTTCCTGTTCTTCATATCCTCGCCAGCACTTGTTATTGTCTAGCTTTTATATTACAGTTATCCCAGTATGAGGAACTATCTCATTGTGGTTTTGATTTGCATTTCTCCTGTGGCTAAGATGTTGCATGGTTTTGATTTGCATTTCTCCAATGGCTAAGATGTTGAGCATATTTTTATGTGCTTATTGGTCATTTGTATTTCTTCTGTGGGTAAATGTCTGTTTCTGTTACTCATCTCGGGAATGTGGCTAACAGAATTAAGTTGGAAACAAATATATCTTCCAAAAGGGAGTAATTTTCAAACAAACTTACCAACCAAAGATGTTTTCACAATGGTAGCATTTCTGGATGATGGAATAATTGAATTGCTCTCAGGAATCAATTTACTTCTGAAATTTATTTTCAGTTTGATTAGCAACATGGATATTGGGTCCCTGGGAAATGGCTTAAAGATCAGTTTGTACAATTAACTCGTTTTACAAATTAGGAAAGCGAGAGCCTAGGAGGTGAAATATGCAGGTTCCACAGAGAGTTGATGAAGGAGTTGGAATTCTACCCAGGTGTGATACACGTAACTGAGCATCTGTTTCCTTTTGAGGGAATATAATGCTCTTTTCAAATGGGTTCTCGCTGATTAATTTTTTAAGTAAGGGTCAAATGCTCTGAAACTAGAATCCACAACATTTATTTTTGGGTACTTAATAATTATTAATCCTTATAATAGCACATGTAACATGGATATTATCATTCTCACGTTTTGTGTATGGGCAAACAGGTTGGCTAACTTCTTCAATGGCACCTACACAGTAGAGAGAAGATTCCAACCCAGACCTTCTGATTCCAGGTCCATAGTTTTATTTGCTCTGGACTGTCAGATGACTCAAACCTGGCACTAGCACACTGTTACCCGTGCCATCTTGCTAGACTGAATCTGATCACTAAATCCCTGTGACAGGTATCTGAGAGATGGATTCATGGAGCACTCATTTACCACCACTAATACAGTTATTTAGCAAAACTATATACCTAACTTTGGAAACAGGATATAAATTTCAATTGACAGAAGAATTGCTCCAGTATAAAAATGTAGTACCTCAAATTACCTACTGATGTTATAACATATTTATAGAATCCTTTTCCGTTACAAAGCATTTGATTATGCAAGACCAATGTTTCATCGTCTTTGTTTTCATATGCAGATGACACCAGGGCCTACAGGGCTTTCATTGCTACAAAGTCCCAGACAGAGCCAGATTTCACACCCAAGTCTCTTGGCTCCTGTGTTCCCTCTAGTGCACCATGCTCCGCCTTAATGATGTGCTGAAGGACAATCATTTGAAAGAGGAGGAGACTGTGCCATTATTCTAGACAACAACAGAGCTGTGAACAAGCACAAATTATAGGGAGGCAATTTTGAGCCCATATAAAGAAGACTTGATCTGCCCAACAATGAAATGTGTTGTCTTATGAAGGAGTGAGGTCTCTTGTCATTCATCTCTTCAAGTGAGGGCTGGGTGACCATTTGGGAGGGTAATCTAGGAGGGATTGCTGCGTTGGGGTGTGTGGGTGTTGGGGGGGAGGGGTGTGCCTGCCTAGAGAAATTAGATGACATTCAAGATCCCTTTCAACTAGGATTGTGGATCTTTGTTCTGGGTAAAGAGAGGGAGTGCTGGCTTAAAAGGTCCTCTTATTGAAGAAAGAGACCTTGGCTCTAATAAACTCTCATCCTGCCCCGCCAAAGGTGCAGGGCTTTCTATTTAACAGAGAGTAACCAATTTTATTAACTTGAATTACTGGTTTCCAAGTGGTTTTAGTAGCATTTCCCTTACATGTTTACAGATACTCCGCACAGCAAGGTCCATAATCAACTTAGTTCGATTGTGAGCCTTTAATACGCCATCGTCCTTTGCGTCCAAGATGAGAAGGTATGCAGCAGTTACAAATCTGTGTTTAATTTTTACAAAGCACTTCAGAAGCACGTTTGTCAACTTCAGCCAGTGGGTCTCGGCTCTGGTTGCACCTGAGAATCACCTAGGGAGTATTTTAAAAATACAGATGTCCAGCCCTGGCTGATCTGGCTCAGTTGGTTGAGCATCATTCCAGGCACTAAAAGGTAACTGGTTCAATTCCCAATCAGGACACATACCCCGGATTATGCGTTTGATCCCTTGTTGCAGTGCATGTGGGAGGCAACTAATTGATGTTTCTCTCTCACACACGCTCCTTCTCCCTCTCCCTCTGTCTCTGTCTCTCTCTAAAATCAATTTTAAAAATACAGATGACCAGCCACACCCCAGACCAAAGGAATCCAAATCTCTGGGGTGGGCTCCCAGCATCAGTATTTTTTATTTATTCTTTTTTTAAAATATATTTTTATTGATTTCAGAGAGGAAGGGAGAGGGAGAGAGAAATAGAAAAATCTGTAATGAGAGAGAATCATTGACCGGCTGCTTCCTGCATGCCCCACCCTGGGGGCTGAGCCCTAAACCCGGGCATTTGCCCTGACCATGAATCTAACCGTGACCTCCTGATTCATAGGTCGACGCTCAACCACAGAGCCACACCGGCTAGGCAGCTAGGCATAGTTTTGATTTAGTTTTTCAGCTGATGAACAAATAATTTGAGGTAGCTCTAGTAACTGAGGAGACAGCATCAAGAGTCCCCAACTCTGGGGTTTAGAACAAGTGTGGATATTATAGGTTCTTTATCATACAGTTTCCATCAAGAGCCTCCACTGCAGTTGTGGGAATTGGTGGTCTATCCCTAGGAGAAGCTCAAAGGATTGTAAGCTGAATAACATCATTGTCTCAAGAACTTATATGGGAAACTGGCTCCACCCCTTTTTCTTCTACAAGCATTTTGCGGCTCACCATTGCAGACACTGCATATCTTTGCATCCCACACAGCCCCACATTAATAGTTGTTTGCTAGTTGTGGTCATTTAATTGGAAAAAGCTGGCATGAGATATCGCAGGTCCCAATGGGTCATTTTTGTATCAAGCATGGTGTTATTGCCTTTGACCAAACTCCTTCCAAGTCCAAATTACTCACAGTTCTTTAAATGCATTAATAACATGTCAGAGGATAGACAGAGGCTGGAAGAAAAGATGTGTGTGGCCTTTAAATATGCCAGTCACCTAAGTTCTGAGGGTTTCTCGCCATGGCATATTGCCAGCAGTGTGTTACAGAATTCCAGATGGCATGGAGCTGTTGGTACTTGGTTTGGATTTGCTCTGGGAATGAGGTTAAAGAGGATGCTAGACAACAATACGATCCTCTCCCTTTCCTCTCCAGGGTAGATCCTGGAAGCCTTCGTCCCCTCCCACCAATCAGAAAACTGCCCCAACCTCTGTGAGGGATTGCAGGGTCCACACAGTCACCCTCTCCACCCTTCCCCAAGTTCCCAGGCACCTAGTGACCCCATACTATGGAGGCCAGTGAGAAAACTCCCTCCCTTGACCTGGGTTTGTCCTCCCTCAGACCCCAGGGTCAGGGCAAATATGGGTATGAAGTCAAAGACTCAAGTAGATAAGGGTTGTGTTTTTCATTAACTTGCCTGTCTTACTGGCTTCGTTTTGTGTGAGATTCTCTCTCTGTGAGAAAAGATTATTACAGAAATTTACACACATACAGATACACACATGTGAACCCACATGTCCCAATATCCAGCTTTAACAATTACCAACATTTACTAGTAGCCATTCTTGTTTTCTTCCCCCTCCCTTTTTCTTTTCTGTTTTGCTAGGTCTGTTAAAGCAAACCCCAGGTATTTGATTTTACCTGTAACTCTTTCAGCATGTAGCTCTAGCACATGCAGCATAGCCTTTAAAAACCTAACCACAGTGCCTTTATGACGCCTCACAAATTTAATAATGATCGCTTACCCTGTTCAGGTTCAGTTTTCCCTAATTGTCTCACAAATGCTCACCAACAGTTGGGCATTTTAAATCAGGACCCAAGCAAGCTGTACCTACAGTGTTTGGCTGAACCAACCTTAAGCATCTTTTACTCTATTACAGACCCTCTTCCTGTTTTTATTATATTTGTTGGTTGAAGAAACCAGATCATTGTCCTGTAAAAATGTTCATATTATGTATTTGGCCTATGGCATCTTCATTGCACAGTTAAACATGTTTCTCTCTCCTCCATACTTCCCGTAAATTAGTTGTTAGTTCTAAAAGCTTAATGAAGTTCAGATTCAGTTGTATCACATCAGGAGGCATAACAACTTTTATTGATGTCAAGATTGATCAGTGGACCTCCTGATCCATCCATTATGAAGTTTTCTCTCTACCTGTTAACCTGATAGTTTTAGTAACCATTGATAACCAATCTATACCCATTAAAGGCTGCAACATGATGATTTTTGATTCTATCTTTCTTCCTGCATTTATTAGCTATTATTCTATATGGAACTTATCAACTATTTGGTTACTCTGAAATATAGTTTATAAAAGAGAAGCAGCATAAATACCACTTTGCATTTTTAAATCAATTTTCAGAATATTGAATTGCACCAGCAACCTCCAGAAGTCAGCAATGAGGCTTGTTTGCTTGTTGTTGAATATTTTTAGAAGCACTTGGGTTTTTATCTATAGTACATGTGTCATTCCATTGTGGTCATTACTCTTTGATGCTCAACTATCTCATCTTTGATCAGTGGGAGCCCCTTCTAGTTGCCTCTGATCACCCCTAGTCTTTTCTGGCAGGATACAATACCCCAAGCTCCTAAACATGGAATCAACTATTTCTATAAGGAATTCCAGTTTCTTTCTATGTCTGTAAAGACCACAGTGTGGACACTAGGGGTAGCTTCGCTCTTAAATGGTTATGTTTGTGTCGGAATGGTAACCTCATCTTCCCAGTATCTCATCAGAGCTGCTGTTTATGGGCAGCTGGTTCCACCTGTATACTCCCTCCCCAGACAGGCTTATCACAGCCAGTGCTCACTTCTCCTCCATCCACAGCCTACCTCCCCTCAACCTTTCATCTTCCTCTTCTTAGTCGATATCCTCACTCATCTCTGGGCTCCTAAGACACCACTGTGGGAAACACGTCCATAATGCTGAAGAACAGTGAGACTCTGCCCTGGCAGGGTTGCTCAGTTAGTTGGAGCATCACCCCATACACCAAAAGGCTACAGGTTCAATTCCCGGTCAGGGCACATACTTAGGTTGCAGGTTCAATCCCTGGTTGGAGTATGTACAAGAAGCAATGAATCAATCTCTCTCTCTCTCTCTCTCTCTCTCTCTCTCTCGCCCGCCCCTCTCCCTCCCTCCCTCCCCCTTCCTCTCTCTCTAAAATCAATGGGAGCATGTCTTTTGGTGAGGATTAAAAAGAACAGAACAATACTTTGCATATACTATTTGTTTTTTATTTCTTGAAGAGTGTTAACCTCCTGTTGAAATACAAGCTCTTGGTAAACAGATCTAGTCTCCTTCTTAACTCAAACAACAGTGCTTTGAAACACCATGGAAATGGTCAGCCCAACCACAGAGCTAGGGCGTCTTCCTAAAACCAATGGTGCCCTCAGGAGTATGTGCTATCCTAGGAAGCATGGGTGATTACATGATGAAAGTTTTAACTGGAGTTTCTGGGTAATGAAAACGTATTGAGGAGTTAGTTCATCTTGACCATTGTTAGGCCACATACCCAATTGAACACCAGATGAAAGCTATGGACCTTCTCTCTAGAAATATGCACATGAAATTTTATAGACAATTTCATTGGCTTCAAAGGCCTCAAACCATCTTGGAGTTGACTTGGTTTTCACAGACTAGGTCCTGATTTGCATTGGCTTGTTGGTGACTGCAGGATTTGGAGATGAGGTAGGAGGCTGGACAAGAAGGCACAGAGCCGGAACCAGGGTGCCAGCTGGCAATTGCTCCACTGGACATTATCTATTCTTTGGTCTAGAACTACTGCTGGTGCCAGTCCATGAACTGTTCTCTGTTATTCCATGACATGGTAAGTGTAGAAACCGAGAGTGAGCATCTGAAAACCCTTATAGAAATTTGACATTGCTGTGACATCCAAGCACATGGTCAGTGGACTTGTCTCATGGAACAGGGCATGAATCATTTTGAGTGATGTTGAGTCCACAGGGTGAGTTGCATGTGGCCTGAACTGTGTGCTTGTCATGTGAATATAACCCCTTAACAGTGCTCACCAGGTTGGAAATGAAACACCGAAGTGAAAATCCTTCATCTCAGCTAGTCCAACAAGCAAGAACGGTGACACCCAGAATGCCTTCACTCAACCTACTATCGTGTTGTTTTAGCCTATCTTCCTCCACACCTCCCTCTGTAAAGCTCACCCAGAATCAGGCACACAGTAGGCATGCAGGAAGTCTTCACTGGAGGAGACAGAGCAGAGCAAAATCACTCACCAAGAGGGAAGCCTCATTCTTTCCCTAGTGATACTCTTGTGGGAATTCCTAAGAAGTTGAAGTTGCTTACAAGAAGAAAGTATGATAGGAAATAAATTATAACAGTCGTTATTCACTGGATAGTCTCACAGGACATGAAGTAAGTAGAGTGACATGAAGTAGCTGGTCCCCACTGTGGAAGCTGTGAGGCTTCCAGGGTGGTTTGTATTTCAGTGTCCACACTGCGTGAATTCACAAGTCAGAGTAACAAATGTGGTCCGTTCTCACGGCACCATGGTCTCAAGTAGAATACTACAATGGGAAGAAAATAATTTATTTAATCTTCAGAGTAAGATTTTATAAATGAAAGGAGGAAAATAGAGTTTTTCTCTTCCTGTCATATCCTTCTACCTTCCCTGAGAACTCGGGATTCGTAAAATCCACTCTTTGAAGGAATCCAAAATCTTGTCTTTAAAAATTGGGTTTGTAAAAAGTCACCTTTAGTTCTCAAGACTCCTGACACCTGGAGGACCTACCGGCCTGAGGAGGACCCTGCCCTTCCGCACCCCACCCCCAGTAGTCCATTCCACTCCCAGCATGCCTTGGTCCACTCACTCTGCAGCCACCCTGACATGGTGCAGCACAGCTGTGACACAAATGGGCTGCTGAGGAAATGGTGTGAACCCAAAGCCACCAGCTGTCTTACTTACCAGATACAGGGACCACCTAGGACAGCTCAGATTCTCTGGAGCCAGATCCTGTTTAGAAACAGACCCTTCCTTCCTTCCTTCCTTCCTTCCTTCCTTCCTTCCTTCCTTCCTTCCTTCCCCTTTTTTTTCTTTCCTCTTCTCTCTTCCTCTCTCTCTCTCTCTCTCTCTCTCTCTCTCTCTCTCTCTCTCCTTTCTTTCTTTCTTTCTGCCTGCTTAATGTCTTTACTAGAGGCCTGGTGCATGGATTTGTGCAACAGTGGGGTCCCTCGGCATGGCCTGCAGGGATCAGCCAAAACCAGCAGTCCATCATCCCCGGAGAGATGTAGTAGTGCACGAAACAGCAGGCGGCCAGGGAGGAGCTTGAGCCTGGGCCTGGCGCAGCACCGCTCCTGCTCTTCCCCACCCTGCTGTGCCTGCTGCCGCCCCGACTCGGTAGATAGGCTCGCTGCCGCTCTGCTGCAGTCTCTCTCTTTTTTAAAAAATATATTTTATTGATTTTTTTACAGAGAGGAAAGGATAGGGATAGAGAGTTAGAAACATTGATGAGGGAGAAACATTGATCAGCTGCCTCCTGCACACCCCCTACTGGGGATGTGCCTGCAACCAAGGTACATGCCTTTGACCGGAATCGAACCTGGGACCTTTCAGTCTGCAAGCTGACACTCTATCCACTGAGCCAAACCGGTTAGGGCAGTCTCCACATGCCCATCCCAGGGCAATACCTGCACACCCAAGACCAAGAAGCGGCAGCGGGCTCGCGCCCAGTCAGTCCCCATGCTGGTCCTGATCCTGGTCCTGGTCTGGATGGGGGAGGGGCACACAGGGGGAGTGTCCTCGGGAGAGGCTCGTGCTGCCACAGCTGCGCTCACCAGCCATGAGCCCGGTGTCTGGCGCCTGTAGGTCAGCTGAGTGGTCCTCCTGCTGTGGGAGTGCACTGACCACCAGGGGGCAGCTCCTGCCTTGAGTGTCTGCTCCCCGGTGGATAGTGCACGTCATAGCAACTGGTCGAATGGTCGAACAGTCAGTTAGGCTTTTATATATAGAGATTTCTTTCATTCATTTTTGAGGTATAATTAACATATAACATTATATTAGTTTCAGG
Organism: Myotis myotis; assembly: GCF_014108235.1. NCBI lineage: Eukaryota > Metazoa > Chordata > Mammalia > Chiroptera > Vespertilionidae > Myotis > Myotis myotis. The sequence continues at coordinate 9,642,404 of NW_023416319.1, read as the reverse complement.
TGTACAACATAATGATTTGGTATTTGTATACACTGCAAAATGATCACCACAATAAGTTTCATTGCCATCTGTCATCACATAAAGTTAGTTTTTTCGAGAACTTTTAGGGTTTGCTCTCTGGGAACTTTTAAGCATGCACTGCAATATTCTTGACTGTAGTCAACATGCTGTACATTACATCCCCATGATTTATTTGTTTTATAATTGGAAGTTTGTATCTCTATCCATTTCACACACCCACAACCCCTACTTCCCTCTGGCAGCCACAATTCTGTTTTGTTTTATTTGTTTGTTTTATTTTTTAGATTCCACATATAAGTAAAATCAGACAATATCTGTCTCTCTTATTTTACTCAGCATAACACCCTCCAGGTCCATCCATCTTATTGCAGATGGCAAGATTTCATTCTTTTTTATGACTGAGTAATACTCCACTATATATATGAATCACATCATCTTTGTTCATTCCTCCATCCATGGACATTTAGGTTGTTTCCATATCTTGGCTATTATAAATAATGCTGCAATGAACATAGGCATGCATTTATCTGTCCAGATTTGTGTTTTCTTATTCTGTGGATAAATACCTAATAGTGGAATTGCTAAATTATATAGTAGTTCTATATTTAATTTTTTGAGGAACTTCCATACTGTTTTTCATAGTGGCTGCACCAATTTACATTCCCACCAACAGTGCACGGGGTTCCCTTTTCTCCACATCCTTGTCAACACTTGTTTCTTATATTTCTGATAACAGCCATTCTAACAGACGTGAGGTGATATCCCATTGTGGATTTGGTTGGCACTTGCCTAATGATTGGTGATGCTGAACATTTTTTTTCCTTTTTTATAATCGAATAGAATCAGAAATATTATCTGCTAATAGTAATAGAAGAAAAATCGAGCCTATCTCAGCTGAAATCAGCAGGAGGTGCAGTTATGCGTGTTGCAGAGTAACAACTGGCTTATGCTAATCAACAGCTATTAAGTGAACTAGAAATTTCTGGAAGTAATTTTGCTTTTCAACATCCCAAATAACATAGGCTGCTTGCTTTATCTCATGAAAAGAAAGACAAAAAAATATTGTCCTACTTACTATCATGCACAGATTACTTAGAGGATAAAGGAGCTTGTCCACAGGATGTGGGCCTAGAAAATGCACGGACGCAGAAGTCTGATACGACCTTTGTCTCCACAAAAAGAGCTGATAACCCCAGGTGTCACTGCCATGTTTTTTTTTAAACACATACATCACAGAGGGCTCAACTTAATGACTATTTTTACGTACATATTTATTTCCTGAAATGGAAGAGAAGAAATAGAATCACGCCATGTGTATATAAAGGGGGGACAACTTAGGGTAATGGGAGCTTTGGTTATTCCCAGTTTTCTCCAACAATATCTACCAGTAAACATTCCATGTACCAGTGCCCTGACTCCTATGGGAGTTTTATGCTTATTGACAGTAACATGATTATGATAATCATTTGCTGAGCACTTCTAGGTACCAGGCATGGGCTAAGCACTTATGTTATTGGGGTTTTTTTTTAACACTTTCACAATAGACCTATGCGTTAAGTGTTTTTATTACTCCACTTTATACGCAGGGGAACAACTTACTCAGATCATGTCCCTCGGAAGTGGCCAAGCTACCCTGGAAACGAGGTCTGTCTTACATCTCAACCTTAACGATCATGCTGGCCTTTAGGAGTTTATTCGTTCGTTTGGTTTTGGGTTTTTTCCTAAAAATTTTTAAAAAGGCTCCTTTGCTCTTTGACTAAAAAGCTTCCAAACCAGTTCTGATCCAAGAACTCCCATCAGCCACCAGGGGAAATGGAACCTGGCCACAGCACTGTCATTGAAAGGTAATAATTAATTAAAAAGGTGTCACTTGAAGAGGCCAGCAACACGAAGCATTTGTTTCTCTTGGATTAACTCTTCTAACCCTCTTTCAATAATATGTTGATATCAGCAGAGACCAGAGAGAATGCAAACAGACTTGAACAGTTGCAACCCCTGGGAAGAAAATTTTGAAAATAAAGCTGTCTCATAGCCTTAAACAACTACTTGAACTTCTTTTTCTATTATAATAATTGTGATAATTAACACTTATTATGGCCCTTTTTTGTGCCAACCAATGTGCTTTATCTGGAATTATCAACAGTCCCAAAGATAGGAATTGTTGTCTTAGTTTTGCAGTTGAAAAAACAGTTTCCCTGAGGTGAAGAAGGTTGTGTCTCTGTGCCTCAGGAAGACTGCCCCTCCATGACATTGAGCATATTCACAATACACAACAGAAGTCACAGGAAAAACAGCACAGACTGATGGTCATTTCCAAGAGATCTATACAAAAATACCCTCTAACACAAGCATGCCAGACTCAAAGGCTAATACTCTGCATCCAAATAAACGAGGCATGCGGCCCGCGAGTTTGACATGCTTGCTCTAACAGGTCATAAGCAATGGAAGAAGAGCATCCCCTTCGGTAGTACTTCATCATTCAAAGAAACAAGCAGCAATTAAAATACAGCCATGTCCATACTCCATTAAAAATTGACTGATGGTGGACACCTTTGGTGTAACCTATGGAATGCTCTATACAAAGGCTTAGAAAGGAGACTGTGCCTTCTCAGGGCTGCAGTGGTACTGCCAAGAGTCATGTCTGGGTGTCATCTGGAAAGTTCCTTCAACCTTCTTTGTGGGGAGCTAACCTGATAATCCCCCAGAAAGTTCCAAGATCAAGGACTGGATTGGACATACCTCAAATCCAGGAGGTCCAACATCAGGATCTCTCCCCAGCAGCATCACTGAAGATGCATCATTTAACTTCTCTGGACCTGGGTCTCATTGACTATAAAAACAAACAACAGCCCAGCCGGTGTTGCTCAGTTGGTTGAGCATCAGCTTATGAACCAGGAGGTCACAGTTCGATTCCCAGTCGGGGCACATGCCCAGATTGCAGGCACAATACCCAGTGTGGGGTGTGCAGAAGGCAGCCGATCGATGATTCTCACTCATCATTGATGTTTTTCTCTCTCGCTCCCTCTCCCTTCCTCTCTGAAATCAATAAAAATACCTTTAAAAAAACAACATATTATTCACCAATATGGCATGAAAATATTGTTAGTAGCTAGTACACTGAGCTTCTTAGGAAAACACATGAACTATGTGGGTTATCTTAAAAGTGGAAGTGAGCATATAAGGGAGAGAGATTACAGCCACCAGTAATCCACTGGTTTCCTCCATCCTGTGACTCATTTCTCTGCATCCTTAAAGATTCCTGGAGCTTGAGTTTTCCATTTCTGCTAGTGAGAATGTGACTCTCGAAGTTTATTAATAATTCCTGCCCTCAGCACACCTTTCTAAAGCAGAGAGAGGACCTGCCAATTGATAGTCACTTCGTGGCTTGAACCTGTCAGTCCAAAAGAGCAAGTGTAAGAGGTGCCTTTAAATTCATTTAGAGTGAGGGGTGGTGCGGAGCCAGCGTGCCCGAGTGTCACTCCTGCCAGCTCACCAACACATGGAGCCCTTTGACAGGTGTCCTGTTGACGCTGTCAGTTCATTTCTTATCAGTCTCTGAGACTCAGCATTTCTCCTTCCTATTTATTGCAAATTGTACATATAGGATTTTTTAAAACTTCCCCCCTTTTATTCCCTCTCATTTTTCTTCTTCATTTCCTTGCCTCTTTTATTCTCTCCTCTATTCTCTCCTCCCCTTTCCATGTTTCTTCTCAGGGTTTTACTCAACCATCGTGTCAATAAGTCTAGTAAGTTACCATGAAAAGACCAATTCCAACAGCAAAAATGGCAGTACAGTCAGCTGGGAAAAGACTTGGGAAAACAAACTTAAGTCATCAAAGACTTGAGAAGAGATGTAGAATGATGGGATTTACTGAGAGATAAACCTTACAGTGAAATTTCTGCTATAAAAACGAACCTTTCTTATTTTTTTTTCCGTGATATAGTCTGAATAATTTATACCTAATGGCAAGAAATTATATATAATTAGTCTGGGCAATGTATAATTTCCATTTGATTATATATATTAAAGTGATTAAGGAACTTCAGTTTTTCACTAGTAAATATCTGCCTTCTTTGTTTCATTCTGGGTCTGTAATGACTGTTTGTATCAAGGGTAGGGCTCGTTCAGAACTGAAGGAGCGAAAGTTGGAATGCCTTACCCACGTTCAATTGACTGATGCCTGTGAATCTGGGAGATAACACGGAGTGAGCTACTTGGGGGGGGAAAGACAGAAGGGAGATGTACATCCAATCTGAAACCATCATGTAATTTCACATGACTCTCGATGAGAAAATTCAGTAAAATAGTGTAGATGGAAAGCCATGTTTAAAGGAAAGTTATTCAGGAAAGTCTGTGGCATCACTGTTTTTAATGTTGCATAAAATAAAATGAAATTTGGGACACTTCAGTTTTTAATTAGTGGCTTCCATTTGCTTTTTGTAGAGTACTCTCGTATGTTTATTACCACATATTTTATAGCAGTTTTTCTTTTTTTCAATTAGAGGATAGATTTCACCCTTTATCTTTGCAGGTAGCTGATCCAAGACATTTTTATGTAAATAGATTAATTAATTGGTAGCCTTCATTTGAAACTTAAAAAGAAAGTAATCCTTTCTGAGAGGCATTAACTGTGTTTTTAAAGCCGTAAACAATTCTTCACTTAAGCACCTTGTCACGCAATTAGAAATTATTTGACAGCAGTAATCATAATAGAATGCATTACTCCTTACCAAATCACCTTTTTTCAAGGTAATTAAAGGAATCTATTCATTAGAAGGCTGTGCAGAAACTTCGCTTGTAAAAAATCAGGATTTTTGGAAACAGTGATACATGTGTATAAAATTTTTGAGCAAATCACATCATAAGCCTTCTGAGTGGGCATCTAACTACAAAAATGTCCCAGATTTAAGGAAAGGCAGCTACACCTGGCCTCCTTAGAGAGCCCTGAAGCCTCTCGGCCTTCTATCATTTATGCAAATCAGAACGCTTTGGAGTCTCCACTTCCTGGCCAAGCCAGCATAATCCACTTCCTTCGGGTTCATGTGCCCATGCAAATCCGAGCACTCCTGAATAGTCCCAGAGGGGCTGTGCCTCTCATTATTCCTGCCCCATTCTCTGGGCAGTGCGAGCATTCAGCCTATGAATGGACAAGGGTTTAATTACTCACCACATCTGTCAGATCAGATTCAACTTGAGAATGAAGGGAATCCCAGACAAGCCCAGTCATTGCTTTGCAATGTTCGTCATGGCCGAGGTCATCCAACTCCGGCTACTAGGGACTATTTTCCCTTCCTTGTTTCATGACCCTTTTGGAAAACAGGGACTCCAGCGTTTGGAGATCCATTACGGGGCCTTTCACATTGTGTGTGGCCTTTGCACAGGTTCATTAATCTTCCTGATGATGCACTGAGCATCAGGGAGCCCTTTATTCCCCCAGGGTCACTGATGACCACTGTGCATGCCAGAAAGTTTTCCTTACCGTTTCCTGACCTACATGCTCCTCTCTCTATGTGCTTTCCTTCTTCCCCTCCCCTCGTATGTCTCCCACATGACGGATTGACTGCTCACATTACCAGGTCAGCCAGAGTTTGACATTGTAAAGGCAGACGGTCCCCAAGTAGAGGACATGCCCACAAGGAATAAGGTTGTAGCAAATTAAGCATTCCCAAGTATGTCAGCCCAGGCCTTCCAAGGAAAATCTGCATAATAACAGGTAGGAAGGAGTGTGGCCCCTGGAACCTAAGAGGCAATTCCACGTAGCAAATGGGCGCAGTCCTGCCTTCCCTCCCTGCGTTGGTATTATTTGGGTTTAAGAGGAGGTTCTTGGTACATGCAACTCTGGAACACAAGGTACCGTGGATTGCCCTGGTGTTTGGGGGAGTTTGTTTTTGTTTTTGTTTTGTTTGTTAGTATAATCACAATGTTTTACAGCCATCACCTTTCTCTACTTCCAAGCATTTTCCTTATGGAAAAAGATGCCCCTGTACCTGTTAAGTAGTTACTCTCCCATTTCCCCAGCCCCTGTCTCTGTGGATTTACCTATTTTGGATATTTCATATAAATAGAATTATGTAATATGTGATCTTTTATGACTGGCTTCTTTCACTTAGCATAATGTTTTTGAGGTCTGCCATAGTGTTTTACTATGGCATTGTCTAGGGTCGGGGAAGGGTGTTTATCATTCTTACCCCACCACAGTTATTCCTCTTCCCATGTTCTTGCTCTTGGATAATGTCATTGGCGTCTATGGAAGCCTGAGCATCAGTTTGGACCTGTCTTCTTGTCTCACACCTGTTATTTTCTTGTTCTATAGGTTCTGTTGATTCCACATCTGAAATTCCTAAAATCCATTCATTCTCACGTGTATTCTTAATGCTCCTGACCCTTTTCAGGAGCGGGTCATTCTCAGACACAGATGTGTCTGATCATGTCACTGCTCTGCTCAGGGCTCTTCATGGCTCCCCGCCACCTGCAGAGCAGGGTTTGAGTTCTTTACCATGCTGTCTAAGGCCGTCCACCTCTGTTTCTCCACTCCCTCTGCCTCATTCCCAATCTCACCTGACACACCGTGTCTATCCAACCACACTAGACTCGTGGGTCTCTGACCAAGGTTCTTGCTCACTCTTGCATGCCTTTATGTGTCCTGTCCCCTCTCCCCAAGATGTCTTATTCTTGAGTTACATGAATTGGCTCGTGGTTTACCCTGTTCTTCTTGGACGACTCAGGAATCCTGCAATTCTCCCAACTGCAGGATCCATTTCTCCTTTGCCATCTACTGCATTTTACCTTATTTCCCTTTCTGATGTGCTAGTCAGGATAAATTCCTCCTTTCTTTCTAATCCCATGGCTTTTTGCTGATCATAATACTTACTTATTCCATCCAGTCTTTAATAAGGGTCTTTATAAAGCTCCATCCCTTCCCCCACTGAACTCTGATCTTTCTGGGCACAGAAATCTTACCTTCCTCATTCGGTAGCATCTCTAACACCAACCACTGTGTAGGTCAGTAATGGCGAACCTATGACACGCGTGTCAGAGGTGACACACAAACTCATTTTTTTTGGTTGATTTTTCTTTGTTAAATGGCATTTAAATATATAAAATAAATATCAAAAATATAAATCTTTGTTTTACTATGGTTGCAAATATCAAAACATTTCTATGTGTGACACGGCACCAGAGTTAAGTTAGGGTTTTTCAAAATGCTGACACGCCGAGCTCAAAAGGATCGCCATCACTGGTGTAGGTCCTCAATAAGTATTTTGCTGAATTGTTTTAATTTCATTCTCCAAAGATAAAAGTGTGGGCATGTAAGGAGCCCTAAGTCACCGAGAGAACCCGCCTGATGCAAAGTATTAAGGACTAACATTTAAAAACAAAATTATTTTAATCTTCTATTGAATTTAAAGTTACCCACATTGGTTTACCAGTTTCAATTAGCAGAAAATGCAACTTTGCTGGGGGGCGGTTTCCTCCTCAGATTATGTTGCTCATTACAAAACAAATCTCAAGAGTTTTACATGCAGTTGCCAAAAATCTCCTTTTTGACAAATTGCACAGGAGGCATTTGGGGATCATGTGATAGAGCTGATTGAATCTCAGCCAAGTTCTGTACCCTGATATCACTCAAAACAAACATGCAGATATAGGGCTACTACAAACTGTATCTATTTATTTTATCCAAACCTTCAAGATTCACTGTCTTTAAAAAAAATCAGTCAGATTCTTTCTGAATAAAATGCCACGTAAACAATGCAAATGAAACTATTTTGTTTGCTGAGAAGTAATTGAAAATCTGCAACTAATTACCAGCCGGCAAGCTCTGCGCCTGCAAACAGCTGAAACACTGTGCTGATGCGCCGTTTACAGCTGGGCTCAAAGCTGGTTTCCCTGCGCCAGCCACCCGCAAGTTATTAATCAATACTTTGCCAAGTCCTCTACCGCACCTTCAAAAAGTGGCAATAAACATTCGATTTTCAAAATGGGCTTCATAAACAAAGCTGTTAAAACCAGGGGAGGGGCATAATTGGTTAGAACACACAAAGCCTGTTCTTGAGTTACGTGAATTGGCTCGTGGTTTACCCTGTTCTTCCTAGACGACTCAGGAATCCTGAAATTTAATTGAAATTAATATTTTTGTCAGTCTGGTCATTGAGTCCCCTGTGGCACTCCGCTGACATATTACATAACATTTTTAACTGACATTCTGGAGAAAAGCAGCATATGCATGGACCCCAGAGAGACAGGGATCAATGGATTTGATTTGTCCTTCCTACAAGCAGGTGACATTGAATTTATAAACGGCTCTAATCTGAGTGGTGAAATTTAAAGTGTGTATGTGTATATGTGTAGTCTGACCCTTCCATACCTTTCAAACCCCATCTCCTATTGTTCTTCCTCTCCCCGCTGCCCTACATTCACTCTTGCTCAGTTATTGCCCAGGCTATTTAATTTTCCTTTCGTTTTTCCTCTAGATAAGTGATGGCGAACCTTTTGAGCTCGGCGTGTCAGCATTTTGAAAAACCCTAACTTAACTCTGGTGCCGTGTCACACATAGAAATGTTTTGATATTTGCAACCATAGTAAAACAAAGATTTATATTTTTGATATTTATTTTATATATTTAAATGCCATTTAACAAAGAAAAATCAACCAAAAAAATGAGTTTGCGTGTCACCTCTGACACGTGTGTCATAGGTTCGCCATCACTGCTCTAGATTATCACTTGGCTGGCTCCTTCTTCTCCTTCTTTTCCTTAATGTCACTCCTCAAAAAGGCTTTCCCTGTCCACCTTACCTAATATCTTATTCCTTATTCTCTTTCTTCATTTATTTACTTGATTATCGTGAAAAGCCTTTACTGGATTGGAAATTATTCAAGGACAGACACCTTATTTATCTTGTTCATTACTCTAACCTAATCCCTAAAATGGTACCTCTCACATGGCAAGTTCTCAATAAGTACTAGATGAATGGATGGATGGATGTATGGATGGATGTATGGATGGATACATGGTAGATGAATGGATAGTTGGATGGGTGGGTGGGTAGAAAGATGTATGATTAGATTAGAGGGATGAATGAAGGAATAAAGAAAGTTATGTTGGTTGGGATAAGCAGCATAGTTAGGACAGAAATTTAATGTTAAGAAGGGCTTGACTCTAAAAGCAGCTCCTTCAGTAAGAAACGAGAGTCTGTCCTCAATTTCAGAATTGGGGGCATCTCTCTGAACTGGGGTGCATTCAGAGGTGAGAGATGGTGAGAAGTACATAATGAACTCTCAGCTTTCTCAAGACTTGTTCTTTAGAAAAATGGGTAGACTTGTCTCTGTGGCCCCAAAGGCTCAACCCACAACCAGTAGGTGGAAATTACTGGAACACATATTGTGGCTTAATCTGAGAGAACTTTCTCACTGAGAGAAGTGCTTTGAATGGAAAATGAGTAGAGAAGTGATGTTGGTGGAAATATGTAGACACACCACACCTGACTACTCAACAAGGATGCTCATCCCAGGGGCTACTGGCATCACATGTGCTGTGGTTCTTGATGACTTCTCTGACCCCTTCCAACCCTGTAGCGCTGTGATCCATAATGATCAAAGGAAAAAGCCTGCTCAACAGTTGACAATTATTTTTAAAAGGAGAAATTCCAATGAGTTATGGATTATTCATTTTGTCCCATAAGGAGATAACTTGAAAAATGACAAAAAGGAACTCAAAGAAAAAGTTCTAGCAAATAATAAGGCAGAATTCTGAAAGTCTCTTTCCCATCTTCTGTTCCCTGGGATGCCTTCGACAGGGCGTGCTGTATTTTAGGCAAATTGTGAGCAAGGAGCCTGCATTCCCTGGGGGTGCAGGGACAGCATGTAAGGTCTCAATCCAGCTCTGTGATCTTAACGCAGAGCCTCTATATGTGAAGCGCAGTGGTACCGCTAAAATAGAACAAGAGCACTCCATCCATGTGAAGATGACCGTCAAGGTCACTGAGACCTACAGCGATCTGGCAAATTAAAGCTGTCTGTGGCTGCCTTTCCCTTCAGGACATACTTTTGAAGATTAAAAAAAAAAAAAAAAAAGCTTAAGTTGATGATTTTCTGTTGCTGAGTCATTATTCTTGCAGTTCTTTTTGCCTTTCCTATGTATGGTTTGTTTGATACCTGACCCGTAGAATGGTTGCCTTCCTGTGGATGTGAGGGAGAGAGCTGAGATGGAGATCAGCCCCCGTAGGCAGATCTGGACATGGGTGTGTCAGCCCTCCTGCTAGCCCATAGATGTCCACAGGTCAGAATTAATGTCCTGCCTGGTTAATGAAGTTGAGACTATTCACTGCCCCACAATCCAGTTCTTTCCCTCTCCAGTGACTGGGGTGAATGGGATACTGAAAATGGAATATGGGAAGGGAGTTTAGATTCTTCATTTTGTTTCTGACCCGTTTGACTCGTCATCTTACAGAGGAGGGCTCATTTGGGCCACGTGTGAGCAGCGCTGTCACTGGCAAAGCATTCCCAGTGCTCTTCCTCCCCTCAGCTAGGTGGAGCTCACTCATCTTCAAGGCCCAGCTTAAGTGTTACCTTCTGTCCTGGCTCTCCCAAGCCCTCGGGCTGAATAACCCCTCTTTCCTCTGTGCCCCCTCACTCTCCTCTCCGTAGTGTTGATCAGTTCATGTGATGGATTGTTCTCTGCAGACTTGACTCTCCTCGGAGGCTGTGAGATCCTTGAGGCCGAAGGGACTGCGTTTCCTTTTTTGTTATATCTCCAGGATTCAGCACAGTTCCTGGAATGCAGTAGGTCCTCAAGGAATGCCTGATACATTGGGAAGAAAGTGACTAGACACCTGAAATATTAAAGGGAGTAACATTTTGTGGGTAGAGAGTAATCAAAACATGTGCAGTTCAGTGAGAAACTAATCTTTTCTTCCCAATACAACCTGATTCAACAGTGACAGTTTCTTTCTTTCAAAAGCCACCTGGACCTTAATGGTTATTTCATTACGAGATTGTTGAGTTCACAAGATGACAGAACTGTGTTTACCTTGGACTTGGGGCTTCCCTCTATTAGGAAGCTTTCAGCAGAGCCCGAAAGTCAAGTTAGGGCATTGTGGGCAAAAAGCCAGCAGGGAAAGCCCTCCTGGATAAGAAATGCTTTATCCTCTGGTGCCTGAGTCTTGTGGAATTCAGCAGTGACCTAGCCGAATGATCCCACGGTGAGGCCTCCACACGTTCCAAAGCCTGAACTTGCTCTGAATGGGCTCCAGATTGCCATGATGCATGCAGTCCTTGGGGTCAGGGGCCACCCTGCTGTCAATTAGACAGGGCAGGTGGAATGTGGCCCAGCTGCACCTCTGGTTGCATTTCCTGACACCTCCCTATCCCATGACGATCGGTCTTTGACTGCTGTTTCTGCCACCTTGTCGTCTCAATGGCTTGTCGGGGGTTTCAATGGGTGTGCATGTGGAGAGCCTGTCCCCAGTCCTTGTCCCCAGTCTCCGGACAAGCTCAACTTCACTTCCTCCAGCCTTATCAAACCCTTTGTTTCCAAAATTGTTACTCAGCCACTTGGGGAGTTGAACTGTACTCCTGCTTGCCTCCATCCTCCAGCTGAAAGTAATGCGGAAAACAGTTGACCCTAGTGAGGATGTCCAATCTCCCCTTCCTCTCCAGTCTACCATGACTTAGATGGATAAGTTTGCAGAATTTTGTCAGCTGCATGTTTTGTACTGCGGGTGGTTGTGTGTCCATCTCTGCTTCAAGCCCAGCTTAGAGAAACATATGGGCCCAGATTTTTCAGTGCTGCAGATATGAGACTTTCTCATGTTAAGAGATTTAACAGATGAAATATGGTTTTCTGAACCTCTTTTCATTTACCGTCAAAATAACAAGTGATGTCTTGTCTTTCAACAGAGGAGCTCTTTTTACTCAGCTATGCAATGAAGAATGTGCCGTTGTCTTTGCTGTAGGTTTTCTATTTTATTTGTAAATTGTGCGTGCTGCATGCCACGGAATACTGAAAAGCCATACACCCTGGCTTGTTAGCTGACACAGAGTATGTGTGATTACAAATTGTTTGAATAACAGTGGACTATTGAACTGCCATCCAGATGTGTGTGGAGTTAACTGTGGGAATGTCCACAAAGGAGGATTATCTTTCTTGTTGCTGGGTCCAAGCCCCCCAGAAAGTTGAAACATAAGCGTGGAAGCTACTCAAATAGAACAGTAGCTGCAAATGGCTCCTCAGAAGCAAATTAATCATTGCTTAAACTTACATGTTGCAATTAAGATTGAGTTTATTCTCCTAAAGTAAGTCAGGCAAAGAAAATACCAAACAAAACCAAAAGAAGTTGTGTCTTTGAATGGCCTTTGGAAATGGTTTAGTCGTTTATGTTTTTAGATGTCTAGAAATTCAGAACATTGTTCATTCAAAATAAGACCCTGACCATCCCAAGTCTCTCAGCCTTCTTGTGTACTTTGTCCATGTTTCCTAAACTTCCTTCCATCCTGTTTGCTATACAAAATACTACAACCATAGAATGGTTGGTATTCATAGTACTGGCCATGGGAAAACAATACAAATATTTTCTGTGAGCATTTTCTTTAAAAGATGTTTGAACCACAGTGAGATACCACTTCACACACATTAGGATGGCTAAAATAAAAAAGACAGTGAGAAGTGTTGACAAGGATATGGAGATATCAGAACCCTCATTCACTGCTTATGAGAATATAAAATGGCATAGCCTACTTTGGAAAACACTTTGGAAATTCCATAAAATGTTAAACGTGGAGCTGCCATACGACCCAGCCTTTCCTTTCCTAGGTATATATACCCAAGAGAAGTGAAAGTGTGTGTTCACACAAAAACTTGACATGAATATGTATAGCAGCATTATTCTTAATAGTCAAAAAGTATAATAACCCAAATGTTCATCAAATGATGAAAGGATAAATAAAATGCAGTATATTTTTCAGCCACAAAAAGAAATGAAGTACTAATACAACCTAGATCAGCGGTTCTCAAGCTGTGGGTCGCGACCCCTTTGGGGATCGAACGACCCTTTCAGAAGAGTCACCTAAGACCATCGGAAAACACATATATAATTACATGTTGTTTTGTGATTAATCACTATGCTTTAATTATGTTCCATTTGTAACAATGAAAATACATCCTGCATATCAGATATTTACATTATGATTCATAACAGTAGCAAAATTACAGTTATGAAGTAGCAACAAAAATAATTTTATGGTTGGGGGTCACCACAACATGAGGAACTGCATTAAAGGGTCATGGCATTAGGAAGGTTGAGAACCACTGACCTAGATGAACCTTGAAAACATGCTAAGTGAAAGAAGCCAGACACAACAGACCACATGTTGTATGAGTCCATGTGTATAGAATGTCCAGAATAGGGCTGGAGAGGTTGAGGGAAAATGGAGATACTGCTAATGGGTATAGGGTTTCTTTTTGGATAAAATTTTTCTAAAATTCATTATGATAATGGCTATATAATTTGGCGAATTTACGAGAAAACCTTGAATTTATACTTTAAATGGATAAGTTGCATGGTATATAAATTATACCTCAATAAAGCTATTTTACAGTGAAAGCAAAATAAAGACATTTTCAGGTAAAAATAAATTTAAAGGTATTTGAATGCGATTTTTTTTTTAAGAAAAATCATGCCTCAAATTACAATATCTTCAAAAATCACAGCTGAACTTTTTTGACAGCATGAAAAAGAAGGGGAAATGGTATTAAATTTAATAGCTTATATGCTTTTTTTTTCCTAGAATGAAAGATCTGTTACTTGTTCAACGGTGTCAACACTTTCTATCTCTAGTTAGAATCTACAGCAGTAAGTTGGCATCCAGCCATCAGATACCTAGATTTACCTTTGTGCAATAAAACTCCCTTCAGCAATGCACATGGAAATATATCATTCTGAGCCCATTTTCAATCATGTAACAAACAAGTCGAAAAATATTTGTAATTATGAAACATCAACCAAGTCAGAAGAAACAAAGAAACTGATAGGAAATGGACTCTAGATTCTGTTCACACTCCACTTTCTATAGTTTAATCTGAAGAAAAATGTGGAGTTTCCTGCAGAGTGATTAATAGGCCCGTGTGGTGACATGCAGGAACTCTGAGCTTGACCTTGCAGGTAAAGGCTAACTGGTATGTTAAGTTGATTACACAATTTCCTCTAAATAAGTTGACAAGTGGTTTGCACAGTTGCCTTGACTTTTGCCCTTATAAATGCACACTTATAAATGACTTGCTTTTTCAGCTAAAGCAGTCCTTATTTTAGATGTGACATGTGTTAAGTAAACAGCCTGATAGGGAACCCAAGCTTCTCAGCCTTCATAGCCAGGCCAGATTAGCAGAGCTGCTAAGGGGCCAGAGTCTGGGGAGTCTGAAACTCGGCTTTGAGATGTTGCTCTATTTGTAGGGCATGGAAAAACTCAAAACTGTTTTCCTCCTTCCACTATGGTGAAGGAGACGAAAGGATTTGAGATGATAATTCCAACAAATGGCTTAAAATATTCCAGGAGTAGAGGCCGCTGAGTGGTTTTCGGTAAATGGCAAGTCGACTTAATTTGAGTGTTTTATACTGATCTCCTTTCAGGATGTCAAGTCTGTAAGAATATGCAGTCTCTGATATTTCTTCAAAAATACCATGGAGAAAGGTTTCTCATCAGCATTTCTGTCCTGTGATCATTGCACGGGTAAAAAATGTAGTCCTTTTATACTCTAGAGAATATAGTCTATTGAGATATTTTTGTTCACAGATACACCACTTTTATTTAAGGGGAACGTTACAGAAAACCATTAGTAATGAACAGGAAATGTAGTTTCAGATGATCAATCAAAATGCAGCTTAGGAAAATAACTGTTTATTTGTAGATTTGTAAGTCAAGTGCCTCTAATGAACCTAATATATCCTAATTTGATGAGGGAAAAGAGCCTCGCTAACATGGTTGATCTATCTGGGCTCGCGTGTGCATGTGTGTTCCTGAGTAAGGTAAACATGTGGAAGATGAATTGGTTTTTATTTGTTTATACAAAGATAATACCATGTACGCTCTCCACATCTAGAATATGACAAGACTTGAACTCATCTGGAAAACAGAGCACTATTAGGACTCAGAGGTTAAATTCACCATCCCACCCTCAAATCTCCGAACGTTCTTCTGAAACAATGTGCAGACCCCATCATAAATCATCTTTATTCATGTTAACTCTTACATGAGATGAACTTCGTCAGCCCAAATGCCTACTGCTTGCCAGAGATGACTCACTCAGTGATCTTTTTATGTATTTCATTATTGCCCTCTGCCGTCTATAGGTATTTGTACCACTTTCCAGAGGGCTGTGTGCTTGGGCAAGGACCAGAGCTAATCCATCCTGCCAGGTGGCTCTTCCTTGCACATTGTCTTTGCACGTTGTCCATACTCAGTAATCATTAACTGTTAGCAACAACATCCTTGACTCACGTTGCTGAGCCATTTCACTCCCTCCCCACTAGCCAAATCCCTGTTCCTTGAGGCAGGGGGAGATTTCTCGCACTCAGCCCTCTCTGCTTGTGCAAAGTTGGGCTCTCTGGAGGTTTGGCATTAAACTCTGCATGGCAAACCCAGGATTCATGAATGT
This sequence comes from Myotis myotis, assembly GCF_014108235.1. Lineage (NCBI taxonomy): Eukaryota > Metazoa > Chordata > Mammalia > Chiroptera > Vespertilionidae > Myotis > Myotis myotis. Next base: position 9,626,733 of record NW_023416319.1, on the reverse strand, counting down.
CCCACCACAGTGGAACAGTCCAAGAAGTTTCAACTGCCTCTCCATTTTGTCTCTCAAGAGAGTAACTTCTTAAAAATACAAAATAAATACTTCTGTTATATACATTGTAATCAAATATATCAGAAATAAAAAATATAGGACAGACTATAATGAACACCCTTCTTCCCACCACAAGCATAAGAATTAATATTTTTTTATACTTTCACTGTTTTTATTTTAGAGGGAAAGGAAGGAAGAGAGAGAGAAACATTGATGTGAGAGGGAAACGTGGATCAGCTGCCTCCTGCATGCCCCCTACAAGGGATTAAGCCCACAACCCAGGCATGTGCCAGACCAGGAATCAAACCAGCATTTTTTCAACTGTGTGCAACCAACTGAGCCACACCAGCCAGGGCAAGAATTAATATTTACAAATGCAGATGAAGCCTCCTTAAAACTTCTTGAGGCACACCAGTTGGAAGTAACTGGTCTAGACCCGTGGTTGGCAAACTGTGGCTCGGGAGCCACATGTGGCTTTTTGGCCCCTTGAGTGTGGCTCTTCTTAAGCCTTAGGAGTACCCTAATTAATAACAGTGTACCTACCTATATAGTTTAAGTTTAAAAAATTTGGCTCTCAAAAGAAATTTCAATTGTTGTACTGTTGATATTTGGCTCTGTTGACTAATGAATTTGCCGACCACTGGTCTAGACCATTAGTTTAGACTTAGCCAAGGCAAAAATTAATGGTTAAGAATACAGATGAAGCCTCCTTTCAACTTCAGGAGTTTATAAGGCCAAGTCTGCAGCACCTGGAAGACATCTAGTGAAATACTGGGACCTGCCCTGTGAGAGGAAAGAGACATGATATGCTCCTGGGGGAAGAATACACTCTTCCTTTGCTGGTTTGAGTCTCTTGAATTCTCAACATTGGAGCCATAGGAAATTGCTGATACTCCGTTATTGTCAAACATCGAAAGTGACAGTTTTCTATGTTGTTTTCCTTAGTGTCCATTGTACAACATAAAGGAAAACCAAAATCAAGCTCACATCTTCTCTTGTCTAGATCATCAACTTTCAACCTTTTTCATCCCATGGCACACATAAACTAATTACTAGAATTCAGCAGTACACCAAAAAAAATATATTGTATTTTTTGCCGATATGGCAAAAACATAGGTATAATTTTTATTGATTGACAAAAAAATAATTATAGTAATTACCTATCCTTTTGCTCCAAAGTGACTTTTTTAAAAATCAGGTGCCAATACTTGTATACTATAAGGATGCCTAGTACCAAGAATTAGCCAATCAGACACAACATTATTATGTGACATGACCTATAAGATACAACTCTATTGTATCACCTGTATATTTAGGGCATTCACACCAGATGGCTGTTGTCATTTTTTTTATTTGACAATTTAAGGGAAAAGAGGTCAGGTATTGCATGTTTTAAAACTTCTTGCGGCACGCCCGTTGAAAATCACTGGTCTAGACCATTAGCTTAGCCTCAGAATTGACTTCCCTGCTCGATTCTCATACTGCCTTGCAGATTTCGTCCTCACAAGAAACTAGCAGATATCCGGGGCAGACCCAGGTTTTGTGGGATCGGAAGGTTATGCAGTTGGGATTCCCTGAGGAGGGAATGTTACATTCAGAACTAGTTATGAAAGTCAGTGTTTATTATGTCAATAAAGTTTTAAAAGTAGGCAAATACTGCAAACACCACAACATCCAGAAAATCGCGTTGTTTTATTCATTAATTGCTTGACACACATTTAAAATACTTTTTTCCTATATTTTTGGCTGCATATTCTTCGGTCATTTCTTCATATAACACATTTCGTAATATCATTTTCTATGATGTGAAAGAATACTTCAGTCTTTTTTCTAACATGTTTGAGAAAATACTGAGAGTAGTTGCTAAACTTCTCTTTGCTTTATCGTTCAATATTAGTAGTTTCTAAACTTCTCTTTGCTTTATCGTTCAATATTAGTAATGTCATGTAAGTTTTTAAGAAGGCTGTCACCAAAACATCTCTCAGATTTTTCTACATATGAGCTGTAGGATTTGGTTCTCCTTCCCTCCTCTCCCCCTTTCCTCCCCCCCCCACCCCTCACCCCCAAAGACTAGTTTCTGGCTCCATACATATTTTTTCTCTACCTCCCACATACTTTCAGTGCCAGGTGCTTTCAGACAAGTTCATATGACCTCTGACCCTGCCACTTCATGTCCCAAACAAGATGAGTTGTCCATTTCCAGCCCAGGACAGCTAGCAATAATTTAACCAAACGTGGAAATGACTGTGAAATGTATAAACATACCCTACTACATCCTAAATAAATAATCCCTGACTCAACTTTCCCTTCACTGGAACCCAAAAATGCCCACAGCCAATCCAGTGCTACCCAACCCAAGGGAAAGTCAAGTACAAAGACAGTTAAATAGCTTACAAATTATGCAAGACATTTGGCCACAAGAACATATTCCTAGGGTGGCCCAAACAAGTGAGGGACTGACCCTCTAAGCCAGTGGTTCTCAACCTGTGGGTCGCCAACCTGTGGGTCGTGACCCCTTTGGGGGTCGAACGACCCTTTCACAGGGGTCGCCTAAGACCATCGGAAAACACATATATAATTACATATTATTTTTGTGATTAATCACTATGCTTTAATTATGTTCAATTTGTAACAATGAAAATACATCCTGCATATCAGATATTTACATTATGATTCATAACAGTAGCAAAATTACAGTTATGAAGTAGCAATGAAAATAATTTTATGGTTGGGGGTCACCACAACATGAGGACCTATATTAAAGGGTCGTGGCATTAGGAAGGTTGAGAACCACTGCTCTAAGCGATCAGGGTGCTGAGAAGGTGCATTCACTTCACAGGAAACTTGCTTAAAGTCACCTGGGTAGCAAGTAACAGAGCTAAGTTGTGAACCCATCTTTAGTGGCCCAGCTCTTATCTATTCAGTTACGTTAACTAGCATCTCATTTTATGAAACCTTTTCCTTCCCTGTCCCAGCTTGGCACTCAGCATCTAGCCTTTGGTCAGTATTTGCTACACCCACAAATATAGGCATTCAGATCCTGAAACAGATTTACTATATTCCTGAGCACCCTTGGGCCAACTCCTGCTAAGACTCTGGAATCTAAGGTCTATTTGAAACAAATGTTATCATGATAGAGAATGTCCATTGACTGTGCATTTGACATTGCTCACCACCTCTCCTCCACTCATGTTCCAAAAATCATGTTCCTCCTGCTCCAGCTAGGAACACTTCCCAGTCTACCCCAAGGATTGATAGATACAGTGCAATCTTCTGCATGGATCCTGGTATCCCTGGGAGCCATCGCCGGGAAGTGGTGGGACAGTCCTAATTAGAAGGGGACCGCCAGCAGGGGCCCTGCTCTCCATGCCCTGGCACCTGCGGGAGAAAGGGCTCCTCTGATAAGCCCTCCAAAGTCTACAACCCCCAGTGGTACACATGGGCGGAACTCGCTCTCACAAAACAAGTGTGTTTGCCAAATCAGGGCTGAAGTATCTTGCAAGGCCACTTGTTCCGGGAGAAAGACAGGATAAGGGAAGTGGCAGGAGCCGTGATAGGAAAGGAGTTTTTCACCCTAACAAGTGTGAACTGATAAGCCTGACCTGTAAGGCCAATGTTGAGGGTCCTAAGTACACCTCTCAGGCCAAAATTAGCTGAGCAAATTTGATTTGGCTTTCCGTGTTATAATGGGGAAAAATCCTGGGGAGAAAGAAGACGCCGAGGGTGTTGCCACCACGGATGACAGATTTGACCGCTAGATTTTCCTACTTAATGAGTGAAGGGAATAATCTTTCTAGCATGCCTGTCACCGTGATAAAACTATAGTAATAATAATAATACTTCAGTCCTTACCATGCCCCAGTCCCTGAGCTGAGTGTTTCCATTGCTTCTTTCATTCGAGCCTCGCAAGAGCTGTATGAGGCTGTTCCCACTTACAGGTGAAGAAAATGGGACTCAGAGAGACCCAGCCATATACCCAACCCAGACACACAGCCAGCAAGTGGTGGAGGCCAGATCTGAACCAAGGCAGCCAGACGTGGGAGGACGCATACTTATTGACTCCCTTACACACGGACAAGTCCATCTCATCCTGTCCATGTCTCCCTGCTCAGGACTCACTCTGCCTCTCCGAACAGTTCCCATAAAAAGGGATGGGGGGCTTTGAGAAACCCTCTGAGTGTAATTCTATAATAGCAAAGCAAACAAGGCTATTTTTATCACCTGCCACAAGTACCCTTGTTCACTACCTATTTTCTCTTAGGGTGCCTAGAGTAAAACATAAGAAAATCAGTAAGGAGAGAAATAACTGTATTGATCCCTGAAGGCCTTGGTACGTGCTGGATTCCTTTCCATCCTTGCTTGGAGGCTCAGGCTGTGTAAAGGGAAGCAAAGATTGAGGGGAGCGTGGCTGCTTCCATCTGGCAAACTCAGATTACTGTGAAGTATCTGAGGTCAAGGTGCTGCGTCCTGGGGCTGAAAACGGGTTCCCTGAGTGTTACTCACTTGTACATTTAAAAATCCAGCCAGTGTGGCTCAGGTGGTTGAGCATCTATCTATGAACCAAGAGGTCCCAGGTTCGATTCTCGGTCAGGGTACGTGCCCAGGTTGCGGGCTTGATCCCCAGTGGGGAGCATGCAGAAGGCAGCCAATCAATGATTCTCTCTCATCATTGATGTTCCTATCTCTCTTTCCCTCTCCCTTCCTCTCTGCAGTAAATTAAAAACATACATTTAAAAAAAAAAAATCCACCAAGAAGGTTTTGAAATGTTCTCAGGAGGGGCAGCCATGTTCATGCAGCCCAGATATAGGCCACAGTGGTAGTCTAATGCCCAGACCAAGGGCATCAGACTGGGGCTCATAGTCACCTTGGAGAGAAGTGGTGAGCCAAGGCCAAGGTGATGAGCGGGAATCTCAGAACATACGCTCAAAATCCTCATTTGATAGAAGGAGAAACTGAGACCCAGGGACCTACTGTGAGTCATAGTGAAACCAAGTAGGATTCCTGCTAAGACACTCTTTCTACTACAGGCTGCTGACATGCCTGCGTCAGGGCAGCGTCACCCAAGCAGATGGGTACCTTCCTTAATAAATACATCCCAAATACACGTCAGAATAGTCATCCCGGGATCTGATCTGGGGGTGCATTTGAGGGTCATACTGAGAAGACCAACTACCAAGAGTGGTTGTGCCCTTTTCCTCATGTGGTTAGATTCTCCCTACATAGCAATAAAAGAGTTATTTCAGTGAATTCTAATTTATTCCTACAGTTGGTGACTCACCTCCAGCAGTATGTGTTATCATCTTACCTGAGCCCATCGAGTTTTCTCTGGATGTCTAGTCCTCTGTAGAGGTGCAGGGAGATTGCCTAGCAAGAAGTTCTTTATTGTTTGTTCTGAAAGCAAGCATCCTGGATGCCTATCCCTACACATGTGCTGGTATTTCTCACACATGACACTCTCAGAGGGACCTTGTTGAATTAAATACACTTGGAAAGGTTTGGGAAAAAACAAATTATTGTTCACATAAATCCATCTTTGCCAAACGAATCTTTTTTTAGCATATGCTTTTATCTTATGTACTTTAAATATATTCTCATCAAAATCACGGAACAATAGATGAACCTCACTCAATTTATGGACGCATTCACTATATAACCCAATTAGCAAAACCAGGCTTCACAGTCAAAACAACCAAAGTGGACTCGTTATCTAACAGAGCAAGCCTGCCTTCATCTTCTCAATCTAAATAACTATGTTAGTACATGTTCCTAGGACCACAGGGCACGTCCACATTCTGTTTCTATGCTGGTGGGAAGCATGTCGGGAGGGCTCAGGTAGGTGTGTAGAGCATAGAGCTTCAAGCCTGCCTGAATTTGTCACGCGGGGGACATGAGGTGCTGCCACCATCAGTACATTTTACTGACACTCTCTTTGCTGTGTCCCCACAAGATTTTCAGGAGAGCTGCATTCTTTGAAAATAAGTCAGGAGATGGAAGGGGTGAAGTCATTACATTTTCAATGGGCATAAAGGATCAAAACATGCACACTTCCACCCTGCAATATATCTGAATTCAGACCATCCCAACAAGGGCCGAACACCAGGCTCCACCTTCCACGGGGCTCCGTGTAAAACAGGGAGAGACTCCACGCCCCAGCCTGGCTTTGTGGTCCTTGATTGAAGGGGTAGCTACTTTCAGCAACAGATAAGTTCATATTGTCTCTCAACGTGGCACTGTGGAGTCATACCCCCCACAACCCCCCGCCCTGGGCAAAGCCTCTTAGTGCGTGGGAGAAGACAGTGAGGAAAGACAGTGGTGCGGAAGTGCTAGCATGAATCTCAGAGGATTGGCTATAGCAGATAATTCACATGGAAGTTAGGGCACTGGAAATCGGTTCTCGCAAACTCAGCTATACTCCAATTGGAAGACTTTAAGAAAAACCCCTACAGGTACCCAACAAAAGGACATTAAAAGAATGTTCATTGGAGCAGCAGGAATTGGAAAGCAACATAAATGTCCATGGATAAGGGGAGGGCCGATGCAATAGAATACTAAACTGGCACACCAGTTAAATGAACCTCGCACACACGCACGTATGTGCATCTTGAACTTTTATGTTGACTCAAAAGATAATTTTCAAAGTGGAGTATTATGTTAAAAACAGTACACATGTGTGAAGGTACATAAGTATAAAAGCATAAATACAGGGGAAGGAGTAGCAACTGTTTTTGTAACACGTCATCTTTTCAAAGGAGCAGCTCAGCCTCCCATGCTATTAAACTGGTTATTGTATTTCAAGAGGAAACAAAGAGACTGATTTTTGAATCTGTGTCCTGCGCACCATTCCAGTGGGAGAAAGGGCTTGAGAGTTTGGACTTGGGCTCTTGTCGGAGAGTGAAGGACACGAGCTGACCTTTCGCCCGAGGCACTCCAGCAGCCCCAGCTAGAGGTCTAAGCACATGTCCATCTTGGACGGGGCTGAGTCTGGTTAGACGGCTTATCCCAAAGTCATCCCTGATTTTTGTTTTTAATGAAATTTGAAAAATAAAGTATGTACTTGGAGGCTCCTGTAGAAGGGCCTTAATTTGTGCTTAGGAATGCATAATTTTATCAGGGTCTCTGTAATTAGATATTGTGCAATAGAATAAAAAGCAAATACTGCTCGTTCCATGGCAACAGCAGTCTTTAGTACCTCACTATCTTTGAGATAAGGAAGGTTTCCATAGACACACATAGCACATGGGATTTTTTTAACTGGCCATCCAAGAAGAAAAGGAAACTTTCCCAACTGGTTTTCCCCTGTGAGAGTGCATGAACGTGTGTTTTGTTCTCTTCTTTTTCTGCCACCTCCTGGATTTGGCTTCTGCCCCCCAACTCCCCCACACACACACGCACACCCTCCTTTATCTGTCCGAAGTGTCAGTGTGGATAGTGAAGTTTCCATGGCCCTGTAGGATAATGTCAATGCTTAAACTGGCGTTTGGTATAAAGTGCTTATCTTTGAGGAAAGAGAAAAGAATTCAGGTTGAGGTCTCTTTCTGTGTAAGGACTGAAGGAAGATTTGCTGGGAATGTGGCCTGAGTTTGGGCAGAGAGCTCTGATGTGCCAGGGTCTGGGTGGAAACACCAGACTGGAAGTCAGGAAGTGGCCTCACTCATCTCTGTGACCAGCACCTCGCACTGCAGGCACACCGTAGGTGCTCAATAATTAACTCCCTGCTGGTTAGCTAATCACGTAGAGGGAAGACACAATGCTCAATAATTACTAAGAAAAGACCCCCAAGGTGCACCTCTGCTTCTAGACCAGAGGTCAGAAGCCTGTGGGAGCAGGTGGGTCACGTAAATGTGTGGGGTGAGGCACCTCACAACAGGAAGGGGGAGGGGGCCTGGGTCTAACTACAGCATGCATGGCCTGTCTTACAGCATTCAATCGAAGCTTTGTGCAAAGACCGACTACACTAAACAAAACACTCATTTGCATTTCTGCCTAAGCAATAAGGAAAGCTAATGCCAGGACTGTGTTGTTTTTGTGAGAGATGGCCAAAGACCAAACAGCTTAAGGACCATTCCTACCAAAAGCTGGTTTTAAGCACGAGCCTTTTGCCCGAGGCACTCCAGCAGCCCCAGCTAGAGGTCTAAGCACATGTCCATCTTGGACGGGGCTGAGTCTGGTTAGACGGCTTATCCCAAAGTCAGCCCTGGAAACACCCGACTCTTTTCTCATTAGCATAGGTGTCTGGTTGAAATCTGTTTGTATTGTTCACCAAGGACGGCCTAGGAAGGGGAAAGAATACCCAGCCAAGTAGGCTGCCCCTTAGGAGGAAGGGTCAGTGGGAGGCAAGAGCAGCCCATGGGTTTGTGGTCTGCTAACACACACGTGACCTTCAAAAACCTTTAAAAACCAACTGGTCAACCATTGCCTTCTGTCCAACCTGCTGCCTCCCTGGGGTAATGTCCTGGAATCTGATTAACTGGGCCGCCAAAAGGAAGCCTGGTTGGTTGTATGTAAACATGTTTAATACAGATCCTCTTGGCCATAGGTTCTTGCTTCAAGGACTATTGGCCCAAGTACCTCCTGTTGTTGGAACACCTGGCCTCAGATATTTGCAGGTGTTCTGCCCAAGATACACCTGGGATGCCCCAGCCAGTTTTGCTCAGTGGATAGAGCATCGGCTCGCAGACTGAAGGGTCCCAGGTTCGATTCCAGTCAAGGGCCCGTACCTCGGTTGTAGCCTCGATCCCTGGCCCTGGTAGGGGTGTGTGGGGGAGGCAACCAATTGATGTGTCTCTCTCACATTGATGTTTCTCTCTGTGTGTCTCTCCCCCTCCCTTCCACACTTTCTAAAAATCACTGAAAAAAGATATATCCTCAGGTGAGGATTAACAAAGAAAAAAAGATACACCTGGGCTGAATTCTGGGAACTATTTCTTTTATCTCATTTATTTCATTAATTACATTTAATAGTATGATTGGAATTGTTAGGGCAAAGCCCTTTGCAATTTAATTAGCATTGAGCAATTTTATAGGTGGCAGTGAAGTGTGCACCTTGAGAGGTTATTAAAGACATTTTAAGAGGTGAAGAGAGATAGTGACATGGAGTGAGGAGTAGAGAACGCATGTGCATTCTCTTCTAAAACATGCCAGAGACAATTAGAGGCCTTGTCTTATCTCCACATGATCCTGAGAGACAGGGAGGAGCAATCGTAAAACAAACTATTCAGACCTTCTTAGGCGTCCTGGGGGGCATTGACATCATTTAAAATATTGTTCACTTTTTCTAAAATGTATGGCCCCATTGGAGGCAATTATAGTCACCTTTGTAAATAGGATCGATAGAAGAACTAATGTTGTCCATCTGTCCATTAAAATGAAGAACTGGAATAAGCATCTAGGACTCCCAAGTGCCACCTGGAGATGATGTGTTTTAGAGCAGTACCCCAGGACAGGATGCACTAACACCACATACCTGCCAAGTACGGGGTTGATCTCTCCTCTTACTGGTTATACAGTCACTTGGATGTACTCAACCCTGTGCAGGTGGCAGCTTGTGTGCTTCCTTTGCTCAACAATGAGTTTCCACGCTGGTAGAATAGACAGAGGTTGGGCAGCATTCTCTAATGGCTACAACTTTCCTAATCCTACCCAACAGGTACCAGGCGCATCTCCTTCACTACAACTTCAGAGTTCTTTTAACTCCGAATTCAGAGAGAAGGCAGACCTCTCTTCTCAGGTTGAGAAGAACCAGTCATAGTTGAGACATAGCTCTGCATAAGTAACATAGAGAACTATAAACTGGAAACAGGCATCGAGAAACCGTAATATGCAGTTATGAGGAGTTTGCCCGTGTTAATTGCCGATTCCCACCCACTAAGCTGTGGTGACACTCATGGTCAGAAGCCCCCGGGCTGAACCCAGTCTGGCTCCAAGCACAGCCTCCTCTCCGTGGTCACCCTGACTCCATTTGGTCCTCTGGTCCTGCCCTGCATCCCCCCTGGTTCGTGCAATTTGAATTACACTATTTACCACTCTGAAACAGAATTAATGTCCTAATTACAGAGGCGTCTCCAGCTCACCAGCTGCAGTTCCTAAAAAAAAGACTCACAGATGTTGTCCGCTGCATTTCTGTTGCTCTAGCACTCTCTGGCCCTTGGGCCATTTGAGAAATCTTTGAAAATGTTGAAGGTCTGAGTCTCCCTCGGTGGGAATATTCTTTGGGAAAATGCCCACTACACATGCATTTCGTTCCCTGTTAGGGCAGCCAGGGTGTTCCAAGGCCTGCTTGCCTTAGGCAGGTGACGAACATCTTTCAGACAAAAGGCTTTCTCCACTCAGTAAACCACGAGTTGTTTTCTGTATCGAACTACCCAACCCCAATATCAGTGTATTTAGGAATAAAGAACCATGCGGCCTGGTAGATGTTCTGCTCTTTGCCTCCTTAAATTCCACTGCATGGGGGCAATGGTGGTTTGGCAGTCTCTCCTTTGGGTACAGTGCAGGCTTATTTCTGGTCCTTCATTTCACTAACGTGGACCTTTTTCCCCTCACTTACGTGTGTGTGTGTGTGTGTGTGTGTGTGTGTGTGTGTGTGTGTGTGTTAGAGGCCTTTAGGTTATAGACTCTGAAACCATACTTTACAAATCAATAAAATAAGACATGTGGCCTGGAAAAGGACCCCCCTCCCTCGATTTGTGGGTATATTTTACAGAAAGGTTTTTATAAATTAAGTCAGACTTAGTTATGCATTGAAGAGATCACCTTTTAAAAAGACGAGATTACATAAATAGATACTGCCCCAAGAAGATGGCAATATATGCACATTTTACTTATTCCCAGAGTGAAATGTACTGTCAGCTGTTAGACTTACAACTTATTTTTACAAAAAGAATTCCTTCACTGGGTTTATATACGTGAAAAAGAAAAAAAAAAAAAGACGAAGCTTCAATCTTTTGAATATAATAATAAAACAACCCTTAGTCCCATAGCTGAAAAGAACAAACTCCCTAAGCCACTTTTCCCAACTTTGGAAGAGGAATGAGTTGGAGTTTTGTTGTTGTTGTTCTGTGTGTGTGTGTGTGTGTGTGTGTGTGTGTGTGTGTGTGTGTTTTCCAGAGTTACTATTCTCAGAATAGTGGACAGTGTTCACATCCTAGAAAGAGTTTATTCGGCTAAAAATAAATAAATAAATAAATAAATAAATAAATAAATAAGAGCATTTTCCCTCCACAGTAAACAGCATTTTGCTGTTGAGACCAAACCTATAATTACTATTATCTAATAGTTTTATAGCATGGCATGCACTATTTTCAAGGAATTTTTTCCATCCTTTTTTCCATCGGTCATTCAGAAATGCAATTCGGTGATGAAAATTGGCTATTTTCCCTTAGCATGGGAAAAGAGAGTGTGTGAGGTCAAACATAAGCTCTTCCCCTCCACCCGCCATTTATGTTCTGCCTAACTAGGAACGGAGTAAGATTATTTTCTGTGAATATATGAGAAGAATTTGATATTTCTCTTGTGGATGGAAAAGCCTCCATTTTAGCCTATTTCTATGACTGCACGGGGATCATAAAAGAGAGAGAAAACCCTCCCAGGAAGAAACCCTTCCGGTCAGAGTGAATCAGAGCATCTGAGGATTTCCATGCATCCTTTCCAGGGTCGAGTCTAAAATTGTAACAAGAACTCTGCACACTGCACAGGTGGGAATCTAGGAGCTCGGGAGAGATGAAGCACACGAATATCTTCCCGCAAGTTGAGGTGGCCCATCATTGCCTAACTGTGCAAGCTGGACCACCAGAGAAAACAGGGCTGGCATTCCGGTTGGGGCCCTGCCCTTTTGCCTAGACAAGGAAAACTTTGGGGGGAAAGTTGAGCCAAAAGCAAGAATGTAGACATTCCTTAGGAGGAGGCAACCAAGGGGGAAGGGACTTGTTTATGTCTCAGGAAGTTATGAGATCTCATATGTAAAACACGCTCATATGTATTGTTATTACTTGATTTAACACTCCAGGGACTTAGCCCAAGCTAGCTGTGACTCTCAAGCTGCCCCGCTCATTAAAATTCCCCTTCCCATTCAGACCCCCTCCCACCATTACTGGATGTTGCCGGGCTTATTGTCCCTAAGTGGACTCCACTCAATTCAGGAATGTGCCTGTTCGCTGCTCCCAAGAAGTTTCTTTTTAAAAGCGTATTTTATACCTTTCCAGGGTCCGTTGTAGAAATTTTGGAAATTTCTGAAAAGTGCCAAGAAAAAACTCCACGGCGCAATGTTTCTATCACCTGCACACAGTGGCACCATTAAGACTTCAGTGACATCAAACTGTTAGTACGTTTTAAGCAGCCAAAGTAATCCTGAAGATACAGAGGTGCCCAGACCCTCTCCTGGAGGGCAAAGGTCACCTCTTCTCTCTCGTGCCCTGGAAGCTGCCCCGCCCCTGCATTCAGGAGGCAGCTGTGTGTGTGGCATCCACAGACCTGGGTTTTTGGAGGAAGAGGAGGGCAGCTCTGGAGAATGGGGCCCAGGAAAGAGGAAATGTGTCAGTGCTGTTACTCAGACAGCAAGTATACAATATATTTCTCAGTAATGACCTTTTTCTGCAATTGTCTAGAAATGTCAAAAAGGTATTCTTGAGATGTCTTTGGGGCTGGGGACTGAAGCGAAGGTAACTCCATGCAGAAGACAAGCTCACCTACAATTCTGAGGCATCTCCTTAGCACCCATCACAGCAAGAGGCCTGCTTGGGAACGTGGACCTCTCAGTGAGCTAAGCCCTGGGCGCTGATGACGGGCTGAGTCTGCCCGACTGGGGCCACGCCCTTACCTTCCGTGTTTGATGGAGGTGGGGTGTGGTTTCAGGAGGAGGGGTGGAGGAGGAGTTGGGGTGTGGAGGATCCCAGCCCTTTAACCCACCAGGGCCTGTTCTTGGACCAAATGTCCCTGCTCCAAGCAGAGCCTCATAAACACATTACAGAACTGCCATTCGTTAATCCCCAAACAGTTTTCTGTCATTTAATTAGAAAATTCATCTTATTTTGCCTCCAGGCCTTGTAGCCTTATTGCATTTGCACATATTTCAAAATGTTTCAAGTACTGACCAGATAACATTAATGAATATATTAGATAGGCAAACAGTTTTAAACAAAAAATAATAAACATACTTGTGTGTATCTCTGTGTATATAAAAAATGTTAATTCCGTCTGGAGCCAAACAGGTAATTTTCCCTTCAGCGTTTTCTCAGTGGCTAAGACAGGTTGGCCTAGGAGCGCAGTCAGCCTGTCTGCAGACTCGGCTTGACTTGCATACCAGGGTCAGATTTTCCTCCGAAACAGACAGCGAGATGATCTGATTGGCTCGGGGCCAGGGCGTGCTCACAAGGGCTTCTTTGATGAAAGGGTTCTTGGTAAGTCCTGTACCAAAAGCAGCCTGCCACCCTCCTTTCAAAGATACCCATTTAGAGCCATTCCCAGAAAGGGGGGGGGGGACAGCAAGAAAAAGAGAGAGGGAGGAGAGGAGGGAGCAAGGGCCGAATTACCGCAGGAATAATTATGCTCCCCGGCGTGGAGAAAGGGGGAAAGTTGTTACAAGTAAACTGCTGGATGCTGAAGTAGCTGGTTGGCAAGTCCGCAAGAACATAAGGAATGTGCAATTAAGCTCATTAAAACATCATCATTATGCTTATCAATCTTTTTCCAAAAGGGGTGGGGCGGAGCAGTGTGCTAAGGCATGACCACTTTTGCAGATAAAGATCCCAGGCTACCTCGTTGCATCTCTCAAGCAGAATCAGCCCTCTGCTCCCTACAGCCCTTGCAGTGGGAAGGCTGGGCTCCACTGACTCACACCGAGGCGTGCCTGAGCCCTGGACGCGTTTCCAGGAGGCCGGCTCCTCTCCTCTCCGCTGGCATGCTTCTTGTCCATGTGATCCCCATCAGACTAGCGCATCTTTATCAAGCACCTACTACATGCCCACCTCTGGCGTTCAGGGAAATTCGGGAATATTATATATGATGTGAGCCCCGCCCTCTGGCCACCGTTCCTTGGTTGGGGAGGTGAGACCTACCTCATTCACTCATTAAGCCAAAAATATGTATTGAAAGGCAGCCACGTGGGAGCACCCTGCTAGGTGCTATGGGTTCAAGGGTGAGCAAGGAGGACACAGCCAGCCCCACCCTCACCATCTAGCAGAGAGGCCGCTAGGCCCTCCACCAGTGACATCAGCAAGGCGGACTTGCTACCTGAGGGGGCTGAGAGGAGGAGGCCGGGGTTTAGTTTGAGCACAGGGTGAGGGTGGCAACCCCACATACCGCTTGCTCATTTGCCACATTAAATTTTAAGCTCCTTGAGGAAAAGCAGTGTCTCTTTTGCTTTCGCCTTTTCTGCCTTTGCTGCTGTTCTGTTTTATGGTAGTTGAACGTAATGTATTTTCATGGAAACTAGTCACATACTACAGAAGAATATAAAAAGAGAATTTAAATTACCTGTAATCTGACCACCCAAAGACACCCACTCTAGCATTTAGATATAGTTCCTTCCAAACTTGTTTTTATTTTTGTTTTTCACAAAATCATTTGGAGTCAGTGTTTGCTTTTTTTTTTTTTTTTTACTTTTTCCACTTGACATAATGTGAGCATTTTCCGTATCATTAAATATGCCTGGAGCCATTGCTTAGAATATCTACACGGTTTAATCTTCTGTGCCCGGACATTTTGTTTGTTTACAGTTTTTCACCATTATAAATAATGTTGCCCTGGGCATGTTTCTGTGTGTAAGAATTGTCACTTACATCATCTCCCCCACAGTTATTTGCGAACAGCATTTATGCAGTAACCACCTGTAACGAAAAGGAAAGCTACATAATAGAAAGCCGGTGAACTGAGAGTTCGGTGGGGATTAGCATGAACAGGGAGGCTCATGGAGGAGGTGGACCTGCACAGGGAGGTCCAATGTCTTAGTCTGGTATTACCGCAGATTGTCTGCAAGCCCGTGCCTTGCATTTTCTCTCGACATCTGTAAGGAACACGCCTTTTTCTCCAGCGGCTCGGTCCCAGCAAATTCCTTCACCCATGTGTGCACAACGCCTCGTTCAGTAATCCACAGACGTTTCCCAGCTTCAGAGTCACCAGGGCGCAGGTTAAAGAGACAGACTCCTGGTCCCCATCCCAGCCCCGCTCAATCAAAACCTATAGGGTGGGTTCCAAGAATCCGAATGTTTAAAACATGCACGCTGGTAATTCCAGTACAAGGGGTAAAGATCCCCGGATGCAGGAGGCAGTGCTGGCTGTAGCCGTGATGCTGGGCACACGCCGGTCAAGGTGTGGGCTAGACTCTGGCCCTGTCACTCACCGCCCTGTGCCCTTGGCCAAGCCTCTTTGCTGACTGAGCCTGTTTCCTCATCTGTCAGTGGAAGATAGGAACAGGAGATCCCTCCAAGTGTAGTTGTGAGAGTGAAGTGAGGTGCTTAGCCCCAGCCGTGGGCGGTTTTGGATGAGTGTTTCTGGTCGTTGTTATTACTGTTTATACGTATCACTTCTCTCTAAAACATGGCGGCATGTGGGCCTCCTTCCTTAGCCTTTTGTCTTACCCAAGACCTTGTTTTGCAAAGTGGCCTCAGAGATCAGTGACCCTGCGAGACTGCTGCCCTGACCCTTGCCCTGCCTCTGCTGGTGCCCACTGTACTTCCCTGGGCCTCCGGGCCGCAAGAGGGGAGCTGTGATCTGATTGGTAGAAATGCATCCTTGGTCGGGAGCCAAGCTAAGCTAAGGTGGGAGGGAAGATAAGCCTGAGGAAATGCTGATGTGCGGAGGTGTGACTGGAGAAACACCAGTGCCCTCCGGACCGCAGAGAGCCGGCCGGACTTTAATTCCTGGTTTGATCAAAGTCGTGTAAAAATGGACCCCAAAGGTCTTTAGATGGAAAACTAGGTTTTAGGTTTCACATATTAGCTGTAGTTAAAGCCAAATGTTCATTCCTCTCAAATTGTGTGGGTGGATCACTTTCCTCCCACTGTTGAAGTCTTGCGTTTTTAGCTGCTAATAAACTTAATAAAATCCATTGCTGACTTCCCCCAGTGTATTAAGTCCGTTCACATGCGCTGCTGAACCAGCGCAAGGGGACACCGTGTTAGCGAGTATTTTTGTTGGAAACAGACAACAGACACTGTTTGTTCATCTGCAAAATGCTTCTCAAAGAGGCATCTTTGCTGCAGTCCCGAGCGTGCGAAGAGCCTTCGCTCTCAGGAATCCTCCCAGTCAACCATAACACCTACACTGAGTGTGAAGGAATTCTGTTTCATTGGTTCAAGAAGCAAATTCAAAGGAAAGGTATGCTTTTCTGCTCCCACCGGAGCTCCCCGCCCCACCCCGCCCTCGAATTCCCAGTGCCCCTAATGGCTCCATGGTTCCCCACCGGTGGCCGATCCAACACTCTGGGGCTGCCCTGATCAGAAGAGTCAGGATGCGTTTCTAGGGTGTAAGAGGCCCCTCCCCCCCCCCCCCCCCCCCCCCCCGTACCCTCAGAGTGCTCGGCAACTGACTGGATGCTGTAATGAAGCGAAACAAGAATGCACTTAGGGGTGTGGTGAGCAGAGCGGGGCATTTTCTGGAGCCTTCTAAACCTGAGTTGCAAAGAACCAGAACTACAGAAGGGGAGTGGTGAAGACGTAAACAAGGGAAAATATGCAGAAGTCCACCCGGGGAAATAGAAACCAGGGAGGTAGAATTAGGCATTTGACAGTTTCGATAGTTCTGTCCTAAAATGTCCCAGGGATCCTCACGAGGCGTTGCATTTGTGGTATGCGGGTGACTGGCGTGTGTGTGTGCTGGGGCGGGGACAGAGATGAGATTTTATTTTAAGCAAAACCAAAAAGTTGGAAACAATCCAGATGTTTGTTGCTAATACTGAGTAAGTTCCCATTAGATTTAAGAATGTGGAAATAGGACAGAGCACCCTTCCCTGCTGCCCCTCGTTCAGCGACAGGCGCACCCATTTTTACAAGGGAGCGTGGATTTACCTTTTTTATTTTAAGATCTAAGAAGGGAAGGTCAGCCCCACACCCAGTGGCACACTGTCCATCTTCAGGAATCTGTTGCTTTTTCGTAGGGAGTCTGTGAGGTCTTTGCTCCTCTGTGAGGTGAAAAACTAGAAAATTACAATGCCATGCCCGTGTTTGCTGAAGTGATCACCCTTAGACTGTGTGGGGCTTATCTCCTGGTGTAATCAGCATGGCCCTCTTAAATAGAGCTGTCTTAAGAACCCAGATCTACCGGTCAGATTTGTTTTAATTTCGGTCTAACAGCTTTAGGATTACCCCTCAAGACTATAACGTCAGGCTTTTGTATAAACAAGGAGCTTACACAAAACCCCCATTATAATGGTGGCTGGGGGTGGGGAGGGAGACCTTGTTTGGTTGATTGAGTTATGATTGTTTAGGGAACAAATAAAGGCTTTCTTTCCTTAAACATAACAGTTATGTCTTACTCTGGCTAATAATGCCACATATTCTTTTTTTTCCCCAGCCCGCTGACATTATTCTTAATGTCAGTGCAATGTTTTACCTCTAGGTTGAAATCCAGTTTAATCCTATAAGCTAGAAAAATAAGTTCGATCCCACACAATTGAGTTTTAAAACTGATTCTGTTGCTGTACTTATTACTCTTGATGGCTGCTCTCTCCACTCCCTCCCCCCTCCCATTCTTCATCCCCTCCTCCTCCTGTCCCCCTCATCTTCCTCTTCCTTCTCTCTCTCTCCCCATCCCTATGTGTATGTGTGTGTATATGTGTGTGTATAAAAAATGTAAATTAATTACATGTCTATATGTATATACCTTTATGTGTGTGTCTCTACACATGTAACAATTTCATTCATGCTATAAGAACTGATCCCACTTCATTTTCTGAATATCTACTCTGTAGTCTCAATAAACTCTTTTACAATGAACTGATTTACTGCAGATCTGGGCAGTATTACACTTTCCCCTGCCTCCCTCCTCTAAGAAGTTCAAGTTCTTTGACAATTATTGCACAAGGCACATTTCAGTTTGATTTACTATATTTTATTTAAAGCCTCTTATTAACAAAGTGGATTGGCAAGTCTGGGTACAGGGTAGGTTATGCGATTTCAGTGGAGGGTAGCCCACCCTGGTACTAGGATGCTGCAGGTCTCAGGCACATTCTCTGAGGTCGCCCTCCCAGCACATGCCTGAGCGGTCGGTCCCCACCGCAGCCCGAGATCCAGGGTCACTGCAGCACAAGGTGTAGTGGTGGTGCCTGAAAACCAACTGGAAAGTGAATTCAGGGGCAAAGCTAGACAACAGCAGGCCGAGAGTTTTGTTTGTTTGTTTTTTATGCGGAAGTGGAAAACAGATAGGAATCCAGAAACAGGAAGACAGAGAGGCCCCAACAAGTTGGAATAGGAACCACACTGAGGGCTTTTGAAAGAGAATCTGAAATGACTGTGAGTCTGTATGAGGCACTGGGTGCTTCTCGAGTTCTCTAAATCTATCTTTACACATAAGTTCTGCCCGTGTATTTGGGTAGGAGATTTGAATTAGGATATTAAACTTCAACAGGACTCATTTTAATTAGCTAATTGGGCATTTTGAAAGCCCTTCAGGTCATGGTAATTATGCAAAGGATAGGCAGTCATTAGCTCTCTCTCTCTACCAATTTCTCATTAATACCTACCTGAAATAGAGTTGATTAGTGCGAGGCTATCCCTGCCTAAAAGTGAACATTCTCACTTGTAAACGTGATTTCTTTTCGCTCCCGGCTGCTCCCAGAGGTGGCGTGAGTGTTGGTCCTGGACAGCGGTGCCTTTACGGTTCAGCATCACGTCTCCTGCACAAGGGACAGATCAAGACTTTGAGATATCACTCCTCCAGCTCATCACAGCCTACACATCTGGAGGAAGCCTACCTGTTTGTTTCTTAAAGTCACAGCCGGAGAGCATTTTGCGTAGCCCCCATCCCCGCCCTCAGACACCGCAAACTCCGGGCCCAGACAGTGCCTGCCATGAGCGGTGCCACTTTGGTTAGTAGAGAATGAATGGCTGAGTGTGTGGCCTCCTGGTAGACTTTAATGTATCACTGGCCTTTGTTACACGTCTCAGGTCCAAGCATAATTTTACATGCCCCACCTGTGCCAAGGTGATGAGGTTGGGGTGAGGCCTTGCTTCTCTCCCTGCCTGGTTATACTGAGAGCATGTTGCCCTGCTCTGTAGCTTCGAGAAGGGAACTTGGTGGCCTGGTGGCAGTCAGGCCCCTGCTTCACTGAGCTATGGGACTCGGGATGTGGGAGCTGTTGCACTGTGTCGATGGAAGTTTTCTGTGTTAGAATCTATCTTATGCTTAAACCTCATCTCAATTGATGCTCTCAGGCGGGTGTTATTAATACAGGGTGTCCCAGAGCAATGTGTACACACTATAAGAGCTGATATAGCTCAAGTGAGGTTTCTTTCTTTTCAGATTTAACCCTTTGGAATTAATAATGGCAGCCAAAGGGCGTATACGTTTTGTTGGGGTGGGGGGGCACCCTGTATATGCTACCAGGTCATTGAGTTTCTGCCACTGACCTCCAGCCTCACTCCCTTACCACCTATTGCCACAGGACACCAAGGACATGTAAGGGGCCAGGTGCCATTCACACACTTGTGCAGTGGCCTTTACAACCATCTCAATGGTCTATTCATTCGATTCATGCCATAGCACCCTTTCTGGGGAACAGCAGGCCAAGAATGTGTATGTTCTCAGGGCGAGAAAAAGGGAGCGATGGGAAGATTTTCTTTTATGGAAAGAAAGATTTTTAAAAACTGCAGTTATGCCTGCCAGCGAGTGTCTCCAGCATCCCTGGGAGTTATTTGCGGTTCCCCATAGACCGATGCCCAACCTGCAGCGCTGGGGAGGGGTGCTCACCCTCTGTGGGGGTGGCAGCCTCGGGAAGTCCTAGTGAAGGTTAGGGATTTGTCCTGTTCTGTGCTGGAAACTCTTGGCGGCCGTGTGCATGCATGCTCTCAGTCACAGCTCCTCAGTCCCAGTCGGTGCCTGCAGTGATTGCTGTGTTGCCCACTGTAGCCAGCTGCAGGCAGTTCTTTATTGACTGGGAATGGAGATGACGCTTGGCATGGTGAATCCGAAACAGGGAATAATGCTGAAGACTCATGTTGGGAGAATTATCTTAGGTTGGTTTTGTTTTTATAAAATTGCTTTACCTTCCTGGTTCTGTTTTGCTTAAGCTAAACTTGGTGTTTAACATGTTATATTTTAAGTCTTCATATTATAGAATGGTTTGAAAAATATTCGAAAAAATGACTGTGAAGAAAATAAAGACCACTTATCATCACACTATTAAAAGCTCTTTGTTGAATATATGTCTTTTTCTCTTGCTCCATACACCTATAGATATACATTTTTTAATGAAGTTGAGCTTTTTTCATTTTACTAAATACTGTGATCATTGCGATTATGAATTACTTGTGAATCGATTAGTTCATCTCAGCAGCAGCCTTTTTATGGGCTGCTTGGCACTTGGTGTTCTGAACGCACCACAGTTTACTTAAACAAATGCCTATTGAGGAACATTCGCATTATCTCAAAGTCGTGGTAACAGCATTATGGTTACAGTGTTCACTCCTGTACATCCATATACCTGCATGCACGAATCCTAATATATCCTAGAATTCATGACTAAGGGTGGAGTTGCTGGTTCATTGTTCAGATTTCAAAATGATGCCAAACTGCAGTGCAGAGAAGCTGCACTAACACACATTCCTACAACAGCGGTCATCCGCGTGTCCTTGCTGGTCTCACAGTTGCCTTTCATCTTCACTAACCCGATAAATAGCAGGGGTGCGGGGGGGGGGGGGGGAGAGCAGATGACCTCACATTGTTTTACCAGTTTTTTGTTTACTAGTTGAGGTTGCGCACGTTCAAATATTGCCACTTCTGCTTCTTCTTTTGTAAATTACATGTTCATCTCTCTAACCCATTTCTTCTATTATGATATTTATCCTTGTAAATGTTACATTCATTTATTTTTAATTTTTTGAAAAATATTTATTGAACACCTGTTATGTGTTCTCTGTGCTGCTTTGTGCCGGAAAACAGTGGTGAGCAAGAAAGGCAGGGCTGCTGTCCTCAGTTTAGTGGGGGAAACACATTAACCAAATGTGTAAAGATGAGAGTGTAATGGTCATGCATGCCATGCGGCAATGGACTATATTAGCAAGTGGTTCTCACACTGTAGCAGGCATCAGAATCACCTGAGGGCTTGCTAAAGCACAGGTTGCCGAGCCTTCCCCCCCACCCCACCCCCCCGCCCCACCTTCTCCAGAGTTTCTGATTTAGTAGGTCTGAGACCCCAGGAGATGCTGATGATGCAGGTCCACAGACCACGTGGAGAACCTCTGCTCTAGAAATTTAACTAAACACAGAGGACAAAGTGGCTTTCCCAAAGAAGTGATGCATGAGCTGAGGTTTGAAGGCATTACCTTCATGAATATCACAGATGTTCCTGTCATAGAAAAGAGCTTGTACAAAAGTCCTGTGGCAGGAGGGAGGGTGCAGAGAGCAGGAGACAGGCCCATGTGTCTGGTCAGGCAAGAGAAGACAGAGTGGTATGAGCTGAGGTGGAGCTCGTATCCAGGGCCAGACCACATAGAGGTAGTAGGACATGAAAAGGAATGTTAAGGAATTTTGATAAGATCAAGCATAAAAGGAAACCTTAGGCAATAAAGTTGTTTTGTAGAAATTAACAAAAAGGAAACAATGGCCCGGCTGGCATGGCTCAGTGGTTGAGCGTCGACCCATGAACCAAGAGATCACTGTCCTATTCCCAGTCTGGGCACATGCCTGGGTTGTGAGCTTAATTGATTCCCAGTAGGGGGTGTGCAGGAGGCAGCCAATCAATGATTCTCTCTCATCATTGATGTTTCTCTCTCCCTCTCCCTTCCTCTCTGAAATCAATAAAAATGTTCTTGTTTTTTAAAAATTGACACTAAGCAGTGGACCAAGTATGTCAACTATACATAAATAATGAAAAGCTAGTGCTTTCAAAGATAAACATTATTATTACAAAGTTACTTGAAATTCTGTTTATAAACTTTGCTAATTCCATGAAGAGCTGATTTATAAACTTAGGTTCAAATATCATTTTAAACTTAACAGTTAGAAAGAGACTGTTTCTGTAAGCAGTTGGTCTCTGATTCCTACCTGTGGTTGCTCCAGGCAACCTCACCTGCAGAGGAAATGCTGCATTCACATTAACAGTCACTGGGAAAAGCAGGGCCCAGATCCCCATCAGAAAGAAGAGAGGGCCCTTGCCCTTCAGAAAAGAGAGAAAGATACTTCCTTTGGATGAACAAAATATGCTCAAGGTTTCCCTGTTGTCGCTAGGACCGAAACTTCTCGCTGGATTCTGTCAGAAAGAGGAGAGGAAGTGGTGGCTTTCAGCAAGGATGATGGAAAACACGGCCCATCTGCTTCTTAGATCTCTTCCGTCCGCAGCTGGCGGAAAGGAGAACTTGGGATGGTGTCATCTTCTCGGTGGTCAGAAGTGTTTTAGGAAACTGAGACTGGCGTAGTGGCAGGTAAATTAGATGAGATGAGAGCCAAGGGTTTCTTTCTTGGGAACCATGGAGGGAGAAAGGAGACAGGACGAGATCCATACTGGTCGCACTGTAGTGAGAAAGGTGTAGCCATAGTGCGTTCAGGTGTGTTGGTTCTTTAAATCTTGCTCCATGTCTATTACGTAGCCTTCGAAACAGAGTTTAAATGCTACTAATTTCTTAGCCATTTGAGTCTTTATTCTTTAAAAGGGAAATGCTTTCCATCCGCTTCCCAACCTGTGCCTGAACCCTGACATTTCAGACCAAGTAGTAATAATAATAGCGATAGTAGCTAATAGAGATGGAGCACTTACTGCATGCCAGGTACTGCGCTCAGCTCTTGGTAGTGTCTTCTCCTTTTCATTCTCACAACCACCTTTGGAGTAGGTGGTTTTATCATGTCCTCTTATGGGTGGTAAAACGAAGGCCCAGTCATACAGCTAGTCAGGGGGGATTTGGGGATTTGAACCGGGATGGTCTTGACATGGAGCCCATGCTCTGAACCATCCAGCTCTACTGCTTCTCCAAGTCCCTTCTCTACTTGGGGGCAGCAAGCAAACTCTAGTGCAGACTTAGGGCCTAAAAGGAAATAAGTGCCTGCTGAGTGCTAAGCATGAAGTAAATGCTGTCAGGATAAAAGCATGATAGAGAAATAATTCTAATTTGTTGTATAATATATATTCATCCTCGTCCTGAAGACAGGGAGGCACAAACTAATTAGCACCGTGTGGAGTATGCTGGAACAGTGGGAGCAAACATTCTCTTAGGATAAACACATTTGTTTATGGGTATTCAACGAAGAGGTCCTTCCTTCCATCGTTCCTCCCATCCTCCTCCCTCCCTTCCTATCTTCTCCAAATTGTTTTTGTTACAATGAAAAAATAATCATATTAAAAATTGTTTGAAGGTCAATGGGACATTTAACCAACTTGTATTAAACACTCACTCCATCCAAAACATGGAGAGGTGGTGAAAAGCCCAGAATGTTCTGGACACTCAGCCCAGTCCCGGGACCAGTCTTATCATCGAGCCCCTTGCAGGAAGGTGAATTGAGGGGGTCTGGGTGACTCTTGCTTCTCTTTCTATTGCTTCCAACAAAGCAGACAAGCATAGGGCAGCTGCAGAATGTCTGCCAGAACAAGGCTGTGGCGCCTGTTGGGGTCCTGGTCTCCCCCAGAAGCTCAGATAAAATGCATCCCCGTGCTTTGTGCCGTGAGCCATGGGGCACCTGTGTTGGGAAGGCATGACCCTACATTTCTTGCCTTTTGCATCCTGAAGCCTTTCCTAAGATGTCGGTGCCTGCACCCCGGCCACTTACTGTTGGTGACCCCAGGACCATCCTATCCTCCTACCCCAGTCTTCCTCACCCCTGTCTGACCACAGTAGCTCCCTGCTCCCTGGAGATATCTGCAAAAAGAATGAAGTGATTTACATAATTAAAACAAATTGCTTGCCAAGTGTGAGAATCCATTGTGATAGTAGAAAGGACCGATTTAGAGGCTTTGTGAGATGCAAGGCCCAGGGACTGGGGAAGGCTCTCCCAGCCTGGAAATGTAATTAGGGCTCCTCACAGCTCTTTCTGGAGAGACTTCGGTGATTAGAGCAGGACATGCAGTTGTCTCAGGGAGGAAGCATGGACCGAAATAGAAGACTCTTAACTTCACAGGTCAGCCTGCTCAGCTTGGAGCACATGACGCAGCTCCTGAAGCAACTGCTGAAGGGAGCGTTTGGTGTCCCCCTTTGACCCTCCCCATTGCATTTGGGCATTTTCCCCTTTTTGCATATCTCCAGTCTCTATCTATCTGTTCTGTTTCTCTGGTGCCACAGAGAAAGCATCTTTCAAAACACATTAGGATTTCAGATTATAGGACACCAAGGGGACAATGTGAAAACTAGACAAGTAAATGCAGCTGTGTGGTCCTAGGTTGAATCTGGGGTGGAGGTAGGGGTGGGTGGCGGGAGTCCCGTAAAGGGCATTGTTAGGACAATTGGCAAAGCTGGAATGCAGGCTGTGGATTTGATATCAGGCTTATACATTGTTGAAGTTCCTGATTTTGGTGAAGGAGCTTGAAGTCTGACTCATTCTCAAAGGATTCTCCGTGAGATATGCAGAGAGAGAGTGAGACTGGGAAAGCTTATGGGGTGAAATAACAGCAATCACTAAATCTAGATAAAGGATGTAAGAGCTCATTTTATTATTCTTGCGACTTTCCCGTTAAGTTTGTAATTATTTCAAAATGAGAAATGTTCTTTTTTAATCCCATTAGGAGGTAATGCTGGCCTTGTAGGACTGACAGTTACTCATGTCTTAAAAGAAAAACTAGGAGGACTAGAAAAGATAAACCACACGCCTGCTCCAGATAATTTCTGTGTGAAGTAGGGAGAGCTGAAATTCGTGATTAATCGCACCCAGGAGGAAGATGAAAATCCATTCCCCATCGCAGCCCTGCTGACCGTGTGTGTGTGTGTGTGTGTGTGTGTGTGTGTGTGTGTGTGTGCGCGTGTTCGTGCGCGCGCCCCATCTCAGGGGCCTCATTATAAGGTTATGGCAGCTAAAAAGTGAGCCCTTCTGTGCGTGGAAGGACCTGCGCTGCCTTTAATGTGAGGGAAGATGGTGTTTGATTTGCAGGCTCTGTGGGTCTCCCATTCTCACAAGGAAGCAAATGAGTTGACTTGGAATCCAAGTGCTATTGTAATGTCAGATGAAACCATGGAATTGCCATGTCTTCGTCTTAACTAGCCAGCCTTACCAGCAACAGCCTCCCACTCTACACCTGGATGTATCCCCCTATCCATGGGTTGAAGGTCCTAGGCAAGGTAGAGCAATGGTGAGGGCTAAAAGCCTTCCAGGGATCTCCCTTAGGTTCTGCTCTGGGTGTGGGGTCAAGCATGAGGGCCAATGTGGTATGCACAAGAGCTTTTCTTGCCTTGTGACACTGTCACCAATCTGTGCCATTCATTGCTGTGTATAGAATGTGAAAAGGTATGTAGCAAAGTTCAAGGTGTCTCACCTTGCTTTTACCTTCCTGTTGGAACACGACAAAGCTCAGAGCATAGCCTGGGAGGGCTGGTAGGAACCTGGGAAGGGAACCAGTTCAGAGGTGGCATATTAACACACCCCTGGGAACCAGGTAGGCCTACAGGTGAGTGAGATGAACCACGAGGTGATGTAACAGGAGAATAAAAGTCTATGGAGAGGGCTTCTCAGAATGCATTCCACTGCTGCCTTGGGGGAATGGGGCCTGCTAAGGTCATATTGGCCACATTTCCCAGAATGCCTGAGTTCTACATTGCAAATCTCCTTGTTGGTAAATACTGGCAAGAATTTTAAAAAAAAAAATTAAGAACTGAATAGGCCAAACAAACACATCTGGCAGGTGGGACCGGGCCACAGGCTTGCCAGCTGGCAGTCTCTGATCTATTCCGACCCATCATGTTCCATGTTTGACAATTGTATTCTGCAAACAGTCATTGGAGTCCAGCAAGGTGCTGTCACCCGAGAGGGCCAGGGACTGGTCTGCGACCACCCCGCAGGGTAATGTCAGAGGTGGACAGACTGCAGCCACGTGTCAAACTTGGGCACTGACCATTCTGGTTTGACATGAAAACAAAAGTTTGGCTAAAGGATCCAGCCTCATGAACAGGAGTAACTAATGCCAAATGTTTTTTGAAAAGAAAATTAATTCCATCATGAAATCTCCTCTAACATCCTACTCTGCCACATGTTTATAGAAATATCTCCTTGAAACTCAATGGCTATGTTTCTTCCTAACCACAAACAACATGCTCTTCAGAAACAAATACGTGTAAAGATGGGGTTCAGAGTGTCAGCTACAACTGCTAAAGTACCCCCCACACACACACACACACACACACTTTTAAATGATTTCTCGCAAAAGAAATTTCTAGCTTCTAACAAAAGAAGTATCTGGCTTTCCCTGGGAGCACTTTGGGGAGTTTATAACGGAGAGGCCTCTGTATTCCCCAGGCCTCGGCGGGGGGGGGGGGGGGGGGGGGGCACGGAGAGGGAAGGCTTTCATGCACACCCCAGCCCCCTTCCCAATGCATTGTCAAATGTTTACCTGCAAGTAAGGCTCGCCTGTGCCTGGACTCTGGAGGCAGATGGACTGGGGTTCAAATCCAGAGCTTTGGGGCCAACACTCCTTCAGTTCCTCCTGCTTAAGTGGAAGAAGAATGGTACCTCTTAGAGGCCAGTTGTAAAATGGAATGAGAGAACTTCTGCATAGCATGGCATGGAGCTGGGCCTGCAGCAGGTGCCCAGGAATGAGTGCTCCTTGTCCGCTCTCCTTGTCTTCAGCACTCAGGGGATGAAGGAAAATGCATTTCCAAAATGAGCAGCGTGCCCACCCACATGGGGCAGACCCTCGGACCCGGGAAGGGAATGTGGGGAAGGATGTGCCCTACCCCACAAGAGCAGCTCCTTAAACAGCCTTGTTTTGGGTTGTTTCAGGGTGGTTTTGTTTTGTTTTTTGTCTTGCTTATTTATATTTGTATTGATTTCAGAGAAAAAGGGAGAGGGAGAGAGAGAATCATTGATTGGCCGCCTCCTGCACACCCCCCACTGAGGATTGGGCCCGAAACCTGGGCTTGTGCCCTGATCGGGAATCTAACCGTGACCTCCTTGTTCTTAGGTGGATGCTCAACCACTGAGCCACACTGGCCAGGCATGGGGCGGGGGGGGGGGGGTGGTTGTAAAGTTTTATCAACCTTCAGTTCAACCGTGTAAAATGTATAATGCAATGGTTTTGAGATATTCACAGAGATGTGCAACCATCGTCACAGTGAATTTTAGAACATCTTCATCACCTCTAAAAGAAAAAGAAACCCCTGTTAGCTGTCACTCTCTAATCTCCCCATCCCTCCAGCCCTGAGCACCCACTAATCTACTTTCTCTGTAGGTTTACCTATTCTAGATATCCCCTGTAAATGGAATCATATACTATGTGATCTTCTGTGACTGACTTCTCTCACTTAGCATAATGTTTTCAATGTTTTTCCATGTTATAGTACATATCAGTATTTCATCCATTTTTATGGACAAATAACATACCATATTGTCTTTATCCATGTATCCACTCAGCAGTCTGTGGCATTTGTGTTTCCACATTTTAGCTATTGCGAATAATGCTGCTATGAATGTTCATGTACAAGTCTGTGTGTGGACATATATTTTCCTTTTTCTTGAGTGTAAATCTACGGGTAGAATTACTGAGTCAAATGGTAACTCTGTGTTTAACTTTTTGAGGAACTACCAAATTGTTTTTTCAGAGCAGCTGTACCCTATTATAGTCTCACC
Organism: Myotis myotis; assembly: GCF_014108235.1. Taxonomy (NCBI): domain Eukaryota; kingdom Metazoa; phylum Chordata; class Mammalia; order Chiroptera; family Vespertilionidae; genus Myotis; species Myotis myotis. Next base: position 9,598,787 of record NW_023416319.1, on the reverse strand, counting down.
AGTGCGTAAGGGTTTTGGTTTCTCCACATCCTCACCAGCACTTGCTATTGTCTGATTTGTTGACTATAGCCATACCCATGAGTGTGAAGTGGTATCTGATTGTGGTTTTGACTTGCATTTCCCTGATGACTAATGATGGGAAGCATCTTTTCCTGTACTTTTAGCCATTTGTATGCCTTCTTTTTTTTAACTTTTTTTTATTGATTTCAGAGAGGAAGGGAGAGGGAGAGAGAGATAGAAATGATAAGAGAGTCATTGATCTGCTGCCTCCTGCACGCCCCTCATTGGGGATCGAGCCCGCATCCCGTGCATGTGCCCTTGATTAGAATGGAACCTGGGACCCTTCAGTCCACAGGCTGAAGCTCTATCCACTGAGCCAAACCAGCGAGGGTCATTTGTATGCCTTCTATGGAGAAATGTCTATTCAGATCCTTTGCCCATTTTAATTGCATTACTTGTCTTTTTACTATTGGGTTGTAAGAGTTCTTTATAAGGTCTAGATCAGCCATGGGCAAACTACGGCCCGCTTGAAATGAATAAAACTAAAAAAAAAAAAAAGACCGTACCCTTTTATGTAATGATGTTTACTTTGAATTTATATTAGTTCACACAAACACTCCATCCATGCTTTTGTTCCGGCCCTCCGGTCCAGTTTAAGAACCCATTGTGGCCCTTGAGTCAAAAAGTTTGCCCACCCCTGGTCTAGATGCAGGTCCCTTATCAACTATATGACTTGCAAATATTTTCTCCAGTTCTGTGAGTGGTCTTTTCACTTTCCAGATATTGTTTTTTGAAGCACAAAGGTTTTTCATTTTAATTAAACACAATTCATCTATTTCCTTTTGTTGCTTGTGCTTTTGGTGTCATATTCAAGAATCTGCTGCTAAATCCAAGGTCACAAAGATTTATTGCTGTGTTTTCTTCTAAGAGTTTTATAGTTTTGGCTCTTGCATTTAGGTCTTTGATCCATTCTGAGTTAATGTTTATATATGATCTGAGGAAAGGATCTAGCTTTCTTCTTCTTTTGCATGTGGGTCTCCAGTTGGATAGCCATGTTTTAAAGGAAAAAAATGAACTGTGGCATGATGTGGTCATCCACTAAGACATACCTTAGCCCAGCCCTCCTTAGAAGCCCAGTGGCTACTCACAGGACAGGAAGGGTCAACTTTCACAATGGGAGAGCCGCTTCAGCAGCTCTAGTCTGCAAGCCATGGAGTGTACCCCTAAAGTTGATAAAATACGCCCACTAAGTGGATGAAATAATAAGCACAATGGGGGTAGTGGTTTAATCACCCTAATTTATGCCTGTCTCTTACTCCCTGCCATCTCAGCCTTTTGGCAGAAATAAGATATAACAGAAATAGAATGAACCATTTGTCAAAGACTAAGAGCTGATTCTTGGCCACCCTTGTGACCTTAGATGAGTCATTTAACCTCCTGAGCCTTAGTCTTTTCATCTCTAAAGTGGATAATGATACCAAGTTCCCAGTAGTATTGAACGGGTTAAAGAAAGCATTCCCAGTTGAGGGAAAGCACATGGTACCTGGTGTCCAGTGGCCATACAGAGCACATGAGCTTACCCTTATCATGCCTCTCTCCCTTTTCCACCACTGACCAGGCGGAAAGCTAACTGTGTCGGCTACTTCAGGTTATAGAGGCTAGAACCCCAGAATCCAGACAGTAGCCAATTCCAGAGGCACAGACCCACCCCTTAAACTCTCCTGTGCTAGACCCATCCCTCTACTCAAAGCATTAATCCCAGGAAGTCTTAGAAAAGAGCAATTCTTGGACACACCCCATCTCGGCTGAGGGTGTGCTGGGAAGGTGCTCAGGCCTCAACACATCTCAGCGTTGCAATCAGAACACCATTGATTGGAAAGAAAACATGTAACCAGCGTAACCTTCAGGTTGGAAGAGAGGATCTTCAGAGTGTGAGCTGAGATTTTCGCCTGGGCCTACAATTCTCTCCAATGGTGCCCTGCCCTTGAGTGAAGGCATAGCGTCATTGCCAGGATCCAGCATCTTACCTGGGGTGGGCAGCAGAGGGCTAGTGGATATGAAGACCCTGAGAGCAGTAGGACGAGCTATGCAAACACATCAGGACATGAGAACCCATGAGGAGCCATTGGCACACATCATAGGGTGTTAGAGCTGAGCGGGACGGCCTCATTTGACATAGAAGACACCTATGTCTTGGAGACCTGAGCGACTTGGCCGAGGCAAGGCAATGAGTGGCTACAGAGTTAGGTACCTTGTGCGCATGCCTTAGGTACCTAAGGCCATTGATGTTGGAGAAGGTGTCCCAAGAAAGAGGCTGTGTGTTCAGGTCTGGAGCTGAGGGCACCGGAAAAGCAGCTCAGGAGCTGTGTCATTGGGGAGAGGGACGCCAAATAGACATCGAGGCAGAGGCACAAGGGCTGGAGGAGGCTTCTCTGCCTCTCCATCGTGTCAGAGGTCCTTCTCATAGGTTATTTCATCTCGGCTGAGACTTCAGGATACCAGAACAAGATGGTGGGACATCCGTGACCCAGACCTGGCTCTGCCGCTGACCATCCAGGGACTCGCCAGGAGCAGCACTTACCCTCCGATCCCGGGTCTTCTCATGGCAAATGAGATGGGAGTCAAGTAGGTGAACTTGGAGGCCTGTGGTCCTAGCTAGTCTTCAAGCTCAAGGCCAGGTCGTGCTTGGGGTGGCGAATTAATGTGAGGATGAACAGCTTGCTGTGAGCACATTGAGAAATAAGTTTGGGGTGATGATTTTAAGTTCCGCTGTCTTTTTATGCATCTGTTTGGGTGATACCTTTGACCCGATTCATAGAGAGTTCACCAGCCTAATGTACAATCTTAGGAGATAATTGCAATGGATGAAAGTCTCTTGAGTCAATTAACTCTTATTACCTGGAAACCATTTATAAGAGGCAATAAATTATTGGGACAACACAATTAGCAGTCCCACAATAAAACGGTTTCACGTGTTTGCTCGCAGGCGCCCCCACCCCCCGAGGGCCCACCAAGTTTAAGGGCACGTATTTGAGGGGATTGCTGTGCCCTTTGTGTTCACAGGCGTGTGTTAACATGCAGACATATCCCAGGCTAGACCGAGGCAATGAAACAAGCTTTCCACGCCTGGGAACAATGACGCCTGTGTCATGGCCAGTCAATGGCCGTTTCAGTGCCCTGTACCTAATAGGCCCTCACCGAATGGTGGCCAATCTGTTGAGTGATATTTGAGGTTGGATCTTGGGATTCTGTTTAAAGACCATTTCTGACACTTCCACCCTCGAATTTAAAAACTGAAATCGCTAGGCATTTAGAAAGACCCTTTTTCCATCAAGTTACCAGTTTTAGCGTGGATGGGGTTGGAACCAAAGACAGGTTTAGATGTGGATTCTACGAGGTACCACTGCCATGCAAGTAAGCTCTGGGAGCCCCATTGTCTGTTATGTATTTTTAAATCTGTGAGAGAGGATTGTCTTGTCCCTGAGATGGCCCAAGCTTGAGTGTGTCTTCAGGCAGTAGGAGCCTGGGCCCCTTTCCACTGAATCGCACACCATTTGCTTATTAAGTGAGGCCAAGATTCCAGAATCTTCTGCATTCATCTACCTGGCATCTACTTGCACTGACCTTTCAGTGCTTCTGTCATCTAAAGCATTTTTCCCTCCCCTGTTGCATTATAATCACGATCCAAATTCCTAAATTCCAAAGGAGTGGGGTGGAAAAACAAACCCCAGAGTACAACAATGTTAATGATCAACGTTTTATTTTTATCGTGTTGACTTTTTCAACCGCAAGCTTACAGAATTATCAAGGCACACCGCATTTGTCCAAATAAGCTGGAAATAATAGACTGACCAGAACTGGTGCTGAGAAGGCAAATTTATAAGTCGAGTAATTGAAAATGTAATAAAGAGGGGGGGAAAAACACAGGTTGCCATAGAATGTGGTTCTCTTTTGTGTGTGCTTCCAACTTTGTGGGTTTGTTGTTGTTTTTTTTTTTAACATCACCAGATAATTTTATGATCGCCTGTCTGTGACTTCTTCAATGATGATAAATGTGCGATCTGATCTTTCAGAAGAATAAGCAGCTCCTTGTTAATTAATTTATACAGCTGTCAGTGCAGCTTTCTCTCTCTTTGCACTCGAAGTGTTTCCCTGCCATAGATTTTCTTGCCTTTCCTGGCAAACCTCCAGTGAGAGCCTGGGATTTATTAGGCTGACTTGGTGCAAAGTCTATTGATTGTGGCCCCGAGGGTAATAACTAAATAGAGCCGGAGCAACAAGTCAATAACACCATTGTTGCTGCAGCCGGCATTCACTGGGGGAGCAAGATTGTTTTACAGCAGCCGAGGGTAATCATGGGCAGATCAGTGTTGAACACGCGCTGCGTGCCCCGTGTTAGGGCCGAGGACTGTTTGAACGCTTTCAGCGGGATCGCTGGAGAATCGGGTGGGGTACTGGGATTATGAACCCTGTGAACTCCTTCATTACAGCTTAAAGGTTGCAACTTCAGTTTTTAACATCTGCCGCAACCTCAGGGAGCTCCAAAGCAGGGCTGGTGCAAGGGAGTGCATGCACGGGCCTCGGCCTCAACACGAAGTGGGCCGCTCTCTCTGTGTCCCAGACACAAGATGGTTATGAGCAGATTCTTTCACAGCTGCTGTCTGTTGTCCATCCATCCATCAGCCGTCCATCCATCCATCTGGGTAGTCCATCGTTGTGAGTCCCCATCCCTAGCTTCTCACACCCTAGAATATGCTCAACATGAACCAACTTTCCAGGAGCTATTGAGACCCCAAAGGAAGTCATATCCTCGTCGTTTTCTCAATTCCGAGACCTGAGTTGCACTGACTTCATTTTAAAAACCACTTTCTTAAGGCTTGCTTAGAGAGAGACACCAATCACAGCTTTCAAAGCTCTTTTCCAACTGCTCCAAGTTCAAAACTCTGACTTTCACGTACCTGGTGATTGTTTTTTAAATGCAGAAAGCAAAGTCAGAGTCCCTGTCAATGCCTGTCTCTCTTGCCTTGTGAAGAGTCCTCGCCAGGCCTCCTGTGGGAAAGCCGTTTCTGTGCCTGGAGGACTAGAAGGTCAGGAGACAGGTTGCGGACGTGGCTGGTGCCAACCACTGTCCCAGCCTCCCAGACTCATCTTGTCCAGGTGGTGTTTGAATCAGTGATATGGGCTGGATCCCGTAGGCCACCACAGCCCACACTCCAGGTACTAAATCCATCACTGATGGATGAGTAAGTGCCTTTTCTTCAGGTGGAGTGTGGAGACAGCCACGGGGCAGCCCTTTGAGTCTTTAACATAGAGTACTGTGGAGAAAAAGGCAATTTCTGGGCAAAAAAAGTAGAACCAAGACTTTGCCCAAAGGCTTGCATTCTGAATGGAATCACCAGTAGTCCTTGGTGATGATCGCATTTCGATTCCATGCCTGGCGTTCATCAGTCAGAGACAAAAGTCGTCGGCAGGGAGGGAAACTAGCCACTCTGCCCACAATCATGAGAGCATCAGGGTTCCCACTGGTCCCCACAGGGCTCAGGTTTCTGGACATTGTGGCATTTGTCCCCTGGCTCCTTCCTGAGGAAGTGCTGATGTTACATTAGATTCCACCTGCACTGTCGTTGAACTGCCCCAGGTAAATAGGAAATATTGATGACAGCAGGTTCCCTAATGACCTTGGTACTCACATTACTCTGTGTGACTATGACCTGGAACCACCAGTCAGCCAGATGAGTACCACCTCCTTTGAAACTTAACCCAAGGCCATCATTGCCAAGGTGTTGAACTGAAGAACCATGGGATGGCTTCGGGGAGGCAGGCACCTCCGAGCAGTTGTTAGTTTCTTCTGCTGAGGCCGTCAGCCACTATCACCCTCATTCGTGCTCCTCCTAAGAGTGGTGCCCAGGTGTGGCCACATGAGCCAGTTCCCCACAAATCCCCACAAACCCTTGCATGACCCAATCTAGACTGAATACAAACATTCCACAGGATGTTATATTTGTTAACAAATTTCATTATCCTGTACAGGACTAAGACTTTTCCCTGTTCACTCCTATTTGGCTAAAGTTAACCTTGGCAAATCTGTGGCAAAAATAAAACTGGGGAGGGTTTTGAAAAATGACTTGCAATATGACTTCGCTTTCATGAAAGGCTCAGAAGCATGGAGCGATTCCATTAGGTAGCATTCCTTCTGGAAAAGAATTTTTTTTTTTTTGAAGAGTTTAGTCAATACTACCATGCAATTTATGAGCAAAGGTGGGCCACTTCCTCCTCCACTGGGACATGTAACTTTCTCATCAGACATTTTTGTGTCTGAATAAAGAAATTCCTGTCCAATCTGCTTAGGTTCAGCCCTGTGATCCAAGCCGTTTTTGACACATCCCGATGACCTCAGACTTGATAAGCTCTGGCAGAGGGGAAAAATATGCAGGAGAAGTTCAGGAGTCGGGGGGGCAGCGAGGATGATCATCTAAGTTGATGTGTAGAATACTTTCAAATCCTCAAAGAAGATGTTTTGTCTGCGTGGCTGTGGAAACCTCACGTAGGCGTTATCACAACTTGAATAGAAAAAAAGAGGGACGGAAAACACCCAAGAATACACGCATTCGCAGTTCTTTTGGATGATAATACCAATATCCCATCTCCAGATTTCCAATCGTGGAGGCCAGATACTCCTTGATTACCACTCTTCCAAGTGTCAGAGGCCGTCAGAATCTTCTCGGGTGGAATAAACAAGGGGATAAACAGCTGAAAATAGCAGCTTTGTGTACCTGCTAGGTGCTGAGAGGTCAAAGGGAATGATGTTTGAGCTCATCAAAGGGAGTGATTCGTGAGCTCATCGGATGGGGCTGCCAGACGTATCTTTTGAAGGGGAGACTGGATTTTGACACAGAGACAAACATGGCAGGAGTTTCACAGTTGTGAACTGACAGGGGAGTTTTTCTAATGGCTACCAATAGAGCAAGTCTATTGTGAACACATCTCCGTGGAAGAGATTGTCCGTCCTCTTTTCGCCTTCTGGGGCAGGTTATTTCAAACTCTCATACACCCATGAGGCCAATGACATAGGAATCAGACTGAATTTTCAGCTGATCCAGACCTGAATTTAGAGGCTACCCCTTAGTCTGTCAGCACATGTTCACCTGCTTTAAAAAATATATATGACCATCTAGGCAAAAATTTTCTGTGACAATCAAATCTGCTTCAGCAGCTACAGCCAGCATTTGTTTTTCATCACTTCCTGGTTTTTGTTTCCTGCATCTTGTGGTTTGAAATTAATCTGAAAATAAAGAAAAATAACTATATTTTCAGTATTGCTCTTATACGGAAGCCACCACGCTCTGTAGAGCCATATTCCTCATTCACCATGTGCTGTTGTCTATAAGAGCTCCCACTCTGGGTTTCTTGTGGACTATTTTTCTATCTCAGGCCATTTATTACTTATTCAGTTCTGAATTGCCGATGTCAATGGCCTAATTCTCAACTTATCTGTATGCCTGGAATTTCAATAATTGAGGATTTGGGTAGCACCAGGATGTTGGTGGAAAGGGAATTTAACAGTTTCATGTACAGTTTGCTCAAATGCATGTACATTGTTTTGAATAAAGCTTTCAAAGCTTTGAAAACAAAATTTTCAAGTAAGTCCATTTTTCTCCTTTGCCTTCTTTCAGAGGGCATCTCCAGTTGAGGTTTGCTCTACCATCCAACATTTACCAAGTGTTGCCCACGTACTATGTAGTAGATTAGGAGCTAAATATGTATAATCTGATTTAATCATCACGTTAACCTTATAACGTATATTATGTTGTTTCCATTTTATACATTAGGAAACTAAACTGAAGCTAGTAACTTTCTCAAAGCCACGTGGCCAGTAAGAAACAAGATCCTTACGGAGCCCCAAAAGGCCAGCACGATCCAATCTCTGCCTCCCCTTCAGCTTCCCTCCTTCCCATCATTCTCCTCTCTGGACACCCTGCAGTCTCACAGTCCCTCGGGCATGCTGTGCCACCTGTCTGGAGTCTTTTTCCATCCCATCCTCCCCCATTTCCTATTGACCCAGTGCATCCTTCAGATCTCAACTCAACATCATCACCACCTTAAGGAAGCCCTCTCCAGGGCCCTCGCTGAGCTCAGGCCTATGGCAGCCATAGAGGTACAGCCATCAAGCCGAGAGGCATGCAGTAGCTCCAGGTGTTGGCACCTGCTGGTACCCAGCTCAGCAACTGAGCTTAGCCTTTGCGTGAGCACAGGCCAAGCCACTTCTGCCCACTGGGAGTCCTCTGATGGAACAGAGCCGTCTTTGCCCCAGCACTCCTCATGGGGTTGCCTGAGATTAGCCCACAGCTGCCATGTGGTTCCAGGCTCTACCTGCCGGTTCCTGCCTCTACCCCCTTTTGCTTTCCTAAGATTCAGAGCTGTAGGATGGTCAGAATCCTTTCCCTGCCCAATCCTGCCTCCCCTTTCATCTTTCACAGGGGGTACCACCCTCCAATAAACTTCCTTCACTCCTAACTCCATTTCAGCACCTACTTTCATAGAAATCCTACTGACACAAGTCCTGTCTTCCAGACTCTCATGGTTTCCTATCTGCTTTTCTTGTATTCATGGTTATGTGGCACTTACAGTTGGAAATTGTACTGTGTGTGTGTGTTTCAGTGAGGTCTGGAAGCTCCATGAGGCCAGGCCCCTGTCTGATTTTGCACCATCATTGCATCTCCAGATCCAGATCTCTTCCCTTTTACCCCAGAGTTGAATTCCATCACTCCCCCAACCCTGCTCTGGTGTGTGCTCCACTGTGTGTCCGGGGCCATGGCACCGCCGTAAACATTTGAGCGCTGAGCCTGTCCACACAGCACTGAGAGGGAAGGTGGACACCAGCGCTGACTCGAGAGCACCTGGAAAGGACGTTTCCATGAGGCTTGAACCAGGCCAGGCCCTGTATTCAGCCCTTTAGCTTCCTTTTCCCACGTGGATGTGCGTGCCCTTTGGTTTCCTTTTCCTAGTGGACACTCATGCCCTTCCTCCTGGGGGAGAAGATGGGACGTGAGCATTTCCAAGCCTCTGAGTGAAAACATCTGCTCTCCATTCTTCCCGTCGCAGCGTGTTAGTAAGTCCCGCTGAAGAGCAGCTGGAGTTGACAAGACTTGTCAGAAGGTCACTGCCATCATCTGGCTGCTAGTGGGTGCCCTCGCCAGATGCCAGTCTGGGTGCTCACACTTGGTTCACCTGAATGCCCTCCAGACTTCTCATGGGACACAATGTTCTCCCTTCATCTCTGCCCTGAGCTGCTAGGGAGTGTGGGCCAAGGGCCTTTCAGCTGCTGCCACAGTTCATTCCCGAAGTGGATGCATTCCTGACAGACCACTTGTCTGGGGGTGGTGTTAGGGGAAGAGGGCTGGCCTGGTTAGATGGCTCCTAAGGCCCTTTCACCTTCCAGTTTCAACTGTGTGATTCAGTGATTGTCGCCTTCAAAATATAGTGTCCATGGAACCTCTAAGAGCCTTGTAAACGAACTACTGCCAAAGCAAAAGGGTAGAACTTAGCAAGAGAGAGGTTTACATACACACACACCAAAAACGTGTGGACATGAATCTGGACAACCTGAAACAGTCACGCTTGTATTTTCTCTCTCGAGTGAACTCCGAAGCCATAATTAAGCGAAGACAAAAGCATATATACATTGAAAGAAAGGCCTGTAATCTTCGGGATAATTCTGAGGTCATTAACACAGCAGAGCTGCACGAAGGCCCGTGTGCAATGAGTGGAATTTTCCAACATTGATTAAGCTGGACTCGAAGAGAACTGAGTCTTTGTCTGAAAGCTGCCAAATGAAAACAACTTTGGGATATTTAAATGCAGGTTGGAAATTGGTTGGAGTAAGGGATATTTAAACCACAGCTGTTCAAGGGCTAAAAACATATGAACTTGTGTGCGTGCATACACGCACACACACACACACACGCACGCACGCACACACACATGAACGCACACTCTGCCTCTGAAAACAAGTTAGCCAAAGGTGTACATTCCTTCTAAGTTCTCATGATCAACAGATGTAAATGTTCACGGTGTTCAGATGACTTATGGACCCTAATGAGATTTCAATACTGAGCAAACAATAAAAATTTATGCATTGCATAGTTGCCGTGGCCTTTGGCTCCACGGCTAGTGTTCCACCCTTTCAACAGCTTCAGTAATATAATATCCAGCTGGCTTTGGAGGTAAGGAAAATTCGAGGGGTGACTTGAAATTGTGAGAAATTATTTGATGGATTACTTTGTCAGAGTAATGCACGGCCTTGGCATAATTACCGTGGCCACCTTAACCCTGGAGGCAGGTGGTGACAAAGGCCTGCAGGGCCTAGGTGCTGAGCCGTTCCCAAATGTGCTCCTGGCTCTCCTGGTCCCCAGTTCGTGGTGTCTGGGCTCCATGAACAAATGCCCTAGTCCGGACAGCGTGTGGGGCAGCCGAAGGGCTGCGCTTTTCCCCAAAACTGTCGTCTGCATCAGCGCCAAGGGAACCCAACAAAAGGCAGGCTGACCTTGAAATAAAATGGGGCAAAAAACAGGGAAGGGGATGAATGGTATCTTTTAAAGCAGTATGTTTCAACGCAATGGTGGACACAGGCACGCTGATCCTTTCTCTCTCTCTCTCTCTCTCTCTCTCTCTCTCTTTCTTTCTCTCTCTCTCTTTCTTATCAAGTCAGACCTTGAACTTAGTGGTTGTCTGCCTTGTACTTCATAATGTTCAAATCTTACCATGTGATTAATAGCAGATTCCCCGTGCGTACGTGTCAGAGACCACATCTGTAGCAAATCTGCCAGCATATTTTTTCCACTAGTTTTACTTTGGAACCATAAAGTCATTCCTGTTTTCTGAATGAGAATAAACCTATTATGCACGAATATAGCTACACCCAGGATCCGCTCTTCGGGGAAAAGTCGTTGCCTATATGACAGGGCTGCTCACATTTCAGTGTTCAGGAGTGCTTCTCAGCGTGGCCTTCAGTGGCGAGAGACCACCCCCGCCCCTTTCTTGGTTTTATTATGATAACAGAAATATATTTGCCGCATGTTGACAAACTCATTTGGAGTAAACAGAGCAGTCTTAATTGTAAGTTCTAATGTTTTATTGCTAAATTGGGCGATAAGTCAATGTTTCAATTTGGCACAGCCAACCGCATGTTCTCCAAAAATAGCCTTCGACACTTTTTAAAGCAAGTCAGTGGTGTACTTAGGGTGTTCACAAAAGGCTTCATTCTTGTCTACAAATGGCAAAGCTCCCCTTCATCCCAAGAGTGCCCAACTCATGTGAGGTGGGAAAAAAATAGGAAGAAAAAAAAACTTCCCCTGTTTGCAGGCATTTCTCCAACTCTTACTCTGGTCAGAAAGGGAAGATTTTGGAGTATATGGGGAAAGCATGCCTAAGAAAGGTTATCTTGATTTTCATTTAACACACCCTCCCAGTGACTTTTCTAAAGGCTCCTCATAAGTATTTCTGTGTAACTGAGATGCAGATCTCAGGAGAGATCTTGGGGCCGTTCACGTTACACCCCAAATCCATGTGTTTTCATATCATGGGAAAATCCAAGATACAGGCAGATCCCTCAGCCCCTGTTGGCTTTGGGTTTTGGTCTTTTCCTTGTTCTCCACTGTAAACTTATACAGAAAAAGACCTCCGCACCCCTGAGTATAAGCACAGCCAATAATGTTTTCCCACAGATGCAGCAGTATGGCTAAGCAAGACCCAGGAGGGGTGGGGAAGGGAGGGAAGAGGGACCGAGGGGGACAGAGGTCCATAAATTCCATAGATGACAATGAGGGGCTCGTTATGGTGCCCCCAGTGCCTTCCCGGGGGCAGCCACTTCTCTTGAGGCTTTGTGAACAGAATGGTGTGCAGGCTGACACAGAAGCCACTGCCCCAACAAAGGCAAACAGAGTTTACAAACCCTGTTTCAAAGCCACACAAAGGCATGGTTACAGAAATAATACCAGCCCTTTACTTTTATGGTGGTCACCATGTGCTATTGTCTTCATGTGGTTTATCTTATGTAATCCTTACCGCAACCCTGTACGAGAGGCATTCTCACTATCCTGAGGCCCAGAGAGGTAAGGACTTCGCCCAAGGTCACACAGCTGAAGAGTGGCAGAGAGCCAGGATCAAACCCAGTTCACACTCTTGACCTCATACTATGCCATGTTCCATTGTTTGGAGGTTGCCTAGTCTTGTCTTTTAGCATAACCTGATCCAAATTTTTCTGCCTTGGCACATTCTCTTCCACCTGTCAGTATTTTATTGTAAGTTACTAACTTCAGGTAATTTCCTGTTCTCTTGAACTGTTTTGCTTACACAGTTCCAAAGCCGTTCCGACCACAGTGCATCGGTGTAACTTTGATAGCTGGGGTAAACAGACACCTTGGCCCAGTCATTAAATGTGATGTTAGCTGCAGGTTTTTCATAAATGCCTTTTATCACATTAAGGAAGTTTGGTTTTTTTTTATTCCGAGTTTTTGGAGAGTTTCTATCATGAATAGGTATTGGATTTTGCCAGATGTTTTTACTATGTCTACTGAGATGATCATCTGAGTTGTGTCCTTTATTCTATTAATGTAGTGTATTGCATTGCTTGATTTTCGTTAAACCAACCTTGCGTTATTGGGATAAATCACATTTGGTCATGGTGTTTGATCTGTGTTGCTGGATTCAATTTGATGATATTTGTAAAGCATTGTGGTGTCTTATGTTCATGATGGATATTTATTGTGATGTCTTTTGTTTTGCTTTTGTATCAGAGTAATGCTGGCCTCACAGGATGAGTTGGGAAGTATTCTCTTCTTTATTGTCTAAAAGAGTTGGTGTAGGAGCAGTATTATTTTTTGTTTACATATAGTAGGTTTGTTCAGCATTGTTTCATTATAACATTGATGTGATGCCATAAGAATTTAACTCTTGATTATATCAATTAGCCTATACTAAAATTAATTTCATTATATTTGATTTCATTTAAAACATAGAACCTATCAATGATGTGAAGTGAGGCTTGCTGTATGTCAGGCATGTCAAACTCAAAGGCTAACACGGGCCAAATAAACAAAGTTTAAGTTTATGTGGGCCACAAAAAAACAAAGCTTCAGTTTTCATAGAACCAGGTTTATGTCGATAGAGACATTCTGAATACAAAGGGCTAAAATAAATGAGTAATTGTTAACATAAAATAACAGAACGTTTTAATAAAATTAATATTTTTTCTTGAGCATCAACTTACCAGACACTGAATAGCTGCACAAATTAATAAGTGTAATGCAAATAAACCTATTTTTCTTGTTCTCCAAAAGCAAAATATTTCCTGTTGCGCACACCAAACAAGTCAGTACAAGACTAATGATGCGGCAATCGGCTGCTAAAATATTCGCTGCTAGTATTAGTGGAGAGAAATTGTGTGCCTGCGCGTTAGGCATTTAAGGGAAATGAATGCAACACGATTATAGTAATCAGTCATTAGCAAATGTCATTCGTTATTAATAATTATGTATAACAGGATATTGTAAAAATTAAGTTACAAAATTTTTATTAAAATGTTTTTTACATACCGTTATATTGGCTGGGCCGCAAAAATATTCGTTGTGGGCCACTTGCGGCCCATGGCCCACGAGTTTGACATGCTTGCTGTATGTGATAGAATGTATTATAAAATGCATGTATTTCTAGGGATTTGTCCATTTTACCTAAATTGTCTAATTTTTTGGCATAAAATTGTTCAGAATATTTCCTTATAATTGTTTTCATTTCCATTCACTCAGTAGTGATGTTCCTTTTTCATTCTTTATGTTGGCAATTTTGTCTTCTTTCTTTTTTCTTAGTCATCCTAGCTAACAGTTTATCAGTTTTGTTGATCTTTTCAGAAGCCAACTTTTGGTTTCATTGGTTTTCTCTATTGTTTTCTGTTTCCTCTCTGATTGATTTCTGGTCTAACCCTTACTCCTTTTTTCTGCTTGTGTTGGGTTTAATTTGCTTTCTCTAATTTCTTAATGTGGCAGCTTAGATTATTGAATTGGAAGTTTTCTGTTTTTCTAATTAAGCAAATAAATTTCCCTCTAAGTTTTGCTTTCGTTTCATCCCACAAACATTGATAGTTGTTTCTTTTTCATTCATTTCAAAACCTCTAATTTCCATTACAATTTCTTGTTTGACTCATGAGTTCATTATAAGTGTTTTACTTAATTTTCTAATACTTGGGGATTTCCCAAATTACTTTTTTTTGTTATTGATTTCTAAAGTACTCCTGTTGTGATTGGAGAATATACCTTTTACGATTTCAGATCTTTTTAACTTATTGAGACTTGTTTTATGGCCCACATATGCTCTATGCTGAGGAATATTCCACATACTTTTGAAAAGAATGTGCATTCTTCTGTCGTTAGGTAGAGTGTCCAATAATTAGGTCAAGTGGCTGATAGTGTTGACATCTTCTATATCTTTATTGATTTTCTGTCCAGTTATCTATGTATATAAAAGCCCAGCAACCAGACAGCGGAACAACCGGAACAACCAGTTGCTATGACGCGCACTGCGGTGGCCAACCAGCCAATCCAGGCCCTCATCAGTCCCCCAAACTTCCCGCAGCCCCTTCTTCCAGCTGGCCCCATCCCTGATTGACCCCCCGCCCCCCATGGAGATGGGGCTGGCCAATCTCCCACATCTCCTCCCCCACACTGGCCTGGCCCTGATCGGCCCCCATTGGGGTGGGCTGGCTGGTCCCTGCCTGTGCATAAATGTGTGCACCAGGCTTCTAGTTCTATCAGATTTTTTAATGTGCAGTATTGAAATCTCCAAATATAATTATTGAACTTTCTATTTCCCCTTTCATCTGTCAATTTTGCCTTAATGTATTTCAGGATTTGGTTGCTATATATATATATATATATATATATATATATATATATATATATATATATCTCATATCTTCCTGATGCATTGACCCTTTTATGTTTCTGAAATATCCCTCTTTGTCTTGGGGAATATTTCTTGGCCTAAAGTTTATTTGTCTGCTGTTACATTCAGGCTCGCTTATGGTCGCTGTTTTCATGGTTTATGTATTTCTATCTTTTAACTTCCCACCTACTTGTGCTTTTGAATCTAAAGTATGGCTTCCGTAGACAGCATAAAGTTGGATTTCTTTTATCCAGTCTGACCATTGGAGTAGTTAGTCCAGTAACATTTACATGATTTTTTTTGTCTTGTTGGATGTATGTCTGCCGTTTTGTATTTGTTTTCTAGGTGCCTCATGTGTTTTCTCTTCTCCTTTTCAGCTTTCTTTTATAAAACAGATCTTTTTGTTATACCATTTTAATTCATCTGCTAATTTTTTAAAACTACATTTGTTGTTGTTTTTAGTCTTTGCTCTAGTAATTGCAATGTATATCCTAACTTTTTACAGACTACTTAAACTTATAAACTACTTAATTCTAATAAACAGCAATTTTATTCCAGTGCAGTCAACTTCTTCCCTATTCATTTGTACCATGATTGTCACATCTATACATGTCATAAACTCAACAATATTGAATTAATATTACTGCTTATTCAATCTTTATGTTTTGTAAAGAAATTAAGGAAAGAGAAAAATATATACAGGTTTTTTTTTTTCTATTTACCATTTCCAGGGTTTTTCATTTCTTTCTGTAGATTTGAGTTACCATCTGGTGTCATTTCCTTTCAGCATAAATAACATCATTTAGTATTTCTTATACGGCAAGTCTGCTAACAAAAGAAATCATTATTTGCTTATTTAGAAATGTCTTTATGTCACCCTCATTTTTTTAATATATTTGTATTGATTTCAGAGGAAGGGAGAGGGAGAGAGAGATAGAAACATCAATAATGAGAGAGAATCATTGATCGGCTGCCTCCTACACACTCCCTACTGGGGATCAAGTTCACAGCCCGGACATGTGCCTTTGACTGGAATCGAGCACAGGACCCTTTAGTCCGCAGGCCAAAGCTCTATTCACTAAGCTAAACCAGCTAGGACTCACCGTCATTTTTGATGGATGGTATTGCTAGATATAGAATTCTTGATAGACAGGTTACTTCCACCCTCACCCTTTCACCATTTTGAATACCTTATTCCACTGTCTTCTCCCTCCATTGTTTCTGATGAGAAGTCAGCCATTACTCATATTGTTGTTTGTCTGTACTTAATGTTATTTTTATCTTGCTGCTTTCAAGATTTTCTCTTTCTGCCATTATTTCTATCAAGATATTTCTCTGCCACTTACTTGGTCCCTTCTCCCTCTGGGACTGCCATAATTGGTTTTCAGGTTATTGCCCACTGATCTCAGAGTTTCTGCTCATTTTTCTTCAATCTTTTTTTCTTTGTCTTCTTCAGATTGGATAATTTCTATTGACAAATGGTCAAGTTCACTGATTCCTCTTTATTTCATCCATTTTAGTTTTCAACTTTTATAATTTTTCTAGTTCCTCTTTCTGTATTGTGGTTCTTTATTTGTTGAGATATCATCATGATCATTTCTTTTCATTCTTTAAGCATAGTTTTCTTAAATTCTCTCAATATATTTATAATAGCTACTTTGAAGTCTTTGCTAAATCCTGCATCAGAACCACTCAAAATCAGATTCTACTGACTGTTTTTTCTTTCCCTATTATAGATTACACTTTTGCACTTTATCTTATTTTTTTTTCTTTTTGACATATCATAATTTATTTGTTGGAAAACTAGACATTTTAGATGGTATAGTATAACAACTCAGCCTCTGATATTTTTAAGTAGCCTTCCTGAACATAATATACAGGATCTATCTCCCCTGCAGGTTTGGGTTTTTTTACTCTTATTTTTATTTTATGAGCCTGTCTTCCTAGAGGATTTCCCCTTTATGTGCATAACTTAGTAGCCAGCCAATGGTTGAGCAAAAGTTGTACCAAAAAACCTCCGACCCATAAGGCTTCCATCCCCTGTCAAGTGATTTGTATGTGTGTTGAGGAGCACATTCCAAGTTCAGCCATTTCTCAAGCCTCCCTTGGCTTTGACTTTTCACTGGGGTCTCTCAGGCCTTCCCAGTACGTGCACATACTTTGCAATCGATAGGAGATGTACACAGAGCTCCCCTGGCACAACTATGGCTCTCTCATTTCCAGGATCTCCACATCAATTGTTGTTAGGTCTGTCACTCGCCCCAGCTGGTACTGCAACCTTGGGCTAGCAGAACATTCATTTCCCTACCAAGTTTGCTACTTTCACTGACAGTGATACTGGGCCTGGGTTTTGCCCTCTGCTTCTAAATCAAGTCAGCCTTCTCTGGCAGCCCTGCCCTGGTAACACCATCATTCTAGCCAACTAAGCTAGGGGGCAAGGTGGCGATGTTCTTACCTGAAGTTCTGCCAGCTTTCTATGAATAAACACTTCTCAGTTTGTGGTGGGGGTTTTTTGTTGTTTTGTTTGTTTGATTTTTTGACTTTGTTCATTATTCAGAGCCCTGAAAAGGTTGTTTTAATGGTTGCCCACGTTTATACTTGTTGTGGAGGGAGTAAATTTGCCAGCCTCTTTACTCAGCTGGAGGACTCCTGGTAGAGGGATTTTGCTAGTCTATACAAAGTTTCTATAAAATCTTTAGGGTGTGATTGTCATGAAAGATCTCATCTTGGGCTCCTTGTGTATTTTGACCCCTTATTTCCCAGAATTCCAAGCCCTCCTCCTCAAAGAGTTTTCAGTGCCCGAGGCTCCCTGAGATGGGTAGTGACCAACTCCAGAAGCTTTCATTCCACTCCTTCCACCATGGACAGTTTGACTGCCAGAGTCGCATCCCCGCATGCTTATATCCGCTTCAAACCCAGGGCAGCTCCTTGCCCATTACGTCACTATGCACACAAAGAGGAAGCCCTCTAGGAAGCCAGGTGGGGCCTGTTTGGGGCAGACCTGTTGAAGAAAAATGGCCTAGTCATTGGCTTGTTTCACTTTCATTTTTCTCTGTCATCTGGGAATACAATACAGATCCTATCAGGCCCAACAAAGGGTACATTCTGATATTATTTTCAGTTTTTTGTCTTGACAGAGAAGGCTAAGCATGGAGATCAGAAATACCTACCACAACCATGAGAAGGATGGGCTCAGTGGAAGGCCAGAGGGGGTAGCACTGCTTGTTTGCTTTCTCTGTATATATTCT
Organism: Myotis myotis; assembly: GCF_014108235.1. Lineage (NCBI taxonomy): Eukaryota > Metazoa > Chordata > Mammalia > Chiroptera > Vespertilionidae > Myotis > Myotis myotis. The sequence goes on along the minus strand of NW_023416319.1, from coordinate 9,580,605 downwards.
TTCTTTCCTTTTTTTGGAAAAAGAAAGAAGTTTAAACCCCACCACCCACTCATCAGGTGATCGGAGACTGGAGTTGTAAAAATGTGCTGCAGGCAGAAGTTCTGAAAAAAATCCCAGAAACTGTTGAAAACATCTCTAAACAAGGTATTTTTCTCCTGCACCTTTCTTGCTAAAGGTCCCAATTGCTGCCAAGAAAACTAGTGAGAATGTTAGCTGCCAAATAAAAAATTTATGACAGTGTTTGGCAAAGGACTATCTCGCTGCTTGTTTTATACATTTCCACAAGGCGCTTGAAGGCGGCCTATTTTCCTTCACCTCCTCCCCCACCCTCCACTTTGGGTACGTATAACTTACCGATCACTGGGTCTGTTCTCTAATGAAAAAGCAAACTCCTATAAAGTAGGATTAAACAATATAACTTTTCCCGCCTTCGGTAACCTCTGAAATGTGAGCAAAATGTTTTCAAATACACTGTGTTGCAAAGAAACAGAAAGGATTTGCTTGGTTAGAATAGACACTCGTGTAAGAAAAAGAACAAGAACCATTCAGTTAGAAAACAGACTTCTTAGTGGCAAAAGGCGTCCTTGAAATCCCCATCCTTGCAAACGTCCACTCCCGACACTTTGCACACAAGGAAATGGGGGCCCAAAAGCAGACAGTGTTCTGCCTCAGGTCACACAGCCAAGCCCACCTGAGACCAGAGCCTGTTGTAGCCTCAGCTGCCATGCTCCACCCCCCACTGTGCACCACAGCCCAGCATTGCTTTTGTGTGTTGGGGCTCTCACACACACGTGCACTTGCAACATGTTTTACAAGCATTAGAATTCCAGGCTATTCTGCTTAATACAAATAAAAACAGTTCCTTCCCGCCCTGGCCAGTGTTCTCAGTGGTTAGAGCATTGGCCCTCACACCGAAGGGTTGTGGGTTTGATCAAGGGCACGTACCTGGGTTGCAGGTTCATTCTGGCCCCAGTTGGAGTTCGTGAGGGAGGCAACCTATGTGTCTCTCTCATATCAACATTTCTCTCTCTCTCTTTCTCTCTCTCTCTCTCCCTTCCTCCCTCTCTCCCTTCCTCCCTTCCACCGTCTCTAAAAATCAATGGGAAAAAATATCCTTGGGTCAGGATTTTCTTCTCGAATATTTTTTTTTTTTAATCTAAGGCATAAAACTGAGTCAAGACAGGGCTGTGATCTCCTGAAAGGGGAGCCTCCAGCCGCGTGGCTGTGTAATGCTTCCGGGAGCCTTTCCAAAGGGCGGGAGGGGGATGCTGCACTTAGAAAAGAAAAAAAGTTTTCTTGCAGCGAGTTTGGATGTTGATAGTGATAATTACATAGGCTGGTGGTGAACACCCTGAAATATTTTGCCTGCCTGTCTGAGGAAGCAAGATGATCTGTCTCAGTCTTTTCAAAACAGTGATCAGATGATGCTTTCGGTTGTTAATTAGTGCTGTTCGTACGCATGTCATCATTCTGACCCATTCAGAAGCCTCGCTGCACCCTCGTTCCTGCCTCCTTCAGCCTGTCGAGGCACCTGCCGTCACTGCCACACACTCAGCGATGGCCCAGCGCGGGCCGCACGGCTGCCCCGGGCTGCGGCTGTGTGGTGGAAGCCGTGTTATTTGATATAAAGTGCTATGGACAGACCAGGAGTAAGCGGATTATTTCAGACAGCGTGAGGAGGCAACCGGGGGAAGATTAGCTTGACATGAGGCAGATAGCATAAGCAAATTAGAAACCCTCCCCAGTTAGTACCAGAAACCCAGATCTGTGCTGTTTGTGATTTGCTGAAAGGCAGAGTGTCGCTGTTCCAGGCTGTATGATTTAAGTTGAAACGTTGGCATTTCCTAACAATGCACGTTAGCATCTGAGGCTGTGCACTGGCCTAAGAAATAAAGTTCAGTCCCTCTTCTCCGCAGCTGCCAAGTCGTCCCCAGTACGAGATTCTATACATTGGAATTCTATACATTCTGTACTTGGCCCTGGAATAATCTCTAGGGCACACTGTATATTTCTATACAGAGACTACCCGACGTGACTCCAACATCCCACATTTAATCTCTCTTTTGCTTGTTTGTCTTGCGGAACATGTACCACATTAAGTCATAAAACGAGCGTGCAGAATGCCAGATGCTACAAATGCAATTAGATGCTTAAAAATAGCTTCCTTGGTGGCACTGCTGGAAATCGGACAGGGCCTTGTGTTTCTAAACCGGTGGCACTTTCCTGCTAAGCTACTGCTCGTGAGCTCCAGGGGAGGCAGGGGTCCCCTTCTGAGGCCGCCGTGCAAGCGATGGGTCATGGCAGAAGTCGGACCAGGCACCACTGTCCTTCCAACTTCTTGGCAGTCCCACATATTGTTGTTGGTTTTCTCCAAGTGCGCCGTGTTGCCACCTGTTCCTTGACTTCTGATGATTTTCTGTCAAGTTGAAGGTGACAAAGGCCCTCAACAGACTGAGCCCAACTTGTGTAGATCGGAATGCATTTCAAATAAACGGTTATTTCAGCAGAAGTCAAACTACCACAAAGCTCAGAATTTATTTTTCACTCTTACCCAAGGAAGAAGAAGATGTTTTTGTATAGGAGGGTAGAGGCTGAATTGCTTTTCTCTGATGGTAAAAATGGTGCATATTTATTACCCAAAAAAAATCTGGAAAATGCAATGACTCATAGAAGATTTTTAAAAATCGCCATGATCCCACACCTAAATACAGTTAGTACTATCATCTCTATGTCTATGTTTCCGATTTTTGTTTTAAGTTTATATTTTTCTTTTGGCAAAATTGGGTCGAGTGTACTTGCTACTTACAACCTTTGCTTTATAACTAATATATTATAGATATTACGTTAAAAAGATCGGTGGTCTTAATGGTGAGGATAGGACAAGATCTTCTTATGCCTCTGAATCCTCAAGAACAAATTTCCCATATAGTTTTAGCATTGATTCTATTTTGGTGTATTTTTTCTTTGAAAATTATTAGTATCTGAATGGCATTTGCGGCAACTCTCAACTCACTAATGTCATATAAAAATATTATAATATCATGTTTCTTCAGCAAAAGTTTTCATTTTCTATTTTTACTTGATGATCTCACTTGAACATCACAAAAATCTATAAGGTGGGGGGAAAATATGTTATTATCCCTGGTTTTATTCATAAGTGCAAAGTAAACTAGAATGTAAGATGCACCAGGATACCAGCCATTACTTTTCTCACCACGTACAGCACGTAGTCTTTGAATTAGGGTCTAATTTTAAATATCAGCTTTTTCAGTGACTAACTAGATCCTAGGCAGATTAACCTCCCTAAGCCTCAGTTTCCCCCTCTGGAAAATGGGCGCACTGATTCCTTTGTCATAGATTTGTTATGATTATTAAATAACAAAATTTGCATGAAATACTAAAGGCACAAAAGTAGATAAAAAATAAATTTTACCATTTTTTCTCTCACACATTTCCTCTTACTTTCGTATAGCATTGTGAATAAACTGTTTCTTTTTCCAATTTACTCAATTTCGAGTTCAGCATTATTTTAAATAATAATTATATATGTAATATGTACAATTCAAGGAAATGAACAAATGCATAAACATGGAAAGAAAAAAACACCCACTACTCAAACACAAACACTGTTAACACGTGGCTACATTTCCTTCAAGTCTTTTTTTTTTTTCTGTGCAGAGTCTTGTCATTTGTTTTTAGACACATCCACTCGTGTCTTGAACTAGTGAAATAGAGGTGGGAGTTAAGGCATGTGTTTTGGAGAACGTGTTCTGCGTGTCACCACGCTCTGCTCTTGTTTCCAAGGTTATAAAAGAGATGCCCCTTTGCAACCCTGCTTCCATTGGCAGGAAGCCAAAATAGGGGTCCGACGGGATGGGTGTCAGGGTGGAGGTGCAATGATGATGTGTCAAGAACCTGAGGTGTCTGAATGCGCTGATCCCGGGGCCTTGGAGCAAACCGGCTCCTCCGGCATACAGAGGGTCTGGACACGACCTCAGCAGAGGCCGCCATCTGTCAGGCCCCAAGTCGGCCTTGGGGTCACCCAGGGCTGGGCAAAGCAGAAGGACTCCACTGGAGTATCTTCAGCCACTGGGAAGAAACGCTTTTTCCTAGACCCTCAAAAGGTGTCTGTTCAGCCCTGGCCAGTTTGGCTCAGTTGGTTGGAGAATTGTCACATGCACCAAAAGGTCGCCAGTTTGATCCTGGTCAGGGCACATGCCCAGGTTGCAGGTTCAGTCCCTGGTCGGGGTGCATACAGAAGGCAACCAATCAATCTTTCTCTCTCTCTCTCTCTCTCTCTCTCTCTCTCTCTCTCTCTCTCTCTCTCTCTCCCCCCCCCATCCTTTCCTCTATAAAAATCAATTTTAAAAATTTTTTTAAATAAAGGTGTCTGTTCAAGCTGAAGGGAAAATTCCTACCGCCCAGCCTCTCCTATCAGCTAATTTGATACTTCTCTATCAAGTAAAACCATTAGTGAATACATTGATTCTTTCTTTTTCTTCTTTTTTCTCCCCCCCCCCCTTTTTTTTTTTGTTTTTTTTGTTGTTGTTGTTTTTGCCGTTCTGCTTTGGCTATTCCCAGGATTTCTCTGAACCAGTTGGGCAAATTGATTTTTGTTAGTTTCACTGGCCTTGTGGAAAATTATCTCATGAACTGGTTTTTATAGGAAGACTCAAAGCACAGCACAGGGTGAAAAATAAGCCTATAGCAGTCAAAGCTGTTGTCTGAAATGTCTTCAGACTGGAAAGCTGAATTTATTGCACAAAACAAGTACTAGCAAGGCGGAGGTGTGCAGGGCTGCTCATTATCACGGGAAAGGGGAACCAGAAAGCCAAGTAAAAAATTAAATTTTAATAATGCCAGTGATATTTTCTAAATCTTTCCTGACAGAAGGATTCTCATTATTTTTATCTGTCTCTGAGTAGGTTCTTTTAGTGCCATCTCAGAAATGGCCTCAGCTATGATTGTTTTCCCGGCTTTCAGGCATCTAAGAAACCAAATGTAGACAGAGAGAAATATGCTTTAGGTTGTTCAAGGAAGGGCCATGACCGCGGTAACATTTCGGCTGCGTATCTGCCGCCAACATTTGCTGGGAACGCCTTCAGCTTTCACAAAAGAGGTCCGTGTTGTTAAGACAATTGCTGTAAATCTCCCAAACAAAGGGGGCCCACAACTCACTGCACTTCGCTAGGGGAGGACCTCCGGGGCCCCCAGTGCCAAGTCTGGGTTCATTCTGGAAATCACCCCATGCTGGCCACGAAAGGAGACTGGAGAGAAAAAGGGGAATACCCTGTTGTTCGGGTAAACGTGCAGACGCCTTTCCAAGTAGCACATAGTATGGACTTGTTTGGGGATAGGAGGGAAAATAAAGCCAGAATCATTAAAGTAGCCTCGCCATGAGGATGTGGATTCTTTCTGTTTTCTTAATTCTTCCAGGCCTGTGTATCAGCCTGTCTTGGTCCCAAAGGGATCTATAGCAATTGACCAAAATATATACAAAACAATAGATTTCCCGTCTATGAAACGAAGCCTGGAGTAAGGTTCGTGCGCAAGCTGAGGACCAGCCTGCCTACCGTTGCGGGGGGGGGCGGGGGCGGCACAGGTGCTCTCCCAGATTTCTGGCAGCCAATGTGAAGCGGGAAATGTGAAAGTTACAGGAGTCAGTATCCAGGGGATAACAACACAGCTCTGTCCCCTCCCCGACCGGAGAGAACACCTTCCTGCCGGACGTGGTGCCAGGGACACCAGCCTGGCAGGGTAATGAACAGCCTGTTCAAGAGCATCCCATCCACCTGTCCCTTCCTGTCCTGTGCCATGTCCCCCCTTCTCTCTCCCCCTCCCACCCCCCGTCAGCTGGTGGCCAGCACTGCTGAGAGCGCACGCGTGAACCTAAACCACGTGGTACAGGGCAGATTCGGGGTTCTGCTGCTCCAAGGGGGAGACCAGTGTCTCCAGGAGAGATGGACCTCGTTCTTGGGCTCCTTGATCAATCCGGTTTCTCAGCGGGATTTCTAATGAGTGTTCAGCAGGGGACTTTGAGGCTGTCACCTCCGGCAAGGACCCGGAGTGGCACCACCTCCGATTGTAATTAGGTGCCCTCCTGTTACCTGGTAGCCAGTTAGGGGTTGGAATTCACCATCCACTTGTGAAAATTAAAAGCAGGTAGCTTGAGGCCAGTACCTCCAAAGAATGACAGAGAGAAACGTGGCTCCTTCTTTGTCTTCTGGCTCAGTTCCCATCAAGATCCCTCCTAAATTAGGATTGGTTCTTCTATTTTTTTTTTTTTTTTTTTTTTTTTTTTTGCAGCTAACTAAAGGACCTAAGAAAGCATTCAAAGGCCACTCTTCTCCTTGGCAATTTATTGTCTTTATTTTTCTCTAGTCCTCAGACATGGTCCTCAGAGTCCATTCTCAAGGGTGCTTGGGTCACATGTATTTACTCCCATTTTTGAGATGGGGAAACTGAGGCACGTTTACTTGTTTGTCACAAGATCACGCAACAGATTAGGAGTAGAGGCAATCCTGCAAATGTCTCTTTGCCACTCACCCTCCAATGGAGACTCCTCGGGTTCCCATCCCAGGCCTCCTGGCTTAGAAGGCATTGCACGTAAGACGCACTCCATCCTCCTTGAGAATCGCCAGCCGGGCCGCGAAGGTCAAGGGGCCTGCAGATGTGCCAATGTGCACACAGCCCTGACCTCCGCCTGGGCTTTTCATCGCCCTGTGAGGGGCCCGAAAGGCACACACCAGCTGGTGTGTGGCTTCTGTTGACCTCTCCCTGGCCTCTGACCCCCTGTGGTTAGGAATCAGTTAGGGGCTAAGTTGGATGCACTCAATGTGGACCCTGGTTATTGGTGCTCACACCAAAGCCAAACTTTAGACTTCTGCAGGGTCAGGAGGTCTGGGCTGTTCCGGTCTCCGAGGGAATCTCGGGTAAAGCAGGGCAGAGATGCACTCACCCACCCACCCCCTTCCTTTCCATTGTTCCTTAATAATTAGTCAGAGGTCACAGACTGAAGACAAGAGAGAGAGAGGAGTTCTGATGGTATGACCAGAACATGTCACCACATCCCTCAAGAGTTACGGAGAGGCGGATGGCTGGTCAACCTCTGGCAAAGGGTTTTATTCCCCCTAACATGAGGGAAGGAAAAAGATGTAAATCCATGACTATTAGGAGATAAGTGTCTCATGTCAGGTCTTGCAGGGAAATAGTGTGAAATCCCATCACAAAAGCCTAGGCAGTCGTGTCTGCACCAATGTGACCACAACCAGAAGAGGGAAACTAGCATGGCCAGAAGGGCAGCCTCTCCTTCCTGGGTACTTGAGTACCTGAGTAGCTGCAGAAAATGGGGCTCCCAGGAGAGTGGCTCAGTAGGGACGCCACAAGGCCAGCTACTCAGGAACAGCACCGGGATGTGTCCTGGGGGGATCAGAGGACTCGGCCAGGGCACCCACAGCAGCCGCCTGTCTAGGGATTTGGGGGTGGCCAAGCAAGGAGTCGTTTCAGAGCTCATTGTGAGAAGATCAGTGAGGAATCACAGGAGTGGAGTGATAATAAGTATTATACTGAGCAGTTGCTGTTACCGAGCACTGATGATCTAAGCACTTCATGTTGAATTTTCTCAGTTATTTATTAATGTAATTCATTGGCCAAGGCACTGCAATTATTGGCCCCATGTGTCTGGTGTGGGAACTGAAGCATTGGTTCTTTGGAACTCTCAGATCCCTGGTATTGGTACTTTTGCATTTCTTTCGTAAACAGAGGACTAAAGGAGGAGAGTTCACTTTTCATGTTGCCAAGTAAGAGAGTCATTTCCAAGGAGAGAGTCCATTTCCAATGTCCAAGTAAGGACATTGGGAAAAACCACTGCCATCTACGATCACCATCACATCACAAAATAAAGAACATTTTTTTCACCTTAAAGGAGTTAAAAGGACATAATCTCAGAGAAGTAATGAAGTAACTTGCTTAAGGTTGCACGGCTGGTGTGCGGCAGATCCTGCATTCGAATCCAGGCAGTTTGGCTCTGAAATGAAGGTGGCTAAACAGCTCCTGCCCAAATATATTCACAGCTTCTCTGGAAGGTCAAGAGACTGAGTGGCCCTCGGCCAGGGAAGAGCTGGGGGTACCTGATTCAAGGGGATGGTAGATTGCTTTATAATACAGGGGCAGGACCCAGTGGGAGTGAGAACCCTCCCTCCGGGCACCCAGAAGGAGGTAGAGGGGGGAGGGTGAGAAGCACCTAAATCTAGGGGTCAGGAAGGGGTCGTTCCAGCATACACTCCAGCAATGGCCGGCCTGCCTGCCTGAGAACGTCATCTCGAGTGGGCCTGGCCTTCTCCCTGGGTGGTCCTGAGCCACCAAGTCCAGGTCCTAATAAATCAGGATCATTTTGGAGAGTAAATGACATCACAGATGCAGTAAACATTTAAGACCAAAAAAGGGCACCCTGCCTTTTTAAGACAGTCTAGAAGTTACATATCGCTGTCCACACCCATCCGTGTAATACTTGGGAGCAATTCCTTTATTACTTTCTGTGGATGTCTGAACTCAAAACAGAGACCTTTCTCAAGGTCACAGTAAGTCTAGCTGATTCTCCCACCTGGTTTTCTTTTCCATCTAGCACTGTGTTCCTACAGATGCATTAAATTAATCTTGAGCAGACCTGGAATCTTTCTGTGGTGGACCCTCTCACCTGTATGACAGGTGATGTAGACATAATTGAAAAATTGTGTGGGACGAAGTCACTAAGCAGTGGAGTCACTGGTGAGCTGCCCCCAGAGGCTGATTGCCATTCTCTCTGTCCCCAAATCTAATGAGGAGTCAAGTGATCCTGCATTTACCTAAGAAAGAGCCAGAAAGGACGCAGCCATTGTGTCTGTGACTGATGAGAGCTGGTGAAATATGCTTCCGAAAAAATTGAATGTTATCTTAGTGATGCGTGGTACATTTACACTGGGCACTAAGAAGAGTTGACTCTGGTGAGTTCGTGTTATGACTTTCAACTTGCATACCCCATCACTGGGTCTGTGGAGAGGACTAAAAAGAGGGAGATATCAAAGACTCGCTCCTCAAACAACCAAGGAGCGTCTGCTGGAGAACATGCGACGCACAGATGAATAACCACCTGATGATGTGTGTCCTCTAGGGGCGCAAGATAAGACTGGCCAGGGGTTTGGGGCTCCCAGTGACTTCTCTGTAAAAACAAGGATGATAATAGTACCCACCTCATAGGATTGCTGGTTTCAAAAAAGTGCAGAAAATGCCAGGACAGCACCTGACCCAGAGTAAATGGTGAGTTAATAGGAGCTGCTGCTGTGGCTGTCGTCACTGGCATCACCATCATCATTGTTGCCATCACCACGGTCCCACACTGTAGAGTAAGGAGTCACCAGACAGTAGAGCTGGGTGGGAGGTTCTAGCTCCGAGGGTTCACGAATCTTGCCATGTCTTGGATTGGGACTTTAAATAGAGGATTGTCCACTTTTTATTTTGCAACGTACAAGTAATTTCCAAGGAGAATGTAGATTTCCGATGTCTATGTAAGGACATTAGGGAAAACGCCTGCCATCCACTCCAGCATCACTCCATAAACTAAAGGACCCGTCACCACTGAAACGGGGGAAAGGACACCGTCTCAGAGAAAAGGAAGCCCTTTAAGCGAAGTAACCTTGTTTACAAGGAGGCAGTCTTCGCTGGTGTTCTTCCCTTCTTGCTTCGGCCTAGCCTGGAGTCTGGGAACCAGTGCTCTCAGTCATCCAAGCGCCCCTTCATTTCACAGAGAAGTGGGACTGGGTTGGGCTCAGTCACAGGTGGGGACCATGGCTAGGTTTTGAGTTGTGTTCCTGGATGTTGTTGAACAGTCCCTATTAGCAGCAGGTGCAATTTGAATTGTGTGGTTGCCCGCATGGCACTGGCCCCTCAGACAAGAATGAGAACAACAGTGAAACAAGGGGCCTGGGCGTCTGAAGACCTGGCTGTGCCCCACGTGGTTGACCTTGGGCACCTCCCTGCACCTCAGGGCCCTCAGCTCTAAAATGAACAACCCAGACCAGGGCATGGAGACCTTTTCTTCCACCTGAGTAAGCCTGGGAGGGATTAGGTATACCTGTGTTTCCAGAGCATCATTTCATTCTCTTCAAGTTCTTTCCAAGCCCCTTTGATTGACGTGAGCTGCCTTGATCCTATCTGAAAGCCCGGTGGCCAGCAACGCCACTCTCCAGGGCCCCTGCCATCGGCGAGTCCATGTTGGAGAATGGCAGTGGCCATGGTGCCCAGGCTGAAATTCCAGGTACCTGCTTGGCAACATAGAGTGCAATATAACTCACATATCATTGGGAAGGGATGTGATTTTGATGTTTATGCCACCACCTCAGAGAGAAGGTTTAGTCCTACTGGGCTGAGTGTTTTCCGTGAGGCCCAGATAGACACAGGCCTGTGGGAACACAAGCCTTCAGGAGGCAGCCCTTCCAGGCCCCCAACCTTCCCCACCCCACCAGCCACACAATGTTCCTCAGGAAGTTTCCCAGGCAGCTGCTCGTCCCCTGTCAACTATCCTCCTGCCTCTCACCCGTCCTGAGATGCCATCTCCTTTCACAGAATTATTTGCCAACTGCACGCCTGGCCAGGGATTTCTGATGACAAAGTGCTTTATAAACTTAAATGAGCTAATCCTCTCCTCCCTGGGATGGGTGGTGAGCTGGCTGGTTGTACTTGGGAAGAAACTGAAAGGCAAGTGACATGGAGTGACTTGTTCCAGGTGATCCCAGGCAAAGCCAGGATTGTGGGCACACAGCAAACTGTCCTGGCCTGGCATTGCTCTCATTATGCCTTTGTTGTCGGGCTTCTGTAGTTGATTGCTCATTGTGGCACCATAAGCTCCCACAGGGCAGGGACTCGGGTTTCCTTCTTTCGTCAGAGGGACGTGGCCAGACCTGCCATGGCCATCTGTGCGCGGTCCGAGGACCACACATCCTCCGACGCAGGAGGGCCGGCCTTGGAGAGCTTTGAGCTTTTAGACCAGGACTGGGCAAACCACAGGTAGCAGGCCCAGTCTAGCTCACCACCTGCTTCTGTATGGCCAGCAGGATAAGAATGGCTTTTACATTTTGAAATGGTTGGGGGAAAAATCAAAAGAAGAATATTTGTTGACATGTAAAAATTACATGAAATTCAAATCCCATTCTCTGTCAATAAAGTTTTATTAGAACGCAGTTACACTCATTGACATTGTCCACAGCCACTTTTGCATGAGGCAAAGTTGAGCAATTGCAACAGGACGGTAGCTTCCAAAAAGCCTAAAACAGGCTTCATGTTTTGGGTTGAATTGTATTTTCTCCTCTTCAAATTGTATGTTGAAGTCCTAACCCCCAGGGCTCAGAATGGGACCTTATTTGGAAAGAGGGTCTTTGCAGACATAATTAGTTAAGATGAGGCAAACTGCAGTGGGTGGTCCCCTAACCCAATAAGACTAGTGTCCTTATTGGAAGAGGAAATTTGGACATAGGTGCGCACACAGGGAGAATGCCATATGAGGATGAAAGCAAAGATAGGGGTGATGCTTCTACAGCCAAGCAACCTCAGAAATGTCTAGCAACCAGCAGGCACTAGGAGAGAGGCCTGGGACAGATGCTCCTGCACCCTCAGGAGAGCCCTTCTGGCAGCCTCCATCCCAGACTTCCAGCTTCCAGATGGTGAGACAATACATTTCTGTCGTGTAAGCCACCCAGTCTGGAACTTTGTGATGGCAGCCCTAGCAAACTAATGCGTTTACAACCTGGTCCTTTACAGAAAAAGTTTGCTGATCCCTTTTCAACTAAGTAGAAATTTGGAAATGGGATAAAGCCACTCTGTCCTCACTTGGGACCTCACCTGGAGCTCAGGTACTGGCTCCCGTGTCCTCGCTTCCTTGCTGAGGAGCATGCTCATTTTGCCACCTGTCAAATCTTAATTCTCCTGTGTCCTATTTCCTCAGGCCCCCTGGGTAACTAACTAACTACTCCTAACTAGGTCAGTTAACGCAGGCTGTTCATGGTGGAGATGACTTCGTAAGGTGGCCCAGAGTTAACATCTGATTTCCTTCCCATGTTAAATGCCTTATCCTAGAGGCAGGAGTCTTGTAGAACATACCCCCTCAGTTCCCTCATCTCACACGGCCTTGAGCAGCTGCCTGCTCTGCTCAGGATTGGAAATTCTCATTCTGAGATGAAAGAACAATAGTTCCGGAAGACTGCGAGCCCACAGTTGCCTGCAAAGCTCTCGCAGAACCAGGCTGGAACTGTCCTGTCCTCTGTACAGACCCCCATTAATTGTGAGATGCCGCAGTAGGGAAGTGGGTAGAGACCTGGATAGCAGTCCCTGTGAAGGCCAAGACAGACATATAGGTCCATATGCTGGTATGGACCCTAGAGCACTGTGTATTTGTGCCCTGGGGCTGCAGTAACAAAGTACCATGAACTAGGTGGCCTAAAACAGAAATGTCTTCTCTCACAGCTCCAGAGACTTGAGGTCTGAAATCTAGGAGTGGGCAGGGCCATCCTCCCCCCGAAGGCTTCAGGGAAGGACCCTTCTTGCCTCTTTCAGCTTCTGATGGCCACAGGCATTCCTTGGCTTGTGGCAGCATCACTCCAATCTCTGCTTCTGACTCCACCCGGCCTTCTGCTCTGTGTCCCTCTGTCCTCTCTTCTTATAAGGACTCCAGTCTTTAGATTTAGGGCCTACCCTACATGCAGGGTGATTTTATCTCAAGGTCTTTAATAAACTACATCTTCAAAGACCCTATTTTCAAATAAAGTCACGTTCTGAGGTTCCAGGTGGACATGAATTTGGAGGGAAACACTATTCAACTCAGGACGATGAGTATGGTTGAAAGTGAAAGAAGTCCCAACCAAACTCTTGGACCAGGAGCAAGCATGTGACTTAAGCCAGTCCAATAGAGTGAAGCTTAGAGGGTTTGCTTGGAATGCTGGGTCGTCTGGCTCCTGCAGCTGGGAAGTTTAAAAGTGACTCTTCGGGTATCAGGCACGCAGGAGGATCTAGGGCTCAAATGATGCCTTCAGGAACCTGTTTCTTTCTCTCCATCTCTGGGTCCTGTGTTGCTCTGTGTTGGCATCCTTCAGGCAGGTTCCCCTCCTGCGTAGTGATAAGAATGGCCCTGAGTTCTAAGTGTCCATTTTCTTCACAGCCAATCCCAGTAGAGAGAATACGTTTTTCTTGACTTTCCAGGAAAAAAATCCTCAAAGGACTCTATCTGGCGTGGTTGGGGCAAGCCAGTTCCTAAACAAAGGATGGTGCAGGAATAGAGAGCTGTAAGTAGCTGGATCTGCCTGGGTCCTATGTCCACCTGTGGCATCATAGACTGGGGTAAGCCCCCTTGAGTTTCTGGGCTGAGGCTGGGGATTCCTCCCCAAGATGCAGGCCCTAGAAGAACCTGGATGGGCACCTCAGGTGGCAGGATAACCACACAGCCCTAGCTCAGAGGTAGCCACGTGCCCAGCTTTGAAATTAAAGTTAGTGTTAGAGGCTGATAACAAAGCACCATTTTCTCTCACTCCTGTTTTTATTTCTTTTGACTAACATTGAATTGGATCTAGACCTTGGAGAGCCTTTCCCGGGGCACTTGTTTTGGGGGAGTTTCCTGAGAGTCGCAGGTATAGGTTCCTTTGCTCTCCTAATTGCCCTGCCCATTGTTGCTGTTCTGTCACAACCCAGAGGTGGGCATCATCATTCAGGCCTGGGCAGCCAGGCAGGAGAAGCATGTCCAGGGCAGGCACTGAACCTGTGGAGTGTCACACACCCTCCACTAATGAATGCAGGCTTGTGAAGGGTTTGGACACTGCTGGCATCCCGAATAGGAGGGTGGCTCATAGCTCATTCCCAAAGCTGTGCTTGTCTACAAGCAACACTTGGAAAGTAGGAAGAGTACCACATGGACCGTCAGGGAACACATGGAGGTGGAGACTCCCACTCACGCATTCAGCAAGTTGAAGAATACCTATCCCAAGCTCTGTTTTAGGCATTGGGAATGTAAAAGACAAAGGAGATTCAGACCCTGGAAGGTCCACTTGTTATTGGAGAACCCTGCATAGAAACAGAAAATCCTAAATCTCTATTGTAAGTGTAGTGGCCTACAGCCTCCTAAGTCAGAACAGCAAGGGACCAAACACTGGAACTGACACCCAGCACTTTTGCTCACATTTCATTGACTAAAACAAGTCACATGGCCACACTGAACGTCAAGGGATGGGTAAGGAAGGGAGTCTGTGCCTAGAAGTAGAGAACGGGATATTGGCGAATGCTGGTCACGCCTGCTACAGTGGGATTCCAGGGCTCCTGAAGCAAGAGCAGAGCACGATGCCAGGTGCCTCGCTGGCCTACTGCACGTTAACCATTCTTCTGTGACGGGGCTGCCACACGCAGCTGCTCGTTGCCAGAGGAGGAGGAGACTGGCAATGGAAAGATTGGCCCCTCCCTGGGTTCCTGCATAGGACCCGTAGTTTCAATGGTACTTTGTGAGTTCAGCCTCAAAGTAAATGGTTAATTCATCTTGTATCAACAGCACTGTGATTCATAATGTAAACTTGGAGGATCCTTGATGTTTTTGCGCCCACATTCCTTTTAATTTGGCTCTGCATTCTTTTAAAGCCACAGTGTGCTCACTTAATAGAATGCAGCATGCAAATGCACAAGTTTTTGCCTGGAGGCAATTTAGCCTGGCTGGTTCAATGGATGTCTTCTTTCAAGTGTATATTCTTTCTTAAATTATTTACTGGGTAAACACACTTTGCATTTTCAAAAGGGAGATTAAGGCTGCTTGCTGCATACCTAGTAGAACAGAAATCCCACCCACCACCCCTGCCCCCAAAGTTAAGAAGGAAGATACCCTGGCCTTCCCCAAAGTTTCTTCTCTGGCTCACTAGCTGGGAACCCCTCTTTCTGGCTGTTTTTCAGATGCTCTCCAAACTCTGCCTCCCTCTCTGCCCACAGCAATACCTGCCAGCAGCCCCTGGCTTGTCAGGCTTCCTCCCAGAAGGGGCCCAGCAGTGGCAGCCATTGTCCTCCCTACCCCCAGATGGGCTCAGTCCTGTTTACTTAAGGGCCCAGCCACTCATTTTTCTGGTCCTGAGAGGCACTGTATCTGCCCAACACTTTAGAGATCCAAAGCTGGGTTGATGGCCTGGCCAGCCTTTGGTTTGAAAGCAAATGCTCTCTCCTGCCGACCTCTCCCACTGCCGACCTCTCCCACCGCCCACACGCGCCTCACTTCCATGGACCACCCTTCTCCTAGCTTCGCAGGGGAAACCCAGCAGTGCTCTGAGAATGCATGATGGTATGCAATTCCATCTTTGGGGGACTTCAACTTTAACTTCAGCCTTCTCTACGCAGACACCCTGCGGTTTTCCTGCAAATTAAATTTGCACAGATCTTCATTCTCCCTTGAATGGAAGGATGGCAATTGTAGGGCTGTTCCCATTCATTATCATCCTTTGGACAGTTCTGTGTCAGTATCTGTGCCATGCGCTTGGGCTGGAGAGGTGACTGTCGACCCACCGGAGAGGGAGTGGGCAATTCGATCTTTCTGATGGCCCGTGACCCAGGTCGCCCATCTTGGGATGGGGTGTCTGTTGAGTGAACTACAGATACGAGAAGCTGTTAGGGAAGGTCGCGGGGTGAAGTGCATTCCTCTTTGCCCTGAGATGAGGGAAGGCCAGAGAAGAGCTGAGAATTTAGGGTTCCTGTGCATTTGTTTCCTTAACTGTGCCTCAGATTCAACAAGTAACATCCACAGTTCATCCCTTACAAATGAGCATCATGGATGCCTTGGGGCCCTCAACCCACAAATAAAACGGTTGTCAACCAAGAGACATGCTACCGAATAGTGCTTACAGTAGAATGTGAAGAGTTTTCATGCTTTTAATCTGTTCCACTGCTGAGTTTCAGTTTTGCTGATTTCCTTTGCAAGTCTGGTGTGGGTGGCCATGGTAAATAGAGATTGTGACAGTGACTTGGGCAAACAGATGTGTAGGGACTGTTCCGAAGGCTCTTGCCCCTTCCAGAGAAAAGGGGGGAAATCAATTTGGGTCTTAAATCAAGCTACCAACTAGCACCGATCAGTGTTCACAATTAGCCCCACTGTAACAAGCCGTGAAGTCCTGTCTTATTTATTTTGGGGGTGGAGAATCTTCCTGCCTCCTGAGTAAACATGGCCTGTGAAGTCTGAATTAGCTGTCATCGCAGAAGAATTAATGTCGGGGCGCAGCCTTTCTAGTGGGGAAGGGAAGAAATAAACGAGACAGATCTTAGCCGAGCTGTACGTGATGAATGAGGACCGAGCGGATCATTCATCTCCTTCCAGGAAAGTGGACACAGGCACTAAAGCAGTTTTGCGGAAGACGTGTCAGCAAATGTGATCATTTTGTAACCTGTCAGGAAGAGAGGGAGCTAGTCCTTCCAGGGGGCAAAAGGGAGTGGGCCTGTCTGGTGTGACGGTCTCTATCCATCCATTTAGGTTTGGGCAAGAAGGGGGTGGGCAAGGAGGAATCGGACTGAAACCACGGGAGTGTCATCATCCTTCCAAGAAAGAAACCCAGCTAGAGCTAGAAAAGGCTGCGGCCTCCCTCACAGATTTCTTCTGTAAGATGGGAAGGAGGAGGGTGGGGGTCTCTGTTAAACTGGGCGCCTGGCCAGTCCCACCTATGGACGCCCAGTCCAGTGATCTGTGTCTACACGAAGACAGCAGACCTTTTTGTGCTTCATATTTGGAGGATGGACAGATGGGGTTTGCTGTCGTGTCTTTGCTGTGCGGACAGCCAGCTAGACTGCCAAGCACTCTATCTCTATTTTTGTGTGCTTGGTTCTGTGGGAGTGAGCGTGGGCGAGGCTCTTTGACCTCAGTTCCCTTTGAAAGTCTCCACAAAGCATTCTGATGTTCGACCTCTTTTCTCAGAATGAGGTAGCAAATTATGAAACAGCTTCGTCGGAAGCTCTCTGCAGGCATCTTGGAGCTGGTGCCTCCGCTCCGATTCCCCTCGTTCCCTGTTCCCCATCAGCATTTGGCAAAGCCAGAGCAGAGAGGGTTGGAGTCCCCGGAGATGAGGGCCCACCAACCAAAACCCCCGAGGTACTTGGTGCTCTTTCTCATGTTCACCCCCTTTTGCTGTGGAGCAAATGGGATGTTTCCTCTTGGCGTCACAGAGCGTGAGCCCCAGTGACAGGTGACGGTTTCACAGCCTGAGCTGCAAGCTTGACACTTGCTTCTTAATCCTGTCCTTTTCTTCCTAAGTCTCGCTTTTACTTTTCCCCAGGTGTTTTTGTACAGGTAAGTACCTCACTGACATATGTTTCCTGGGAGTCTATTACCTTAACCGGAAACACTGCCAAAAAAATGAGGCTTGTCTCACATTTTCAATTAAAAAGAGACGCTCTCACGGGCCCTTGATCACTTACAGATGCCACATGGCACTCCGCACCTAGGAATCCATTTGGTTCGCAGTAGCTTTGCAGAAAGCATGTCTCCAGGTGCAGCATGACAATCACTGTGGAGTCGTTCGTTTCCTTGTGGATCCTTTATAGAACCAAAAAGCTGTGTGGTCACACACACACACACACACACACACACACTCCAGGCTCCCCGCGCCGGCCTGTGAAGCCATCGTTTGATTAGCCAACTTGATCTTGGATGAGCTTTGTCGGAATGTGCTCCGATCATCTGAGTTTCTCTCTCCTTTGCTGTCTCCTAGGATCATCCAGAACCGCGTCCTGGTCGTCGTGCTGGCCGTCATCCTGGTCATCACCATCCTGATGGCGATCACTTTCTCCTTCAGAAGACACTGATGTATCGGCGGGTCCTTGATAAACAGCAACAGCGGCTCGTGCTGAGTAATTAAGACAAAATGGTCACATGAATCATTCTTTTGCGCTGACAGGCCCCGAATGACCCTCCCTCCCTCTCACCACTGTTCAGCCGGAGTGCAAAGAGTGTAAAAATATTTTTATTCTTGTTTGCATGTGGGTTGGTTTCCTTTTCTAGGTTTTCTTCGCCCAGATTTGTGTTTGTGTAGGGCAAGGTGAGGGCTTATTTGCCTTTTGGTCCTCTCACCTACTGACCAAAATAGCCTCTACTGACATTCTTCCTTGCCCCGTGGACATGTCAGGGGTCACGGTTTGGGAGAGGGCATAATGAGTCTGTCACGGGGCTTCTGATGGGCTGCACTGTTTGTCACACATCTCTTGTCACCGAATTGCCCTTGTGTGATGTCCGAGGATCAAAATGCAGAGAAAAGCAGGGATCAGAGCCAGTGATCTACAGCACACCAGCCCTGTTCCCACCCCAGCACAATGAACGTAGTCAGCCCGCCTGAGTGCTTTCATTGTAAAGGTGGGTTTCAACGTCAGCTGTGCAGGAAATTGACTTAGCACTTTCTCTGTTTTTCTACGCATTATTTTCTTTTCTTTCTTTTCTTTTTTTTAACACCCAGGAATATTTTTGCTGAGCCTGCCCAATATCCACTTTTCACAACTTTGATTACTGGCTACAAGAAATCTTTCCATACCCTCCCCAAATCCCAGACTCCCCAGAATTTGCCGGCAGCGTGAGCCCTGGCACCGTATTTAATGGTGACCCCCTCTCCCCTGACCTGTGTAAGCACTCCTGTATCCTTTCGGTTTTAATATTTGCACTGCCAAAAGCAGCCCTCAGACATGCGAAAGGTCTGACAAGGTTCTCCCCACATCCATTCCAGTATGTAAAGAGAACATGAATATTTCAGGAAGAGCAAGAACATGACTCCGTCAGAGTAAAATTTCGAATGTGATTATAAATAAGGTAGAGTCCTGTAGGGGGATCCACTAGGAATAAACTTCACGGAAAATGGGCGATAACCTCCTTTGAAAGAAAGGTATCGCGCGTGTTGCAAAAAGACAGCTTGGGTTTTTCACTAACAAATGTCAGCATCGCCTTCCTGAATTCACGATGTGTTCAAACCCCTAACAGGCTTTGTGATCTTCTTTGGTTTCTTTCTGTCCGCGGGAACGGGGAATTGCGTTCAGAATGAGTTCATTTGTGATGAGCTTCGAGTTGCCCAAGCTGAGGTCATTTTCCCCCTAGTCATGAAGCAAATGTGTTTTTCTTTAAGACTTCATAGGCACTTACAGGGTCCACACTATCTTTTGAATATAATTGGGAGCTTTGAGTCCTTGAAAAGCAAGCCTGTTCTCTTCATAAAAAATGCTAACCACCTGTGCCCATGGATGGAGATCGCCTAGGTGCAGCACGTAATGTATCCGTTCCCCCCCCCCCTCACCCCCACCCCGCCCACAACTCAAAAGAGAACCCTTATGGGGTAGGGAGGAAATGCAGAATGGCAAAATCGCCGGAGAACTTGTGTTCAGATAAATCATTTAGGATCCTGTAAATAGAGCTGCAGCCTTTACTGTGCAGGGATGGGTGAGATTTGGGCAGGGCGAAGTAGGACGGCGGAGGAGTGGGAAGGCTCTGCTGATTTTCCTGTCGGCGTAAAGGATCCATCTCAGCAAGGATCTTTTATTCTGATAACGGAATTCTGTATGTGCTAAACACATCAAGAAACCATGAAAAAGCAAGGAAACAAACAGCCCACTTCCTTCTCGCCCTGAAACAGTAACAGGGGGAGGGAGCCTCCAGCCTGTCCTCCTTCCTTCGAAGCTGTTGGTCTTCCTTCTCTCAAGTGCGTAACCAGGTCTCCAGCTGCATCTCAGTTCCAGACCCTCCCCAGGCCACGCAGCGAGCCAGGTTGATCTGATCACCCGAACTTGCCAGCTCCTCCGTGTTTCACTAAGACCTGTGCTCATGCTGAAGTAGGTGAAGGAAGGAGTGCGTTGTTCACCTCTCAATGGCCTTTTCTTTGGGGTTCTCTTGATCAGCTCTTGCCTGAGATTTTGCCCCAATTCAACCTTGAGAGCGGAAAAGATGTGAACAGATAACCCTTGGCCAAACAGCCCCATCAAACACCCTTGAGAGCCACCCCCCTCCCGGAGTCATGAGCGCCTAGTAGGAAGCTGGTCTGAAGGTCCCTTGAATTCCGTGTTGGGCCCTCCTGGACGCTGTGGGAGAGACTCAAACGAGCCCAAAGACAGACAGATTGTCCTCTTCCTTCCACACTCCACCGGGGAAGGAAGAAAGCCCACACACAATCAAAAGGTTCCAGGAACTTAATACGTAGACCTCAACTGATCAATGGAGTTAAAGTTGGGAATATTGTTATATTGTTTAAGATGCCTTGCGATGTGGGGTCAGGGGGTGGGAGGGGTGGGGGGGGAGTGATGAAGATGCAGAGGAGGAAGAAGAGGAGGAAGCCCCTGCCACATAAAATTCACTGCAGACTGCACAGTTTCCCTGACAGAATAAATAAAGCAGACGCTACCCTGCTCCAGAATCCAAAGCAATTTAATTAACGTCTCTTAAGTTGTAAAGAGTTTTAAATGTTCCACGTTGAAGGCGAGTGCCTGCGAATGCGGTGGGCTTGACGTCAGCCGCCAGCCGCCAGCCTGGGCCGGGAGGCCATTTGCGATTCTGTTTCAGGCAGGCTGGATTGTCTTATTTTGGAACCAGCGTGGTGGGGGTTTGCTTTGCTACTGCTTCTGAGCCCCGAGCTTCAAAGGCTGAAATTAATGGTGAACAAAATTGTGCGGCGCTGGCCGTCCCATGCGGGGCAAGCCCATTGAGGGTTATCATTAAGTAAAGAAATAAAGAGGGAAAAAGCCTGCCTGTTCCAAAAACCTCATCAGATAATGACCTCCGTGATTGGGTTTCATTACCAAACCAGCATCCAGAGATTATCTACTCCAGAAAAGAAGGGAGCAGGAGAGAAAAAGAAAGAAAGGAAAGCAACTGTCTTTTTCTTTCTCTCTCTCTCTCTCTCTCTCTCTCTCTCTCTCTCTCTCTCTCTCTCTCTCTGGCACATCTTTTCTTTAAAACTGTCAGATCATTTCAGTATTTCAAATCCGAGGAAAACAGCCTGCCTGCTGCTGTATTTGAAGTTGTAATGGTGTCAAAAAGTCACGACTGACTGACAGCCATCAGTCCCAGAGGGGCTCATTAAATCATAAAAACTTGACAAGGAAATAATTGCGCATCGCCAGCAACTTGGCGCCTGTTTAGACGTTTTTATTTTCTTTCATTATTAGTCCCCACCATTGCGTTCATTAACAAATTGCATTAAACAACTGTTAAGGGCTAATGATTTGTTTATCGCTTTTTTATTATTATTATTTAAACATTAGCTGTGTCATGTGGTACCCCAGCAGCCTCTTGCCATCATCTGACTGAATATTTTTCCACTCCGAGCTCTGGGTACTGTTGGAATATGAAATAGATTATTCATTACTCTCCTCTTTGCCACTGATTTGGTTTCATGTAGCGTCTTCCACAGAGAAAGATGAAAACTTGTCAAAAATAGGTTATATCTTATTCGAAGGGGCAACAATAGCAGCAGGTACAGGCACACTTTAATATTTAATTAAGGTTGATGTTAACCCCTTTAAATGACTTTTGCTGTAAGTTCTATTCAAATGCAGAAGAGAAAAATAATTGTTCTTAATTTGCAACCTGTTCAGCAGGCACTCTTCGTGGTGTTAGCTGGAAATTTAGACCAGAATTGTTAAATAATGAAATTTCCCATCATAAATATTTATGGCCATTTGTCTACGTAGTTGAGAACACACCACAAGCGACGATTTCCTCGTCCCCTTGGTTTGAACTGCGAGCCCAGTGGGTCACTCGGTGCTGGGGAGTGGAGACGGCTTTCTTGGGAGAAATGTGTATCCCAAGCCAAGGACCCTGGGTTGGCTGTGACTGGGGCTGGTTTCTAAGCAACCACTGTGAGTCCCGTGTCTCTGGTCCACTTGCCTCCCCCTTTAGCTGAGTGTGTGGTTGGAGGACTGTGGTCTGGAGTGAGAGCAGGTAGAGGCTTCTTAATAGGACTCGTGTGCCCGGGTGGCTGGTGCAGGCAGGGTGTGATGAGAGGGCGTCTGGGTGTCTCCATGTAGGCGGTGAGCGCATTGCTAACAGCCTCCCTGATGGAATCGGGACCCTCCATCTTTCTCCTTCTCTGTGACTTGCCATTGGTAGAATGGTCGGCTTTGCTGGGGACTGTAAGCTTGAGGTGCAAGTCCCACCCTCATCGTCATCCCAAGACGGGAGTCAGTGGCTGCCTCCACGCTGTAACTGCAGACCGCACTCATCATCCTGTTTGATCCAATGAGTTTCCATGGCCATGGAAGCCACTCTCAGAGACTAGTTCGTCAGCACTTCAGGCCTGGGCATTAGGATCAATATCAGGGAATGGGGAATACCGTTCTCGTAGCCCGTGTCCACTCCCACCCACCCACCCCCGAGAGAACAGGTCCTCAGACCCCCTGGGTGTGAAGGAAGAGTGCATGTTCCTTACTCTGCACAGCATCTCTCAGCACTGCCCACCAAGGACAGGTGGACCCCACAATGTAGGGGAGCCCTCACCTCCATGGGGTGGGGCTGCTGCTGAATCAAGGAGACCTGTCAGCCGCAGGCCGGTGCCTGGAAGGGGCTGAGGCTCACCAGCCTCGCTCTGAGGCTCTGATCACTCTGTCCCAACCCCCTCTGCTTCTCTCTGGACACAGGAAGTGGCCGAGGCCCTGGCCCCACGGGATGTACCATGGGCAGCCCAGCCTGGTCCTGTAGAGGGCACCCTGTGGGCTGGCAGATACTGGAAATCCACCTTTAAGAATTCACTCCTTTGGTTTCTGACCTTATTCCTGGGGAAATGCAGATTCCTTCTCCCCAGACAGCTTCAGCCCCATCAGCCTCTGATCGGCCTAGGCGAGTAGCCTCCTGAGGGCAGGTTTGGGGTGTGGGGGAGGAAAGACCTACCCAGTGACTGGTATTTGAGAGAAGGGGGAGAAGGAAAGGGAGTCCTGGTTCCCCAGAACCAGCTCCCTGAAGGTTTCTCCTAGGGCTGCCACTGGGTGTATTTCCGGGGACACAGCTTTGCCCGACAAGCCCCCTCACACCATGGCCAGGGCACGTTCTGAGAACGCATGGGCTTTGCCAAGGAGAGGTCACTGCTTGAGGGCAGAGCTCTAGCTGAAGCCTAGGAGAGAACAGGGAGGCAGGAGGAGGAGTTAGGGCGGGAGCGGGAGTTAGATCGCTCCACTCCGTGAGCTGCTCCAGCCTCGTCTCATCCAGAGCCCCACTGAGGGGGAGAGGAGGCCACGGCCGCCACAGTGCACAGTGAGGCATGGGGGAAGAACCCAAGTGAATAGTCTGTGCCCTGAGCTGACCCTCCCACACTGCCCCACCGGGGATCTTGGCACAGTGGGGACACTGGGACCATCAGAGCCTTTCTCTGTTTTTCTGTCTCTTCTTCACCAAAGCCCACCCCTCCTGAGAAATTACAGAGCAAGGAGAGCTAGATGGCTTCAGTGAGCTCATTGTCCCCAAGACTTCTAAATAATCCAACCTTCCCCTGTTTGCAGCATGGGAAGTGTAACCAGAATTATTCATCCAGTCAATAAATATTTATTGAATATCTACTATGTATCAGGCCCCAAAGACACATGGTAAAACAGATAGATAAGAAAACAAGCAAGGTAGTCCCACAGCCCTGGGGCTGGAGGTCAGAGAGCTGTTTTCCTTCCCGGTGTGCTGACTTGCTGTGTGATCCCAGGGCGTGGAGATCATGTGGTGATGCACGCCTCTGCTGCCTTCCATCGCTACCCTGTGATGCCCACCCCATCTCCATGACTTGCCTGGCAAAGCCTTCTCCAAACGACAGTGCTGTGTTCATTCCTCCCGGCAGTTTCCATGACTACCTTTGCAAAATTGCCCCATTGGATCCAAGTAGGGTTGACGCTTGCCTGCTTGTGGGCAAGTCCCATCAGTGCTGGCCCTTGTCCAGAGCCATCATCCCAGGAGAGACACGGGGTACCGAAACGAGGACCATGTAGACTGGGACCCAGGGCTCTGGGGCTGACTTAGAAGGTTTTTTCCTGCTTATTAAAGGATAAAGGTTTGACTTGGCAGGCAATCGGAAACCCAAAATATCATAAAAGGGAAAAAGTTGCCGAGTGGCTAAGAGGGGCACCGTGGGAGTGTGGCTGGGCTCAGCGCGAGGTGATCGCTGAGCAAACGGAGCGGGAGACGTATTTCAAAGGCTTCTCTCTGCTTCGTCTCCTCTCTCTGGGCCCCGTGCGGAAAGGGGAAATGGAAGCCAAATCCAGATTTGGGCACATGGCTGCTTGGGCACCCTCCCCCACACCCACCCCCAGACAGTGGAGAAACTTTGATGTCTGGGCATGTGGCATTTGGGGACAGGAGACGCTGGGCATCCCAGCAAAGGCAGCTGCACGTTCCAGGCCTCCAGACGGGCCTCCCTGAGCCCCTTTGTGAGGAGAGATGAAAGCCACCGAGCCAGAGAGAGCAGGGTTTGCAGATGACGAAGCATGGGCGCTCTGTGCTGCCACCTTGGCGACAGTTTGGATGGCAGACAAGCTCCGATGCACAGGACCCTCGCGCTCTGCAGGCTTCAGGAGCCATGGAGGCCCACCTGCTTGTTCAGATGGGGAAATGGGCTCAGAGAAGGGAGCCTTGCTCAGGATCGCCCAGCAAGTCCTCGGCCACGTCCTCGGCCTCCAGGCCGCTTCTCTCCTCCGCAGCTCCAATCACCCCCGGCGGTGAGGGAATGTTTCTGACAGAGCAAGGGTCAAGGGCCTCTGTGTGATATGGCAGCCGCTAGTGTGTAGAACCTTCTAGAAGACTGGGAGACCGGTGTTCTGAGTGGTTTTGGATGCTGGGCTGGTGTCATGGGCCTGTGACCAGTGCATATGCACAGGGCCCAGACTCAGAGGGGCCCAGGCTTGGGGATGAATGCTCTGCAGTCATTTTC
Source organism: Myotis myotis (assembly GCF_014108235.1). Classification (NCBI taxonomy): domain Eukaryota; kingdom Metazoa; phylum Chordata; class Mammalia; order Chiroptera; family Vespertilionidae; genus Myotis; species Myotis myotis. The sequence continues at coordinate 9,555,709 of NW_023416319.1, read as the reverse complement.
CTGAGATTCTTAATAATTTTATCTTTGTAGTTGTGTTTTGTAACTAAAATACAATGGGTCATTGGACCGTGAAGGGGCGGGGGGGCGAGGGGGAATGCAGGGAAGCTGGGGCTTGGAGCCTCTTTTCACCCACAATCCTGCCTTCTCCCACCCCCTGTATCTGGGGTCTGGAGCCACAGCTCCACAAGGCTTCCCCTCTTCATCTCCACCCCCAGCTGCTACCAGCCCACCCTCCACCTGGGCACAGACACACAGGCGCAGGATCAGGCCTGCACACCCAGAGCATTGGGAGGCGAGGGGGGGGCATGGTGGCAGCAATCCCTCCGGGGCTGGCAGCATCAGGGCACACTCAGTGGGGTGCACTACCTCGTGTGCCCAGGGCATCCTGGCACAAGGGCTGCAGTGCCCCTGGGGTTGCCCACCTGCTGAGGGTTGGGGAGGGGGCCGGTGGAAGGGGGAGATGCCTGCTTCATCTCCTGCCCCAGGCTTGGGCACAGCGTGTTCATCCAGCCACAGGGAGAAAGGGAACCGGATAGGAAAAGGGAACCCGATAGGAAAAGGGAACCCAACCGCTAGCCGCAAGTGCAAGTGCAAAGTGCCCCTCCTCTCCAGGCAGCGCCCAGGCCTGTGGGGTCTGCACTCCCCCTGGAAGAACCCCATTGGCCAGCCCCATGTCTGGGGGACCCCTCTCTTCCAACTTATTGCTTCGGGCCTGGTCATGGCATTCTCTTAAGACGAGCAACAAAATACAATGCATAACTTTGATGATTCACACACGTGTTAAATATCCCAATATTTGCCTTTAAAACTGGCATTGCCCAATATAAACATGAATAGTAAAACCCATGCTAATCATTTAAAATTTTGACTTGACTTTGAACGACACTAGGAAATTTAAAACACCGTGGCAAGTTGAAAGAGAGGGAGACAGACATACTGACTAGGGAAGAAAGGGAAAAGCACTTTTTTCTGACGCTTTGAACGAGGGCTCCCCATCACTTTGGGTTTTTTTGCTTTGGATCTCACAAATTGTGGAGCCAGCCCTGCCTGGGTGAGTCACTTTCCCTCTGGGGCACCCATTTCCCTGTCAGGAAACCAACCTTCACACTGCGCCTGCCCCTCCCTGGCTCACGGCACACTGAACGCCGACTTGGAGAAAACCACTAAGAGAGTCGGAGCCCAGCGCGTGCTGCCAGTCCTCGGCCTTAGATCCAGGGCCTTCCTTTCTTTCTAAAATACATTTTTATTGATTTCGGAGAGGAAAGGACGGGGAGAGAGAGATAGAAACATCAATGATGAGAGAGAATCATTGACTGGCTGCCTCCTCCACATCCCACACTGGGGATCAAGCCCACAATCTGGACATGTGCCCTGACTGGGAATCCAACCGTGGCTTCCTGGTTCATAGATCAATGAGCCACGCCAGCCAGGCAGCCCTTCTTTCTTAAAGGGGGGTCAGCCCCGGCACATGGGTTTAACCACCACCTTCAAGGCCGTCTCTCCCCCAGGCAGGTCGGTGTTATGTCCCAAGACTTAACAGCCCCACTTACCAGCACCCAGACATACAGACTAGAGCAGTGGTTCTCAACCTTCTGGCCCTTTAAATACAGTTCCTCATGTTGTGACCCAACCATAAAATTATTTTCATTGCTACTTCATAACTGTAATGTTGCTACTGTTATGAATCGCAATGTAAATATCTGATATGCAGGATGGTCTTAGGCGACCCCTGTAAAAGGGTCGTTCGACCGCCAAAGGGGTCGTGACCCACAGGTTGAGAACCGCTGGACTAGAGGCATCAGCCCCAGAGAGATTTCATCTGGCATCCAAGCAAGTTGTGAAACAGAAAGACATCAGCCAAGACCCCAGGTTGATCTGCACCTTCCATGTGGTTTTCCACTGAGGCCTGGGATTTCAGCGCTCGGTGCCAAGGTGCCAGGCTTGGGTCGAGAGGTGTCATCCTCTGGAGAATGATAAAAATTCCATTCCACTTCCAGGGGGAAGGCACCCCCGTTTCAGAATTGTTTCCAAAGCTGCCATCACGGGGTCTCCAGTGCAGCTTCTGCCTGGCCTGACGTTTCAGAAGCAACTGTCCGAGGCTGAATGGGACCAAAGCAGCAGCCTGCCGTATTCTATAACAGCGCTGGCACTTTAAGGCAACATTATGAAATGAGTGAATGAATGGGTGAATGAATGAATGAGAGTCGTTTAGATCAAGTTGCCTCCAACGGAATCCCAACTGCATACCCCTCCACGTCATGTCAGGAAAGAGGAAAAATTAGATGAGCCCCATTTGGCTTCTTCTCTAGCTTTTCCCCGATCGTGGGTGATCCCCTATCGTTTCGGAAGTTTTATTTCTTCAAGTTGATCTTATTTCACTTCATTTCATTTTGAGGGATGTCTCCTGGCCTCAGCTCAACTTCCTCCGCACAATTCATTCGGCCTGAGAGCCGCTGCAGAGCGGGATTAGAACCCGTGTAGAACAGGGTCACTTTAAACTGAGATCTGCTAATTAATCGCTCTTCTCTGCGTAAGTGAGCAATGGCGCTCCTTCCCCGAGGAATTGCGATTTCATGGTTCCTAATGATGGTGCGATTGCATTATCTGGATCACTGAGACAGTGAGTGTTGGGAACGGTGCTCAGAGCCTGGATCCGGGGTCGGTTGAAATCACTCCTAAAACCGAGGGGATGCGAGGAAGGAGTTAGAATGTCTGCTGCTCATTGTCAATACTGTGCTGCTGTTTCTGACATCTCATTCACGTCCCAGTTTCCCCCAGCTCCACGAGGCCGCGTTCCCCGGGACTTCATGACTTTTTCTAATCTCCTCGGGGTTGTTTTTTGTGTGCAAATCTATTTATTTACTGTATTACACAAAGTAATTTATTTCCAGCATTTATTTTCATTAGGTCTCTTGGAAATGTGGTTCTACCTGTCGTTAGCACAAGTGACACATTTTAATTGTTGTTTCCTGGACTAACTTGTATTATTTGACGAGTTAAATAAAATGTCTCATTCCAAAGTCTGCTATCCCCATCTTTTGCATTGGATTTATTTCTCTCACCTTCACTTTCTTTCTGGCTGAAGGGAAGTTGCACATCTTCAGGTCACGCCTTGCTGCAGTTTCTGTACTCTGCATATAGGCACTGCCTTTTTTTAAATGAGGAGAGTTGTAAGGACCATGTTCAAGGTTGCTTTTGAATACAGGTGGGTTTCTTTTCTTCCTCTTCCTTTTTTTTCTTGCTCTGGGAGATGGCTCCGCAGAGCCATCACAGATCTGGATGTCGGCTCTGGTTCCCTCACTGGTGAGTTGAAATAATCCCCTCACTGAGCCTCAGTTTCCTTAACTGTAAAGTGGGGAAATACCACCGGCTCCAAGGACTGAAGTGAAAATTCAGTTGGGTAACCCATGGGAAGCACCACCAGGCAGATACATACTCATTTTTGTATCCATTCAAAAAATCTTAAAAATGTTTTAAGATTACCTTTCAGTAGTAGCCGTCAGGCATGGCACCAGGGATTGGAAAACAGCATTGAACCTCAAGCCGCGTCTCTGCCTCGTCCAGAACTCCTAGGCTGGCGAGGGAGACCTAGAAGCTACCTGGCGATCACCCGCTGTGGGAATGTGTCCCAGCGAGACCTGGCGAGGTAAGGCAGTCTGGGTTGGTTGGGCTGATCTGAGCCTGTTCAATGCCAGGGATATGGCATTCTGAAGGAGATGGGAAGACACACTTGTAACACCAGGAAAAGATGTGTGGATTGAAAATGAATGGATGGGAGAAAACTTCTATCATTCAAGGCAACCTGCTCAGCCCAAATTTCACCAACGAGGAAATTCCCCATTAACTTATCACTTGTTCCCATCAGACGGCCTCAAGGCACTGTGGACTTCATGGGAGGAAGACAGTGGCGTCCACCCTCCTGCCGGACAAGAGGGGGGGGCCGTGAAGAAGTGCTGAGCCCCTGTCCACGCCTGCTGCCGGCACAGCGGGTGTTTCTCAGCATTTGTGGGTGGACTGCCTGCCTCGAGCAAAATGCTTTTCCCTCTTTCCGTCTAACTTGGTCTTGGAGACGCGGCCCCATCCTACGGGCTCGCCTCGTTTGGATGCGCAGCACAGGGAAGCTGGACCCACGGAGCCTCCAGCTGATATTTCAAACCCTGCAGTCCACTAAACGTGAAACTTTTGTTCAAATTTCAAGGATTTTGAGAGCCCCAGTGAATAGACTCTGCCTATTGATTTTTTCCCTTACAATGACTCTTGGATAACCTATTTTCTCATTTATTTTTAAAGACAGCTCATGAGATTTCATAGCCATTCTGCCCAACCTCCTAATATCAAAATCCCTCCTTGACCCTGAAAATTGTAATTCTGCCATAGATCACAGCTGCTGAATATTACCTTTTACTAAGCTGGTTAAATAAAATATGTCAAATCACTAGATCCCACACGCGGTGGCCTGCACGTGTAATGAAGCCAGGGCTGAGGTTGCTGCCGCTCCTCTGGTCCAGTAGCACAGAAGTGGGGGGGGGGGGGAGTGTGGGGGTGGGGAGAGTGGGGGGAATGTGGGGAGCGTGGAGATGGGGGTGGGGAGTGTCAGCTCGGGTTTGGAACTTGAGGCGAGGAAAAGAACAGCTGGCCTGGTCTGCAATGGTTTTCTTATAAAATGACAAGAGAGACCTCGGCTATCTGATGCGTTCTGTCTAGACAATCAAATGCCCCCCAAATCTGAGTAGAGTGGCTGGGCTTTTCTCCCGAGTGGAGGAGGGGGTGTGTTTGATGTCGGGAAAGTTCAACACACCCAAGCCTTCCACACTGATAGGTCAGATGACACTCATAGAGAGCACCACCTCCCCGGGAAGTATCATTCTGCCACCAGCTGGCCGGGGCTCTTGCTTTGACTACAGAGAGGCCACATAGGATTTAGACCCAAGGGGGCTGGTGCCCACCTGAGCCCCCGACCTCAATGCTTCAGGCTCTCATCTGCGCTTCATCCACTTTAGCCAAAGAGCCCCACACACACACACCCGCCAAGCTACCAGGGCCTCCTGCCTGTCAGACTGACTTTTTCTCTTCTCAGAAGAATGGAGGCAGCACTGAGCCACGTTGGTTCCAGAGGAGCCCTGGGTACCTCAAAGCCAACTCTTAGACCAAAAGTCATGACCTTTGGCTTTTAGATTGTCCTCTGGCCTCTCCTGGGGAGCCCCCTCGTCCACAATGGTAATGTTCCCTGGGAAATCTCGCTCGTTACAGGTGAACAGAGTCTGCAGTGGCTCTGACTCAGCAGGAACGTGGCCTCCCGGCAATGGCCACAGGAGACAAGAGGCTCTTCCATGGCCTGTGGAGTCTGACAGCTGCGCTCACCCCTGCCCACACCTTCCCCCCAAGACTGCTGGACCAGCTGCCTCCCTGCAGGGCCTCCAGGCTTTGGCAGGTGCCAGATCCCCTGGAAGACACAGGAAATGTGCTGATATCAGCACCTGGTGAGTCAGACTGAGCGGGAAATTGTCCAAGAAAGAGAAATTAATAAGTAGCAATGAGACACCCCCCTCCAGCCCCCAATCTGGAGGTCAAAAGAGCTAACACGTGTTCCTATCCTTTACGCTTCCCCAATGCCAGGGATGACAAGCATGCAGTAGGAGGTCAACTCCTTCCCCCCATGGTTCTGGCCAAAACTGCTAATTGAGCCTGGCTCTCCCAGAATCCTCTTCAACCCAGGGTTCCCTGCAGCCCCCGTTCATCAATAGTTGATATGGGGGAAGCGATCTATCTACCACCCAGCCCACCATGTCCACTCCCCATGGCCTGAGCGCGTCACCTCTTCTCCCTGCAGGGTCCTCACATGCCTTCCCGGCTGTTGGCTTCTACACCTCCAAGGTCCCCCCACTCGAGTCCCCAGTTCCTAGAAGAGTTCACCGCCCACTGTTCCCCTCTTCATCGCACAACCACTACAGACCCAGAGGAGCAGTAAGAGGCTAGAAGTGTGGGGACCTCAGGGTTCTGCCCCAGCTTTGTTCTCAACCAGCGGGGTGACTCTGGAAGAATCTTGCCTGCTCTCCATCTCTATCTCCCCATCTCTAACATGAATCTCAGCTCCTTCATTATGTGATGCAAATTCCCTGGCAACTGTCACACTCCGAACCCTTTCCTCTGGCTCTGTGTCCATAGTCTACTCACCACCCACTCAAACTCCTGGAGGGCAGGCATCCTGTCTGGGGCTGACCTGTACTTCTCCCCAGAAGTAGAGCACTCGGTGTAGTCAATTCCTGTAACGTTGATCATCACCCAAGGAAGGAGGGTCCCAAGAAACATGCAGGGACACCAAGGTAAGCATTGTTCCAAGGGGATTGACTCTGTCTTCGCCCGCTCCAAGGGGCTTTTGAGCCACTGTTGGGAGCTCAGGACTGTGAGCCAGTGAGAGGTTAGGGAGGTTAGGGTGGCAAGGTGTCCAAGCTCAGGTGCAGGAGCCAGGCTGCTGCCCCCTCACAAGCTGTGTGAGCTTACGCAAGTGAATCAACCTCCCTGAACCCTAGTTCCCTTCCCTGCAAGTTAGGCATGGCAGGATGACCGTTAGAGCTAAAGGAGAGAGCCATGCAATGCACTTAGCTCAGAACCTGGTCCATAGTAAGTGCTCAATAAATGCAAGCAGTTCTCCCAGCTCCCCCGCCCTAGGACTGGCTCTGCCCTCAAGGCCCCTTCATGAGGCCACAGTTAAGAGAGCGGGCTCTGCTCTGGGCCCGCCAGTGTCCAGCAGCACAAGGGGGATGAGCAGTTCTCGGCCTGAAGGGGGAATTTAGAACATCAAGAGCAGTAACGAGAAGAGGTCCAAATTCTGAGTCCGAAATGGACACAGCGATACCACCCCCCACCCCTGAGCAAAGTGAAATTGGCTCCATGCAAAAGCCCCTCGCTGTGGCAAAGGCAGGGCTTAGGGAAGCAGAGCCCCCTGCCCAGTGGGCAATGCCCCCTGCCTCTGGGGACAATGCAAGCTTCAGGGCAATAAATTTTAGCTCTTGTTACCCCCGCTCCGCTCCCTTCCATCGCTCCCTCTTGATCTTCCCCTCTCTGCTGACAACCAAGTATGGCTGGCATTTGGTTGGGGATTTAAAACCAGGACAGCTTCTCCTTCCCTGCGGGCTGGACGTTTGCTTGCCTGGCTCCCGGAGGCCTCTCGGAGCTGGGTGCTTGATGAGTGCCAGGAGCCCGGCTCCCGAAACCGGAAGGGACCTGCATTGTTGGACCAAAATAGCAAACGTGCAACATGAGTCTGTTCAGGAGCCCTCAGCGAGCTGGCAGCTTCCGGTGGGTGCTTGACACGGGCCAGCCCAGGGAAGCAAACTGGAGTGGCCCTCCCTGCACTTGAGAGAGCCCTTCTATGGACATGACTCTCTGGCCCCTTCGCTGGACTAGTTCATCCAACTGAAAATGGACTTGAGCTAACCTTAGCAAAAAAAAAAATAAAAATGGCATGGCTCGCTCAAGTGAACCAAGCTTTTAGACTTGTGCTTCCTGAGTGACTTAAACCTTCCCGTCTGCAGTTTGCTGCCCTGAATCTCCCAGGACAAAAGGGACCCCAAAACGCCAAAGGACCCCTTTCCCATGGATGGCAGCCACGCTGACCCCACGCAGGAGGAGGCCAGAACACCGAGTTCTTGGATGTTGCTTCTCTTACTGGGTGGCGGCCGATTGATTACTTGTCAACTTCCAAAATGTTTTCATCCCTGGAAGAAACAATGCACAATAAAGCAGTCCTGAGGAGGCAATAGGAGGCTTGTTAGACACGGGCCTTGGGTCAGGGTAGGTGGCCCATGTGGGGGGTCTGTGAGGAGGCGGGCTGGGGGTTTCTAAGGCAGCTCTCCCCTGCCGGTCCTGCTTAATGAAGCTATTGTGCAAGCCCCTTGGAGGCCCATATGCTCCAAAGTGGTAGCAAGTGTCCCATTACTGTAAACGGGCTTTTATTTTTAAACTAACGCTATATTTGGAAAGCAGTAATCCTGGAGAGATGATACTGGGACTAATGGGGAACATATTACCTTTCATGTGTGTGTTTTTTCATGTTTAAGGTTTCTTTGTTATTATCTGAGCAGCAAAGCTCTGCACACACTCTTGGGCAAAAAATCAAAATAAGCCTTAAAGCAATCATATTTTAATAAGCATCAAATGTCTTCAATGAGATAAAAGTATTATATGGTGTTTTGATATTGGGCTTTAGTTAAAACCTCATTAAAAGAAAAAAAAAGAAAATTTCTCAGATGGATTGGGGGGGGTGGAGGAGTGGTGTATTTTTAAATTCAGGTAAAAGAAAACGTCCCAGCGCAGATCAATTATGCTAATTAATTGCCACAAACGACTGAAATTGCCAGCAAATGAGCATTATTATTTGTTGCTTTCACTGTTTTTCATTGATCAAACCCAGCGGCTAAAGACACTTGAGCCTCCGGAAAGCCCAAGCTCCAGTCTGAATAACCATTGATGCCAGGGTGCCAATCACAGCCATTGGGTGGCAGGACGAAGCTTTCATCCAGCCCGCATCTGCCCATCCTCTCCTGGGGTGAGGTTTCCACCGCAGAGGCTGCTGGCCCCCTTCCTGAGACTCAGATCAGCATGGTCAGTGAGCGCCCAGGCCCGTTCCCAGCCCCAACCAGGAAGTGCTGAGGGGCCCAAGTTATGAAACGAAACCGAGTCTTTGGTTTCTCCACCCATGGTCACAGACCAAGCTAGAATCACAGGCTCTTCAGAAGCCAGAGGCTCGGAGATCCTCCACTTGGTTTTATAAAATGAGGAAACTGAGGCTCAGAGAGGGGAAGTGACCTGCCCAAGGGCACACAGCAAGCTCATCACAGAGCCAAGAATAGAGCAGCAATTTCCTGACTTGGGTCTCGTGCCCCACGTGCTGTCCTCTCCAGTATTATAAAACAGAACTTGAGCCCGCCCCTCCTCTGCCCTCGCAGCAAATTCCCCAAGCTTTCTGGTGCAGTTTCTTGACAAATCTTGGTTGGGTGACATCAGCACAAACCCACCAAGATTCCAAGATTGGGATTGGGCCATGGCAGATGCCAGGAGTCTGTGCCTTTCCATGGTCGACTTAGCGTGGGAGTCGGTTTCCAGTTGCAAAATGAAATGCACTTCACTGCGGGTAGAGGGGCCATCAGAGGGTAGGGGGTCAGTGGTTTCAGGCTGATGCAGGGACTCCACCATCCTGGCTGTATCCCCTGAGTTAGAGTAGAAACCATACGTCAAGCCATAGCTATTAGTCATTGCTACTTCCAGGGAAAAAATACTCTCAGAAAAAGTTTGCTCCACGAGAAGAAGTTGGAAATTGAGAACCTGGTGGAGAGAGGGTAGAAAGTTTTAGACGGAGACTGTTAAGGATGCCACAAAGATATCCTTCGTTTCCCATCTCATCCAGTGAGTCCTGAAGGCTTTGACCCTGTTGTCCCCCTGATTTCCAGGTGTCACGAGTGGGACCCGCCCTCCACTTCTAAATGGGAGCCACCAGCCACCATGGAGAGAGCACCACGCTGCTGGCTCTGCCCAGCCAGTGACCCGGAGCAAATGGCTTTACCCTCTGGGTCTCAGTTTGCAAAATGGGAGGACTTGGCCTGGACCGCTGTAAGTGTGGCTCCCCAGGAGCTGTGGCTGTGGTTTTGGGGACACAGGACAAGCACTTCTGTAGATAACTCCCAGCCACAGACATTCCCAAAGTCATATTTGGGGGCTTTTCCTTCCTCAACTAATTCACATTTATTGTATCCTATATTTTGTGGAAGCCACCTGGAGACCCCACCTCATAGTGACATGGAGTGGAAGGAAGGGGTGCAGGAGGGGGAGGAACTCACCCCACTGCAGGTGACAGCAGGCCAAAAGGAGCTTCAAGGGCTCCAGGCTGCTAGCTTAGTCACTCCCCAGCTCACCCTAAAAAAGGGGGCCACGGGCAGCCACCATAGTGCCTGGGCTGGCTCTGCCTGTCCCCTTTCCCCAGCGGGTTGGGGTGGGAGCTGGAGCCCCATCTCAGGAAGGTACAGAGCAGCCACAGGAGGAAGGAGGCAAAGCTCCCTCACTTGTTCCTTCACAGGGTATTTATTGAGCACCTACTATGGGCCAGACCCTGAGAGCACAACAGAATGGGGTAAGGCAGCGCCCAGTCCTCAGAGAGCTTTTGGTCTGGGAGGGGAGACGGGTGATCCACCAACAATGGTAAGCCAGTGATGAAGGGGTGACAGGGGCTGACTGCAGGGGCAGCTGCTGAGGATGCAGGCGGGACACCTGAGCTGTGTCCTGAGGGATGCCGAGGACCAAGGGAAGGCATTCAGGCAGAGGGAAAGGCAAGCATGCAGGCCCTGAGGAGGGACCAGGCAGATCTGGGGAGGCCCAGGGAGGCTTCCTGGGGCTGGGGCAGGCCTGGGGGACCCTGGGGGCTGGGGGGAGGCCCCAGTGCAGGTGGCCTGAAGCTGTTGCTTGTGGGTCTCAGATGGAAGCTGGATCTTATTCCAAGAGAAAGGGGAGGTAGCCCCGGGAGGTTTTAAGCCAGGGAAAGGTGTCATCTGACTTATGTCTTTAAGGATCACGGCTGGTGTGTGGGGATGGATTAAAGGGGCGACAAACGTGGACTCAAGGATCAGGCCAACCTGGCTGCTCAGACCCATCCCAGCTGAGCGAGTTCAGGCACATTACTTGACTGCCTTGGGCCTCAGTTTCCTCATCTGTCAAACAGGCCGCGGTGGGGAACAAGTGCCGAGAGACTGGAAAAAACAAAAGCACAATGGCTGGGCCGTATATAAACACAGAACTTTGACACACGATCCTCGTCCACCATAACCGGCCCAAGGAGCCAGCCTGCTACCGCTACTCACAGTCCAGGAGGCTGAGCAATGATTCCTATGGCAGCAGACCCCAGATAGCCAGGGCTTTATTAATAACTCACCGCTTCCCTCTCTTTTGTCCCTGCTTCCAACTTAGGACCAACCGGAGAAAGCCAAATAGGTTCCCTTATCCAGCCACAGGGACGCCCACTTCTAATTAGCCCGCCTGCCGCTTACCCGGGCCAAGTGCCCCCAATCGTGGTGCATGAGACGCCTCCTTTTTCCACCATAAAGCTCTCCCACCCTCTGCCTGCTTTTGAGTCTATCAACACCTAAGTGATGGGGCTGCCTCCCTCTGCAGCAGCTCAGAGTGGATCGCCCTTGCTTTTCTCGTTCGGTTGGTCCATTTAGTGCCATGGTGCCAATGTACGCAGAGCGCCGAGTGCCTCCCTAGCACTGAGGAGTACTGAGTAAGGTTCTGTCCCCCCCCCCCCCCCCACTCACTGAGAGGCCCCTGGGCAGCTGGGTGGTCAGGCAGGCCAGGAGCCCTAAGAACACAAAGTGGTTAGGAAAGAAATGCCCCCAAAGAGGACTTCAGGAATACCTGTGGCTGGACCGTAGCTACAGGTCTCTACTTCCTTGGGGGAGGTGGCGGGGGGAGGAACGGGGTTGGGATGGGAGCTACATTTTTTGGAAAGAGCCTAGCAGACTGCGAAGAGGCTGGGATTTGCCTGGGTTCAAGTCCCCGCCCCTGGCTGGCTGTGTGGCTGTAGGCAACCGTCGCCTCCTTCATCCAGTGGGAAAGACTAACTGAGCTAATTGGGGTCCGATGCTTAGTGCAGTGCCAGGCACCTGGGAAATGTGCCATCCACAGAAACTGGCAGCCGGGCGTGGCTGTGACAACAGGCCCGCACCACACTGATGGACCAAGGCTGAGAAAACTTCAGCAGGTTGCGTGTGGGCAGGCAAGTCCCCCAGAACTGACTCGGCTCCTCAATGGGGCAGTCTGTACCCCAGGGCTTCCCTAGGGGAAGGACAGACAAACTGAGCACCCCCAGGACTCATGGCTGTGCCCCTCTCCCCGCCTCAGCCCTCACCTCCAGGGAAGCACCGTTTCCCCAGGGTTTGGAAGGGGGGTGACCTTCCACCATAGGTGCCATTCACAAAATGCTAGTGTAGCACCCCATGTCAGGGGGCTGCCTGGGGGTTCCGGGAAGTTACCCAAATGCTGCTCATCCACACTGAGGAGGAAGAGATGGAAAAATTGAGTCTTCATATTATAATAGGAGGCAAAGCCCTAAACCCAGGAAACCCCGCTGAGGCGGGCATTTGGGTGGAAGGAAGTGCAGCCAGATTAAGAGCAGGGCCTCGGAAGCCAAGGTGAGCGCTGCAGTGGGCATGGCCATGGGGCCGCCCAGCCTCAGAGCCCGTCATCCCTCTAACTGCCAGGACTCAGGGGACCAAGCAGACGGTGAATCTGGAGCTGGCATCTCAAAATAGAAAGGTGAGGGATTCACTGTGAGAGTGCCCACGGCAGCCACAGCCACTTTCAGGGGCAGCCCCTAGGGGCCATGCCCTCACTTCCTCCGTGTGAGTGCGCAGCATTTGGGGCAGCCAGTGCTAGGGCATCGTTTCCAAGCAGAGTTCTCCTGCCTTCCTGGTTACTTCTGTCACTTCCCAAGAGACTTCCAAAGGAAGTTCCTTCTCTGCTAAGTCGGTGGCTGGCCACTGGGAATCGGATCTGATGCAGCCCCCAACCCCTACCCGCACCCGCCCCCTCACCCCGCCTCCCGCCCTGGGGCTGCTTTCTGTCTCCTGGGCAGAGCCCAGAGCACCGTAAGCACAGCACTCGCCAGGCTTCCCTTGGCAGCCAGGTGTTTACTACCTCACATCAAGGAGCCATTCTCCATGGGATACATTTCAGCGGGGCGGTGCCTGACTTGCAAGCTCACGTGAGTCCCCTTGTTTGAGAAGCTGGGGGCCGAGCACCAGCCCTGGTCCAGGTCAGCAGGCCTGGGTTCCAGCCCAGCTCTGGGGCGAACTGGCTGTCCCTCTCCTCTCTGCGCCTGTTTCCCCATCAGTAAAATGAAAACAAGGCACGTGTGTGTCCTCCCGGCTCCGAATTCTAGAATGCCATTACTCTGATCCTTTGGAACTGCCCCTCCCCTTGCTTCCCTCTCTGACCACAAACTAACAGAAAACAAGGAGGCTAAAGGCAACAGGAACCCGCCTCTTGTGTTCAGCAACTTGGAGGGTGTCCAACTCACTGTCCAGTTCTGTGCCCTGTACCTGCAGGTATGAGTGCGATTGCTACCAAAGGGGGCACTGGGCAGGAACACTGGAGCCACGCTGGGTACTCCCTAATGCAGGGAACTAGAGGCTTGCGTGGTCGTGGAAAAGGCAGGGAGCAAGGTCAGGCCAGCAGCTGCTGGAGGTGGGTCTGGAAGCTGCAAAGGACCGAGCAAGCTTAGCATTTGCTGTCATCACCCACCTCAGTTCTCAAGACACTGAGTTTTGGTGGTTTTTTAAATATATTTTTATTGATTTCAGAGAGAAAGGGAGAGGGGGAGAGAGATAGAAACATCAATGATGAGAGAGGATCATTGGCTACCTCCTGCACACCCTACACTGAGGATTGAGCCCACAACCTGGACATGTGCCCTGACTGGGAATCCAACTGTGACCTCCTGGTTCATAGGTCAGTGCTCAACCACTGAGCCATCCGGCTAGGCAAGAGACTAAGTTTGCACAGGTGTCCAGCAGCAGCCCCTGCCAGAGATGGACCAATCCTTCTCCTTACCTCCATCTCCTGCAGGAGTGTGTCTCGCTGGTGGACTGTCACTTGAGCTGTACAGGAAAAGGAATTCTGAGAAACACAGTTATAGGCTTCTCCTCTGAGGGACAGGCTGTCCAAGGGTGTGGCCACCAGGCCAGGGGACAAGAGACAATGAGTTGGGTTTCATAGCCACCAACCAGGAAGAGCAAAGAGCTCATCCCGAGGGACAGTTCTTGACTAATTGGCGATGGCTTCCCAGAGTGCTGGGCTGAAAACAATTCTGAGGTTGCATCTATTTGAGATTGCATTTAGGCTCAGCAGGAGAAGGTGCTGTGATTGATTAGCCATGCCTGTCAAGGCTGTGCAGCCAGAGCGGAGAATCGGATGTCGTGTATTTGCAATGGTGCTCTTAACGAACGATTGGAAGGCTTTCTAAAGACACTATCATCTGTATTTGTTCCTTTCGTCCCTGGTTTAAATGTCTGAATTGTGACCATCCGTGTGTGGAGTTATCTCCTTAGGCCTTGAGCTCAAGAGGGACACCAGGATTGGAGCAGCCGGTGGGGAGCAGAGAAGGGGACACAGGGAAACTACAGGGTCTCCTGCCTCCTGGAGCCATGCTCTGCTCAACCCACACAGTGGCAGTCCTCAAGGTCAGCTCATGGTCAGCTGTTTCACCACCACGTCCACTACCCCCTGCCGCCACTTCACTTCATGTCCAAGTTTCTAGGTCAGCCGTGGGCAAACTACGGCCCGCAGGCCGGATCCGGCCCGTTTGAAATGAATAAAACTAAAAAAAAAAAAAAAAAGACCGTACCCTTTTATGTAATGATGTTACTTTGAATTTATATTAGTTCACACAAACACTCCATCCATGCTTTTGTTCCGGCCCTCCGGTCCAGTTTAAGAACCCATTGTGGCCCTCGAGTCAAAAAGTTTGCCCACCCCTGTTCTCGGTCCATCTCTGCTAGGTCTTTGCCAGGTCATCTTGGAGAAAACTTCCAATTCTTCTGCAGGGAATTAGCTCCCCTCTGGGCCTCGGTTTCCTCTCCAGCATATGCAGGAGTTGGTTTGCAGGTGGTTACTGAGGAGCCTGGGGTGCTCAGGAGGAGGAGGGTTGGAGGAAGGCCAAGGCTTGGAGCTCTTCAAGGCACCACTTTCTCGCTTGTAGATGTTGTAAGATATTGTGCTTTTGCTTAAGCTGTCACTTGGGGAAAAAGGAGGGGGACTGCTATTTAAGATGAGGATAGATAGATAGATAGATAGATAGATAGGTGAACAGACAAATAAAAGGCTTGAGAACCTCTGGACAAGTTGTCCCTGCAGGTTACTTCCAGATTTAATATTCGCTGGTGCTGTTTATCTTGTCAGCCTCTGCAAACAGCCCCTTATCTCTCTCCATCCCCTTTCCTCCTTCCTTCCTCCATCCCCTCTCTCCTAAAGAGAAGCATTGCCAAGTCTCCATCTTAACTTCAAGCTTGGGTTGAACTTAAGAACCAAACCTGAGGCCTCGTTCTTGTCTTTATGAGGTGCTGTGAGGCCATGTGAAGGAGAAGGAGAAATAAAATCAATCCGTAATTTCTCCCATTGTTATTCTTGTTCTCATTGGCATACACATCGAACCACAGATAGCTGAGGACTTGACCTCCTGGAGCCACGCACACTCTTGCTTCCCCTGCCATGCTGTGCAGTGCAGAATCCTGAGGAACAGGAACATACTGTCGTTTTTAATGACACCGCAATGTCTATATGGTTTCTATCTTTTTTGTTTTTGCTGTTTTTTTAAGGCAGGAGGAACCATTCAAAAGATTTTATGCTCAAAATGTACTTTGGAGTTGCATCTTGCGGAATAAGAACACATCCGTTCCTCTTTCTGCAGCAGTTTCACTGATTCCCACTGATACTAGCTCTAGAAGAGCCTGAGTCAGCCGTAAAATATGCCCATTCAGGAAACTGGCAAGTTCGTTTTCATTATGCCCTGTTTGGGGGGGTGGGGGAAGGGGTGTCAGATTCAAGGGGGAATGGGTGTTTGAGGAATGGTGGGTAGAGCCTGCCATCCCACCTCTGCTCTGTGGGGTCCTCCTAGGCCATGGGACTTGACTGGAGGAGGAAGTGACTGGAGCCATGCCCACCACACTGGCAGTGCCCACCTGGTGAATTCTGGGCACTAGTGGGATCAAGACCAATGTAATGCATGACCCTTGACTGAGGCTCTTCTGTCCTGGCTACACACAGAAATGGACCCTGCCAGGCTGAGACTGAGCATGTGCACACCTCTCCTGCCGATTGGCTGGAGCTTGAGAGGCAAAGCCTTCTCCCAATGGCTGGTCCAGATTGGCATAGGTAGCAGGTGAGGGCAGGGCTTGTGGTCAGCAAAAGCCACCTGCCTAGCTTGTTTCCTGGGTTCTGAATACCCCCCACTAAAAAAATAAAAATAAAACCTGCCACAGAGCAGGGCAGAATGGCAGGCTCTACCCACCATTCCTCAAACACACACCCCTCCTTGAATGTGACCTAACCACCCCCACCCCCACCCCCGCAAGAGGGCATGATGAAAGTGAACTTGCCAGGTTCCAGAAGAGGGGGTGGCATCGCCTTTCTGAAAGCTCCTTGGAGACAGAGCTCTCAGTTCAGGGCTCTGAGGACCTGGGGGCAGCTGGAGGAGGTACCTCTGGACGAAAAGAAGGGACGCAGAGCCAGCTCCAGGTCAGCCAGGGTGCAGCCACCCCCCGGAGGATGTCCTTTCTGGAGCAGCGAAGAGGGCCCAAGGCAAAGCCTGGCATGATGGGAACTTGCCTCATAGACAGGAGAGTTTACACCACCTACCTCTCAAAAGAAGCATTCCAACCCGTTTTCCATTTCCTTGGGGGTCTTTCCCACGGCACTGAGCCCTAAAGCCTGGTATCAGAGCCTTCCTGTTCAGTTGGATGTCCTCTTAAATGTCAGCTTTCTGGAAGGGTCATTGTAAGTCACAGCTCACAGAAATGGACACCTCGCTGGCCTGGGGAGCAGGGAAGTGCCATGCCTGTACACCCGGGAGGCTGGGCGGGTGGGCACGAGCACACAGTGTTGATCCTAGGTAGACTTTCCATGATGGTGTCCAATAGAACTAATTGTGCTGTGTAACACTGTGTAGCAACTGAGCTTGAAATGTAGCCGGTGTCAGTGAGGAATGGAAATTTTTTTTTATTTAAGTGCATTTGTTATACAATCTTATATTAGTTATATTAGTCGCAGGTGTACCAGGTAGTGATCTGACATTTTCATACCTTCCAGTGTGATCATCCCACCAATTCTAGTCACCCTCCGTCACCGTGCTGCTCACTCACGCTAAGGAGAAAGTGACTCCTTGGCCCAGCTCCCCAGTCCCTTGTCTGGAAGCTGCTAATAGTTCTGTCACAGGCCTGGCCCTGTGAGTACCTGCCCAGCCAGGTCTTTGTGTGGCCAGGTGCAATTAGTTAATTAGCCATTTGTGAGCCCCGGAGAAGGGGTGCCCTTGATCTGCAGGCTCCTCCTTTGGTGAGGAGCCCTTGGAGCTGGAGGCAGTAAGGGTTGGGCAAGGATGACTCCAGGGCCATCCCAGACACAGAGCCCCACCTCCCCTGGCAGTTCTAAGCCATGCCCGGATGACACAGCTGCCATGGTGACAAAGCCACTGATCCCCAAAGAGTCTGGGCCAAAGGATCTCTCCATATCCTGTGTGCTCCAAGGAGCAGAAGGCCTCCACATGGCAAAGTGTGGGTGAGGCAGGGGCGCAGAAAGACCAGATTTCTCCCATGGAAGTAGCAGCTCTTTGTGGACAGAAACCCAACTCATGTGTCTTGGATGAACAATGTTAGAGGATGTTAGAAATTTTACCAGACATCTTTGGGAAGGACTTACTATTCGGGGATTAATTTCTTGAGATGCTAATGGGGCAGGGCAAACGTAGATTTACAGTTGTGAATATGTGAAATGGTTTATTTTGTATTATTATTTATGAATTATTGTATAAGCCCCTGCCCTGCAGGGAAGGGGAACAGACATTGTGTGGTCTCAAAGGCTGCTCTGCCCCATACCACACCACTTGTATGCAGCCACTGGTTGCTGTGGGGAAGGAGGCAGATTTGCACACGAACCAAAGAACCTCCTGAGAAGAAAAAGTCCTAGACCCCAACCGCTTTCCTTTTGAAGGCCTCCATTTATTTGATCTTTCGGATGTACGGGCAGGAAAAGACGCTGGGCCCTAGAGAAGTCAATATGAAGGAAGAGGGATTTGGGCAAATGACCTTGACCTGACCCTGGAAAAAGGGGAGGCCTTCAGGGAGATTCCCAAAGTATAGGGAGTGTCATGATGACTAATTGAGAAACAAATGAGATGCTCCTTGTTTAGTATCGTAAGCTGGAGAAATAGACCATACATTTCCTGTGGGTAAGGTCACCAGGCTATTACCTTATTTAATAAACAAGCCAGTGATTCAGTTCAGTAAACATTTGTAAAGACTTGGTGACCACAGCAGGAAAGGGAAATCTGAGAAACAAAAAAGTGATTATGATGCCATATGATAAGTGCAGAAACAGATGTATATACAGAGCCCAGAGGAGGAAGTGAATGTCAATTTCTAGGGGTGTTCAGTAAGATGCCCAGGAAGAGGTGACCAGTGAGATGGGTTTTGAAGGGTGAATAGGAGTTCACTAGTTGTGGCCAAGGTAGGGACTCATCTTTAACAGTCGGCAGCTCATGGTTTGTGGGTGGGTCTGCCTAGTTTAAAGATAGAGGAACAAAGGCAACGCTGCACATTCAATTTCCAACAGACAGGCATGCTGATTTGATGGTGGGTGGAGGGGAGCGCCTAGACACATCATTCACTTTGGAGGTAAAAGTACCCTCCAGGACTCTGGCATGAAGCAACCTGAGAAGTCGCAAGTGCTGGTGGGATTGCCCAGTCACAGAGGCTGTAGTTTCCTCTGAGTCTTTGTACACAGATAGTAGGAACCAAAACAGGCCAAACAGATTCTTCATGCCCGAAGCTGCTCATCAGCTACGGGTAAGACTTCCAGCGGTGGCAATGCTGGCTCAGGGCGCTTCCGCCAGCCGGAGAAGCTTCTGCATTGTCTTCCACGTGGGCATCCATCCCTCACGTGGCTCTCTCTGCCTGAGCTTTACAGCAGTTTTATCAGTTCTGAGGCCCCATTTGTGGAGAGGGCCCCTCCAGAAAGCTGGTGCCCATGGCAACCCCTTTCCTCACTCAACAGAGTGAAGTAGCCTGAACAGCGCATTGCCGACACGGGTCTTGAGTGGTGGTGGAGTGTCCTGGTCTGAAGCTGGTCCTGCCTTAGGAAGCCCACCTTTGACTGTGGAGGGCTCAGCCTGGGTCTCACCAACGGGGGCAGCCCCGAAGTAGGCATCGCCCCTTTGAAAAGAGCAGATGTCATTCTTGTCGCTTTAAATTAACTTCAGCTAAGAGGGCCTGGCAGAGACATGATGCTGGGTGAACTGTATTTGACGGATATGCTGTCAAATAGCGCGTGGGGTTGTGATCCGCACCTTTTCCCATCTGCTCTCCCGTCTGAGTCTCTGAATGCACAATGGCGTAATTACCATACTTCCTACGGTTTCCCACCATCAGATCAGATCCCTGAACGGGAAAGGTGCCCGCAGGAGAAGGCAGCCCCGGTGGGTGGGTGGGTGCCGAGGCGAGGGCATCCCTTCTTCCCTCGGGGAGAGCGGAGAGCGGGAAGGGAGGCGGGCTGCCCAGGAGTGCCGGGCCTGGCCCGGGAAGGTGCGCGTCCTGGAAACAAAGGAGGAAGGTGGAGGATCGGGAGTCGGAGCGGGATTAAGATCACACAGACCTGCAGCCCTCAGAAACTGGCTTAATCCATTTCATAAAGAGTTGGGAGGGCTTTTCTCTCCATGAATATAATACCTGGCTCGTCGGATCAGCTTTTTTCCCAGAACATTTCAAAGCTCTCTGCAAATGCAGTGGAGTCTCCTTAGATTAGCGCTCGGCCTATTATTACCTGGCTGTGGAGACACCCCGGGTCAGCGGGTCACCTGGGGCCCTGAAACAAGACAGTTCCCTACAACAAAGGGCCTGGTGTGATGTGGTTTGCCTAACTAATGGTTTTCAAACTAAGTGAGTCATGGGACCCTTAAAAAAAAAAAAAAAAAACAGCCTGAAGCTTAATTCCTATTCTGGTTAAAGCAAAGGTGGGGTGTGGGGGGTAGCAAAGATGGGTCCCCTTGGGTCCCCTTGACACCCTAAGCCCCCTCCCCCCGCAGCCCCAGGAGTCTGAGGCTCCCCCCCCTGCACCCAAGGCCATGCTGCCTGGCACCCCCACTTTCTTACAGAAGAATGGCCTTTAGGTGACTGACTGTGTTTGCAAACAGAAACTACAGCGGATCAAAGAATCTGTTGTATATTCAGGGACTGGGACTGGAGTGGCGCTTGGGGAAAGTTGTGGCTCAAGCCTAAAACCCTCAAAAGATTGGACAGAATCATTTCAGGGTGCTCCCTGGGGCCCGGGCCTTACACATGGTCCCCGTGACACCAGGCCGTGGTATTGCCGAGATGTGTCTATTGAACAAACACAGGCCACGTGCGCGTGGCTCTTTGTGCCCGGCTCACTGCAAACGACAAGCCTTTGTCCATTTCCTCCTCTGCCCAGAACGCTCCGCTTCCGCCCTCCTCTAATCCAGGTCCCAGCCCCGGGCGAGCCCCTGCTCAGTGTTGCCTTCAGGTGCCCCACCTTCGCGGTGACACAGACGCCCTGATTGGGAAGGGGAGCCATTTCTGGGGATGCTGGGTTGAGGCTGAGGACCTGACAGTCAGTGAGGGGAGCAGGCGGCGTCTACCCGGGAAACAGAAACCACAGGAGTATGGGAAACAGGGGGCTTGGGTGCAGGAAGTGGTTCTGTCGGACATGGCAGAGCTGAGAAGCCAGACAGAGCCACTGAGTCGTCCACCGATGAGCAGCATAGAAGCTGCCAGCACCCTCGGCCAGAGGGACAGGGCGGGAGGGGGGAGGTGAGGGTGGGGGCGCGGTAACTAGAGTGAGCCAAGGCGCCCAGGCCAAGCTGCGTCCACAGGGAGGTGTCAGAAGAGGGGAAGCCACGGGAGAAACTAGTGCCACCAGAGTGTCCGTCCTGGGCCAAATGGGAAGGCCCTTCCTTACATCTCCCCGCCTCCTCCGGGGCTGCACCGGCCCAGCCAGGCAGGAAGCCGGTCGATAAGGTGCCTGAGAGATGCAGCCTGTGGGGTGCAGCCCCCTCGAGACAGAGCAGGGCGTGGAGAGGGCCGAGGTCTGCAATGGGGCTGTTGTGGTAGATGAACTTGGTAGCCTTCGGGAACCTTTCCAGGCCCAGAGGGGCATACTCCGTAGGAATACTCTTGCCTTTTCACAAGTTACACGATAAGGGCCTTAGCCGTAGTGGTCCTCAGGCTCAGTAAAATTCCAGCAGAAAACGTCCCACCGGGTTAGTTTCCTTCTAGAACTTAGGAGAAATGTTGTGTTTTCCGACTTGCAGGTTCACTTCCTTTTATGAGACAATGAAGATTATATAACCCATCATGTGCCATTTTGCCTTTGCTGCCAGGAAGCCTGGAACTAAATGTCAAACTTCCTAAGTGCAGGTTAGTGACTATATACTTTCCCCCTCGACATTTCTTTAAACCTGCCGCCTCCAGTTTCACGCTCTCCTTGATTAAGTGTTGTACAATAGGACACCTCAAATACTTCTGCGCAGCGGACAAAGTATACCTCGGCTTCCTGTCCATTTGAGATGATCCTGATAGTTTCTGCCCCCAGGGATTCTTCCTCGAACGTGGTCCCTGTCTATTTCCCTTCCCCCACAAAGCTTCCTGGTGATTTCTCATTTTCCCACGTTGAGAAAGCCACAGGCCCGTCCCACTTCTCCCTGGCACTGTCTAACTCTTAAATTGTCACTGTATCTCTCTCACTTCCCCTTCCACGGCCCTCTTCAGAGAGTTCCTCTCCCACAGGGCATGAACCTTTCCCCAGTAGTGCCCGCATCACGGGGCTCACCAAAGAGGAAGCCGAAAGTCTGCACGGAGAAGTGAGGGCCGCTGGAGGTGGGGCGTCAGCATGTGGCCATGATGGGCCGTCCCCATGGGCTTTGGATTGCTGATCTGGTTTGAATCCAGCTCTGCCACTCACATGCCGTGACCAATGGACATTGGCTGTGCCTACCAACTACTGGCACTATGTCCCTTCCCAATTTTCCTCCAGGGATCACTTCTCTCCCACTGCATATCCAGTCTAGGTGGGACTGTCCTTCAAGGTGCCATGCCCTCCCTGCCCAAGATACGGTCAGGTGACCATGCCAAACTCATGAGACTCTTCTAAGAGGGTAAATTTTGAGTGGGGTCGTGAGTTGAAGCTCATTCATCTTGCCGACAACCCCCAGTGGGCTTGTCTATCAGCTCCTACTACCTCTGAACCCAAAGGGGAAGGGGACTGCCTCCTTGTCGGTGTAAGGCCCGCATGCTCAGATTTTCCCTGGGCCTTTAAGAATGAGTTTCTTTTGCTGCAGCCATCAGATTCTGAGTGATGCAGGGCCTGAGCCTGGGCTTATGGAGCCTTTGAGCTCAAGGTTCTGCATCTGTATAATGACGCCAAGACATAATCATGGGTGAGGGGCAGCGCATTTAGTCCATCATGGGTGTTTCACAAATATTTCTTCCCCCTTCCCTGCCCTGCTGAACAAGTGACTGGCAAAAGATGATGGGACCTGCCCCCGTTCCACTGATGGCAAACACCAATGGTCAAGTCTCCTGAGACCTCACAGTCTTCTTCGGGATCTCTCTGGTGTTCAAGGAATTCCTTGGGCTCCCACTGAAGGGTGAGCTGTGGTTTACCCATTTCAGTGGGGGAGGGCTGTGGGGCTGGGAAGGTCTTTAAAAAACTCATCAAGGAACGAAGGCATCAGAGGCTCCATCTGTGGCCTTTGCCAAAGCCCTGGCCCCAGCTCCTACACAGCAGAGCTGCTCTGCTCAGTGCATTCCTCTCTCCATAAGCCTGCAGCCGATTCTGAGTTAGAAGCATATGCACAAAGCATGGCTTTGAGCGGCCTGCTGTTTCCTGCAGTGACTCACTATTGGTGGACACTGAATTGCTTCGATTCTCCAAGAAAACTCAGCGAGCATCCTCCACTCTGTCAGCATGCACCTGGAGCTGGATGGGGCTGCCTCCCTGGGCCCTTCAGTGCACTGAGCCGTTCTGTGGAGGGCACCTTTCTCACGGAGCAAGTGGTGGCTCCATTGTGATGTTCCCAAGCCCACGCTCTGCCCATGGGGAGCCCACTGGCTATTCCAAAGGGCTGGCTGGATTGCTTCACATTAGCAAAAAGTAAGTTCATTAGCCTTATCTTACAAATGCAGAATCAGACTTAAGCAATTAAGAAACTTGACCAAGGATACGCAGCTACTAAGGGATGGAGGGATTCTCAAGAGCCTCACGTGGGTCCACCTGACTGCAAAGCCTGTGCTCTTTTTTTTAAAAAAAATATATTTTATTGATTTTTTACAGAGAGGAAGGGAGAGAGATAGAGAGAGTTAGAAACATCAATGAGAGAGAAACATCGATCAGCCGCCTCCTGCACATCTCTTATTGGGGATGTGCCCGCAACCCAGGTACATGCCCTTGACCGGAATCGAACCTGGGACCTTTCAGTCCGCAGGCCAAGACTCTATCCATTGAGCCAAACCGGTTTCGGCAAGCCTGTGCTCTTGACCACTCTGCTATGCTGCATCTCTCATGCTTCTGGGGTTGGCCCACCTGGACCTCAGTCACAGTCACCAGGCGGGCACGACCTGGAGTCGTGGGGAGGGAAGAGAACTGATTTCTGCTGCTGTTGTTGCTCAGCGGCTAGTGGCTTTGGAAAGTCACATTCCCTCTGTTTCTCGGGTCCCTCCTTGGGGGGAAGGACACTGCAGCTTCGCAACCTCAGTGGAATGAGATCATCTACTACATTCTACCCAGAAGGCCATGATGGGCATTAGCAGCTCAGAGAGGACAAGTGTATGGAGTGGGGAGGAAGCAAGGGGAAGGAAATGATTCTCTGGGAGTCTGCTGGGGCCTGATGCTGCACTGTCTTCCTTCCTCCTGCTGCTCAAAGCTGGCACCCCAACCACGGTACCAGTCAGGATGCCTTGAGGGAGGGGCAGGAGCCAATCATGGGTCAGAAACAACAGGATTCTGTGAGTTCTCAGGGAGTCTTCCTGCTATGGGCCTCCACACAGTTTTCTAATTCTTTTTCCCAAGTCAGCCTGGGCTTTCAGAGCTCCCTTCATTGACTGAGAAGGAGTTGGAGAAGCTTGAGATGGCATGGGATGCCCAGGCCTTGAACTTCCTGCTTCGTCACTCCCTGCAGACGCAGGGACCACAGTATTTTCTCGGCCCTGTTCTGGCGAGCCAAGAGGCCTCCCCTCACCCACACCACCCCCACCCCCACCTCATTACAGAACAAAGGAACCTGGCTCTTTCCTTCCAGTCCAGAGAGGGTTTCTAATTGGCTTTCCATTAAAGGGAAAATAGACTACTGTTTCCACCTCCTTATTTATGAGCCTTTCTGGAAGTGCATTTCCATGCACTCTGGGATTACTCACGCCCATTTTGCTTGGCCATATTTTATGATCTGTTTTATTTATTCAGGGCCTCTATTGGGTATTCACATCTGAAACCAATTAAAAACCAAGAAATAGGAAAAACCAAATAAACACCTGGAGATGTCCAAAACCAGTCTTTCTGAAGCCGGCGATTGGGGCACTAGCATGGCATGGCCAACAGTGTAGGCCATAGAGAGTGGAGGGCTCTCTCCTAGAGACACCAGGTGACAGGCCACACAAGATGGCAGCTCGACGATCAGAAGACCTCTCGTTGACAGGCGTGGGCCGAGTCTGCCCCATTCCTTGGTTCACTTGGAATCTCCCTGCAGGACAAAGGCATGGCCAATTTTTGGATCTCCCTCTCTGCCTGGCATGTAGGAGGAACTCGCAACTCTTTGCTCAGCCTTGGTTCTGCTCACCACCACACTGCTGTGAGCACGTGTGTATACACACATCACACAAGTTTACACCAGTACGGAGAACCATCAGCTCTACTCCTGAAGGACTCTTAGAAGTGAACGTGTTTCCCTTTGGATCTCAAAAGAAATTTAAAAATGCCCAGCTTGCTTTTCCCAGAGACTTCCAGCCTCCTCGAGATGGGTTTGGGTCTCTGGAGAAGAGGGCAGGCCCCGCCTCTTTTTCAGGGAAGTCTCCACTGTTTCTCACCTCCTTATGGGATGTGCTCAGGAGCCGATGTCCATGGGCAAGTCCCCTGCCTCTTGTTGGTCCATGGAAGATGCAGACAAGCAGCTCATTCTGCCTGTGCTCCCCTCTCCCAACTCCAATCCCCGTCTCTGCCCCACGGCCCACCCCCACCCTGGGGAGCCAAAGGCCCCCTTCTTCCCCTGCAGCTGAGCTGGTGTGTGGACAGCACGGAGAGGGACAGGAGCAAGGGCCACCAGCAGCAGTGTGTTGGCAGCCACACAGATGGTGTAAATGCCAGTGCATTGGGGAAATCTGTAGGGTTTCTGTTGTGATTAAATGATACACATCACATCTCTGATGTTTTTTCCTCTCTGATTTGTAATTTGATTCGTATGTGCACATGTGCACACACACACACACACACACACACACACACACACAGGTAAGATGGGCCCCTTTATTCTTAGGGGTAATGCTGCTTACAAATTTATCCTTCCTAGTCTCTCCCTTCCTTCAGTAATTTACAGAAAGCCTTCTTTCCTTCCTTCACTCATTTGTTCAGGAATTGAACAATGTGTTGGGTGCTTTTAAGTGGCAGGTGATAGCCACGCATGGGATACAACGCTCCTCAAAGCCTCCTCCCCCCACTGCCAGCTCCGCCTGCGCCTTCTCTGGGGATAACACATTGGAGAGGATGTAAAAGCTGCAAAAGCCATCAACTTTTGAGACAGGAGCGGAACAAGGAAACTGACCCAATTCTACTTGTCCACAAACCACTGCTTCCAAATTTGAGGTCTGTTCTCTTATATCTTGGTCACATTCTGCGATTGGGGAACTGGCACGGCCATGCCAATAATGATGGGTTTTTTTGCTGCTACTAGACAACTGGCCTGAATCTTCCAAATATGAGAAGTAAAGTTACCCAATCTCCCTGCCCTCCACTTTCTCCAGCAGCTCTGGGGTCTGGTGATGGTGAGGATTTGGGGAGCTAGTGGGCATGTGAAGGGTGGGGGTGAGGACTGGATCCCTCTCAGGGGGTAGTTTAGAGCGTGGCCGGGTCATGTGGGCCGAGTGAAGCTGGATTACTCTGCATGGCAGGGAGAGGAAATCGTAGTATTTCTTCACCATTGCTGCTGGGACCACACCGGCACCCAGGGAAGGGTAGGGACTCCTTAGGTTAATATTTGTAAATGCATAAGACAAAATACACAGGATGAAAAGGAAACCAATTATATTAGAATGCTATCAAAATATGTTCTTATATCATGGGGGATTCATGTATGTGCTGCTTTATAAGTACATGTATATAATAAGACAATGCACTTGAAATATAGGCGGCATTAACTTAGATTTTAGTTTTTTAAAGAGATGTCTGTTTAAACAGACTACTGTTTCTTGGCGTGATCCCAGACAATGTGACCCGTTTTATCTCCGAGAAGGCAACGCGCATGTCGTGCTGGGTACTCAAGTGGTTTTTCTTTTCACTTTGGTGGTTGATCAGGTTCAAAATCTTGATTCACGGAGATAGACTGTCATCAATGTAGTTCAAAAGTCCACAGCTTGCTCTCCCAGGAAAACGGAATCCTCTAAAGATTTTGGAGTTGGACTCCAGGTGTGGAAATACACAACTTTGCCATTAGGGGCTGAACCACTGGGACAGGGCTGCTCAGGAGGTGACAAGTGTGTCTCATGAGGACCTGAGGACAAGGACACCGTGATGTTCTGCAACCTACAAGCGGTCAGGTCACTAGCACCACGTCAGACGAGAGCGCCAGGGACAGATGCCGTGGGAAGATCCCTGGGTCTCCCAGAGGAATAGTCACAGGCCCCACCAATATCCCTATGTGGCGCTCACAAGCGCAGCCAATACTGACGTCCAGCTGGAAGCTATAGAACAGCTTGATAACTGCAATGTGCTCTCGTCCCATTTCACAGCCCCCTCCCCTCCCAGAACACCTTGGAAGTCCGTGGATGCCAAGTCAAGAACCACTCTTCCAGGCGGAGGAAATGGGGGGCAGAGAGAAAAGTCAGCCAGACGACTCGAAGCTAGAAAATCCCTAGCGTCGGGCAGCCCATCCAGCACTCTCAGCCCAGGGAGCACGGGCTTTAATGAGCAAGAGCGTCCTCCTGCTGTCTAACCACAGTGACACGGAGCCCTCCGTCCCGGCGAGATCCCCAGCCAAGTCTCCCGACGCTCAGATGTGCTTCGAGTGAGTGGGGTTTGCAGCAGAAATCAAGGAAGGGCCTGAATTTCTTACGTGGGTCAGTCGAGGGGTTGTGAATCCGTCTGTCAATGGGACCCACCCAGCTGCAGTGGCTCCAGAGCAGGAAAGGAAGGCTCGCCTGTGAATTGGCAGACCCTTCAGGGTAGGCGATGAAGTGCAGGTCAAGTTGATCTCATCTAGATCTCAGGGTCCTGGGGTCCCCTGCAGACATTGGGAACCACCTAGAAAGCTCACAGGGCCTTTGGTGTGTGTGTGTGTGTGTGTGTGTGTGTGTGTGTGTGTGTGTGTTTTAATCCTCACCCAAGGATATTTTTCCATCGATTTTTCCGAGAGAGGGAAAGACAGAGAGAATTATCCATGTGAGAGAAGCACATCGATTGGTTGCCTTCTGCACGTGCCCCAAGCAAGGCCCAGGCTGGGGAGGAGCCTGCCATCGAGGTACATGCCCTTGATCAGAATCAAACCCTGGACTTCGGTCCACAGGTGACGCTCTATCCACTGAGCCAAACTGGCTAGGGCTCACGGGGCCTTTGCATAGGAGGTCAGTAGCTCGCGGCTCTGCTGTTTGGGAGCTGGAGGAGGTGGGGAAGGAGCTGCACCGATAACCCCCACCTTCTCCATTGCTTTTTGCACAGCGCATGGCCCTCCCGTGCTGCTCGGGCATTCGGAAGAGAGGCGAGGCCTTACTGGGTTGTGGTGCTTTGTCACCATAGCTCCGGGTTTGGCCCTTTCGGAAATCTGGGTGAGCTGCTGGCCAGCCTGCACCGCGGTTGCTGCGGAAGCTCTAACGAGAAGCCCACAGCTGAGTCCCCTTGGCCGGCCCCGCCCCCAGCAAGCCCGCTGCTTCCCTGCGTGTCTTCCCACGCTGCGTGCTGCGTCGTAGGGTTTCCGCCTAATCGCAGCCTCCGTTCCTTTTCCCGTCCTTCTGAATGTCAGAGTCACGACCTTTGTGGCTTATGGGCCACCAGAGACCGCACTAAATGTGTTAGCTCTGAGTCCAAACAAGTAATAGCCGGCCAATTAAATTAATAATCCATATTGTTACCATGTTTAACCACGGCTGTTTCCTCAGCGGTCTGTTTAAATCAGAGCCAAGGCCTGACCTATTAAAATGAATAACTGGAATTATGAGAAACTCCATTTAATAAACACAGCGAGGAACGCAGCACAATTGGGCATGAAATATTTATTACCACTTGAAGCAGAGAGCTGTTGGGGGCTTTAAGATGAGATTAATGAATGCGTTTTAATTTCTGGCTCACAGGGTGGGAGGTGGGCCTGGAACCCAAGGCCCGTGGGCAGATTCCTGGGAAAATCCTCTCGCGTTGCATTCCCACACTGTGCTGGGCCTCCGCCAATCGGCTGTAAGAGCAGGAAGGTAGGCATCTGGTCACTGTCTTCTCGGGGACCTAGTACTTGCTCAGTAAATGCTCGCAGGGTGGGTGGGTGGTTGGATGGGTGGGTGGATGAATAGACAGACGGACTAGTGATGGATGAAACGTTTCGACACCTTAGTATCTACATTTCGATGATATAGGACAGATAAAACACTTAGCACAGTGCCTGACACATTCTCAATCCTCAGTAGACGGCAATTGTCATAATATGTAATTAGCAGAGCAGAGCCTGGTTAATTTACTAGAAAATCAACGCTCACATTCAGCACCTCCTTGAGGGTCCCAGGGCTGTCCCGGGCCCCAACCTCCATCCACCCTGTCACCCATTTCTCTTGATGTGCGCTTGCGCGTCTATTTTAGATGAGATGTTTTCGTTGGACTATTTTTTGGCTTTTCTCAGAACAAATTGCTCCTTTCCCTTTTCTCCAAAGTTCAATGTCTTATTTCAACATTGGCCCCGACATGCCCCGTATTCCCCGGTAGAGCTGTATTTCACAAAATCTGTCCCCTTTTCCCAGCCGTCAGCTCTGAGCTTATGATAACGGGTTTAGGAAATGTGGTTGCTGTAATGACAGCCCTCAGCTGGTCCTGTAAGCAGGGTGGTTATCGGGGCTCTATGAACGAGACAGGAGAGCCCCGCGTGGAAAAGAAGGGCTCCTCTCCTGCCGGGACCTGCTTTCCCGGGAAGGGGATAGCGGCCGGCTGAGCCAGGGACTGACACTATGAGGGCGGGGAGTGGAAGGTGGGGCTATGGGAGGCCTAGCCTTGGTTTCTCCTTTGAGAACCAGGGTCTCCTGGCGACCACAGAAGTGCCCCTCTGGTCCAGTCACCACATCCCCAAAGCCAACATTTAATATATTCATAAATGCGAGGCAGGCAAGCACAGTCTTAATCTGAATTGGGAGAATCTTGAAACCGGAAACAGAAAAAGAGGATTGAGCCGAATGAAGGAGGGCAGATGTCTGGTGTTTGGGATGATGTTGGCTATTTTCTCTTTCAATGAGGAAGAGGTGGTTCTAACCTTATAGAAGATTGATGGGGCCTTCCATTGCATTCAAAAGCCAAGAATGGACCCAAACAGGGGTGTCAAATAGACATAGGACCAACCTAGCCTGGCCAAAGGTGGGAAAATTTGAGAATAAAATAACAATGACTGTATCCAATCAAAACACATATATGTTCAAATCCATGAGTTCATAATGATACTTTAAAAGAAAAACTCATACATTTTTGGAAGAAGCTAGGGAGCGAATCTATTTTTCTGAAAACTGGCAAGTTAAAGAAGAATCGAGTCTTTGCCTGTCTTTCTAGCTGGAAATACCTTTCAGAATAACTGACAGAAGAAAGTTCTTATTTATAGAAGATGTTCAGCCAATCAATGCAAAAGAATGACAGAATTAGAGTATCACCTGTTACAACCCCTGATGAAATAACGATCCAGGCAGTGGCCAGCAACGGCACCTGGGATCACTCAGTGACAGGCTGATGGGAGCCCTGCTAGTGAAGGGGTCAGGCTGAGAGCGCTGAGGTAATGACCCCTCCTGTCTAGGAGGACAACGTAGCTCTATTTGTGAAAGAGCCGAGCCCAACATCAACCTGAATTGGATCCTGCTTCTATTTCTAATGACCTAGTTATGGAAAGTGTAGGGGACAGAGGAACATGTTAAGCAGGACCCTGGTCATGGTCAACACAATCCAGAATGTGGGAAACTCTACAACAACCCAGTTTTTTCAACAAATAAAAGTTCAAGAAAAAGAAAAGTGGGAGGAGGAATCTATTGATTAAAAAAAACCAAAAACTTAAAATCAGACACAAAAGGTCGCTTACATGGTTCCTTTAAATAAAATATCCAGAATAGGCCCTAGCTGATTTTGCTCAGTGGATAGAGCATTGGCCTGTGGACTGAAGGGTCCCGGGTTCAATTTTGGTCAAGGGTACATGCCTGGGTTGTGGGCTCGATCCCCAGAAGGGAGTGTGTAGGAGGCAGCCAACCAATGAT
The DNA here is from genome assembly GCF_014108235.1 of Myotis myotis. Lineage (NCBI taxonomy): Eukaryota > Metazoa > Chordata > Mammalia > Chiroptera > Vespertilionidae > Myotis > Myotis myotis. The sequence goes on along the minus strand of NW_023416319.1, from coordinate 9,525,260 downwards.
TCTCTCTCATCATTGATGTTTCTATCTCCCTCTCCCTTCCTCTCTGAGGTCAATAAAAATGTATTTTTTAAAAATATATCCAGAAATGAAAATGCATAGAGACAGGATGTAGATTCATGATTGCCAGGGGGTAGGGGGGGGGGGGGGGGGGCGGGAGGAATCCTATATAATAAAAGGCTAATATGCAAATTGTCTCCTCGACTGGGAGTTCGACCAGGCGGCAGGGGTGGCTGGCCAACCGCCTGCAGTCCCTCCCCGCCACAAGCCAGACCCCACATGTGCACAAATTTGTGCACCAGGCCTCCAATGGGGAATAATTACTTAAGAGCACAGGGAATTCTTCTGGAGTGGTAAGGAAGTCTTGAGGCTAGAGAGAGGAGGCAATTACCTAACATTGTGAACCCACCAAATGCTAGTGAATTATACACTTAAAAATGCTTAATTGTATGATGTGTGAATTTTACTTCAATTAAAAAAAAGAGACTTAAGAGGCATATCAATACATATAAGTGTGTGGACATTGTTTGGATCCTCAGTCAAATAAACCAACTATTAAGAAAAGGGCCGTGAATAATCAGAGATATCTGAACACTGAATATTTGCTGGTAATTTCACAAATTATTGTAATTTTTAAGTTTGATGATCCTATCATGATCATGTTATTACAAAATAATCCTTTTATACTTAAAATGTCTACTGAAAATATATAACTGACATTATTTCTGGGATTTGTTTTAGAGTAATTCGGTGTATTTGTCTAAGTGAAGGAGGAGAAGATGTAAGTGAAACAAGATTGGTCATGTTTTGATAAATGTTGAAGTTGGCTGTTGACTACATATGGATGATCTCTCCTTTTGTTATTTTTTTTAATTTCCATACAAGAGTTCAAAAATAAATCTACAGTGTTGGCCAACCAACATTTACAACATAGTTAACCTCCATAGTGATCAAAGAAATGCAAATTAAAATGACAAGGTACAACTCTCAACCTATCAGATTGGCAAAGGTGCTGAGAATGTTAATACTCACCCTGGCAATGAGGGAGGTGACAGGCACCCGTGCCTGCCTGGTGTGTTTGGCATGGCCTTGGTGTCACCTTACTAGAAAGCATCTTGGCAATAGGAGTAAAAAGCCTTAAATCTGTGTGTGCCCTTTGGCCCAGAAATTCTACTTCTAGTAAATTATCCAGAGAAAATGATCCAACAAGGGCACAAGATATCTGGTCCAAAATATTTACTATAGTATAATTATAATAGCAAAAGGATTTAAAATAGACTAACTACTAAAATAGACTAATGGCTTGAAGACAAAGGAATATCCACATATGGATACTTGCAGAGTCATTACTAACGATGATGCAGTTGTGTATTTAATTAGCATTGAACGATGTGTCATAGATATATCAAGAATGAAGAAAAATCAAGTTCAAAGGCTATAGATGGTAAGATACTTTTTTGGTTTTTAAAATATGGAAGGAAAACTGTTAACAATGATTATCTCTGGATGGTGAGAACATGATTTTTTTTTTTTTTTTTTTTTTTTTGCTTTTCTTCTGTGTAACTTTATTTTTTTCACTCATCTAAATAAGTTTTGAGTCATTTGGGAATTCTACGTAATGAATTCCTTTGTAATTAAAATAGCCTTTGCCTAATGAATTGACATATCAGGAATTCACTGCAGAGTCATCAGCAGTTGGGCTCTGGATGAAACAAGTTTGGCTGTGAGTTGACAGCCCTTGAAGCTGGGTGTCTGGGTACCTGGGGGTTCCTTTTGCTTTGTTTTCTACTCTGTGTCTGGAATTTTTCATCCTGAAGTTCTGGGGTTTTAATCATCTCTTTCAGTACAAAATGGCATCTTGTCATCTTTGGTCTCAGTCCCTGTCTCATTCAGGAGAGGTCACATTATGCTCAGAGACACTAAAACTGTCTGATATTTTGATTATTAAAATGGCCCACCTCTCCTGTGGTCATAAAGGCATTAAGTAGGAAATAATCCTCTTGTGAGATTCTCCCTGCCCCCGCCTCACCTCCGCCACATTTTTTACCTCCACAAGCTGCCTAGGGCCAGGATACAGATTTCAGCCAAGATCCCATACAAATAAACTCACAGCCTTTGCACCTTCATCAGTCTGATTCCTGCGTCACCCTATCTGCAATGGCCTGTCATTGTGCCCTCGTGCATGGGGCCATCCATCTCTCTCTCTCAGAGGAAGGAAGTAGGAAGAGGGGCATGGTTTTGATATTCCCAGTCTAAAGACTGGTTCTTCTCACTTGGCTACTGCCTGGTGCTTTCTCACTCAGGCATGTTACACAAAATTTAAAAATGAGTGACCTTCTGGCTAGTCTCCCTGGAAAGTGGATCCTTGTCTCCCACTTTGAGTCACTTGGAGATTATTGATAACAGTGGTCAGCAAACCATAGCCCATAGGCCAAACCTGATCCACCATCAATTTTCATATGGCCCACAAGCCAAGAATGGTTTTTAAGTTTTAAATAATTGGAAAAACTCAAAAGAATAATATTTTGGGACACATAAAAATTAAATTCAAATTTCAGTGTCATAAATAAGCCACTTTTGTTTGTTTACACATCGCCTATGTCTGATTTCCCCCTACGGTGACAGAGATGAGTACTTGAAGTAGAGATCATATGGCCCAGGAAGACTGAAATATTTACTGTCTGGCCCTTTTGGGAAAGTGTTTGCTGACCTCTGGTCTATAGGCTGAAGGTTCTCCTAATTAGTCTTTTTTTTAATATATATGTGTATTGATTTCAGAGAGGAAGGGAGAGAGAGAGAGATAGTAACATCAATGAGAGAAAATCATTGATTGGCTGCCTCCTGCACACCCCACTCTGGGGACTGAGCCCACAACCCCGGCATGTGCCCTAATGGGGTCTAACCACTCTTGTGATTCCCTCTTGTCTAATAGAGCTGAACTGCAATGCCATACATTGCCAGTAGGTGATGCTGTCCTCCACACATCAGCCTGAAACCAGCCAGATTGGAGGCTTCGGGATTTAAAACATTCATTTGCCCATTCAACAAAGACTTAATGAATGCCAACTTTGTGCAACACCCAGTTTTAAGTTCTGGATTTACAGCAGCACCCAAAACAAGCAAGAATCTCTGCTTTCTAGGAGCTGAGGTTCTGCTGAAGAAAGATGGCCAAGGACAAGATGAATAATAGTACCCTGTATGTCGAGTGGCAGTTAAATGCTATAGAGAAAAACAGACAGGGGATACGGAGGATCAGGGAAGGCGAGAGTAGCCATTTTAAATTGGGTTAGGAAAGACTCCATTATCAAGGTAACATTTAAGTCTAGAAGGAGGCGAGAGAGCTTTCTCTAATATCCCCTTCCATAGCCAGGTGCATTGTCAGGACTAAGAAATTAACACCGGCGTGCTGCTGTTAACTAAACTGCAGGCTTATTTCGATTTCCCCAGTTTCCCCAAGAATGGCCTTTCCTCTGTCCCAGGATCCAGGATCCCACATGACATTTAGCCATCCTGTTCCCTTAGTCCCCTCCAACCTGTGGCAGTTTCTCCATCTTTCCTCCGCTTTCGTGACTTGGATACTTTTACAGAGCAGTGCTCGGTGTTTGGTAGAATGCCCCTCCATCTGGGGTTGACTGATGTCCCTCCTGACTAAACTGAGGTTAGAGAGATGATGTGGCTTTTTTTATTGCCTCGAATCAGATCTGTCTTATTACTCGTGACGTTAACTTTGACATTAACCTCAGTTAACGTGATGTTTGTGAGGTTTCTCTGCTCTAAAGTCAATGCATTTTCCTTTCCATTCTCTGTTCCTTAGAGTCAGCCCGGCCCACATTCAAAGTCAGGACAACTGAGCTTCTAGAGGGAGAAACTCCTGAGCTTTGAAGAATACACAGCACACTCGGGCTGGGCTGCAGGAGCAGGGAGGGCCTCGGGCCTGCCCTCTGACTTGCTGGTGAACTTGGATGAGTCACTCTGGCTCTCAGAGCTGGGATTCCCCTCCCTCTTGTAAAATCCGTGATGGCATGCCTGCCCCACAGCCGTCTCCAGGAGCCTCAGGAGGGTAACGCTTTGAGCTGCTGGAGTATAGATCTGATAGGGGACAAAGGGTGCTTGTTCATAAAAGATGGGGTCCTCTTCCTCGTCTGTAAGCATTTCCTAACCCTGATGCCCACCACCCCCACAGCCGGAGCACCCCCTAAAAGTGATGAGGCCATCGCTATTTTTAGACAATGGCCTCATGTTATTAACATGCTAACAAGGGCTTGCTGTAGAAGGAAATCCTTCAGGGAAATATTTTTGTAAAGTGGAGCATTATTCAGTAAAGTGAATACGGTCCCTGAATTAGCCTTTCGGTATCAAGTCACCTGTCACTTGTTGGATTCCATTTCACCCAGGATGGCCAGGAATTCCTTCCAAAGTACACACCGTCTTCGTGCAAATGCTTTCAAACAGACAGATGTTTTCTACATTGATGATGATGAATTACCTTAAGATTGTCAATTAGAGTAGTTATTTCAGTCCCTTGGAGGTTGACTTTGCTGGTGGAGAATCCTGGCCAACCCATATTTCTGTCACTTGACAGTAGGGAGAACTCAACCCCCAAAGGATTGCTATTTGGTGCTTGTAGTTGAGATGTCTGTGTGTGTGTGTGTGTGTGTGTGTGTGTGTGTGTGTGGAGGGGGTGCTGTGTTTTTCTGGGGAAGGTGTATCTACTGGAACTGGATGACTTTTCCCATTTCTTTGGAAACCACACCATTCTACCTGAGCCACCAGGACTGGGCACACAGGCTCTGCCCTGCACAACTCAAGGATATCCTTCACATGGGCTCTGGTGCCAATGGCGCCCCCTGGAGCTCAGCAACACGGCAGCCCTGTCTGCCACGCAGAGAGCATTGCCAAACTCACCAGTCACGCACCCAGGGCCCAGTGCTCTGATGGGCCCAGAGCAGGGCGATGTAGAGCAGGAACGCCATTGGGCCAAGACTTTGATGTTATCTCCCAAAGTAGCTCCACTATCACCGAGGTTCTGAAACAAGATGAAAGAAGTTCTTCATCCTGCACCTTTTCCTTGTGGCCATGATGACCAGACAGCCCAAGTGATACTTAACACACCTTGTACATCCTCCGTGGTCTTGAGAATGGGACACTTACCTGGGTCGTATTGGGGGAAGGGTGTCAAGTGTTGCTTTGTCAAATGTAAAGAGTTAAAATAGACACGACTTGCTGGTACCCTTTTGGCATTTCTTCATTTTATCTACAAAGAACCTCAAAAATGGAAGTCACTCTCAGAAAGGCTCAGGCCAAAAGCCAGCCTCACTATCCCAGGCTTCTTGCTCTGCATAGCCAACTGTGCTCTACCCAGGGGGCCTGGCCTTGAGGAGATCCTCAGTGCGTCCCTTCTGCTTCCTACCCTCCCCCTCTCCTCTGCCAGGTGAGGACCCCCAGGGGGGACCCAGGCCCCACCCCCGAGCTTCAGTGCTTTCTATTTATATGGGAAATGGCTTGCATTTTCCTAGTTAGTGGCAGATCTGCCTTTTGATGTTAATGAGTTTGTGAACCCAACAAAAACATAAAAGACGAGGCTCTTCCAAAGAGAGAAAATAGAGAACAAAGCGCCATCCAAAATGGACCGGGCTTGAAATCCGCCTTAACTCTCCCAGCCCCTTCCTTCCTCTGTCTTCCCAACTGAAAAAAGATAAAATGCCGTCCTGGTGAATATCCTGCAAACCCAAACCCATCTGACTGGTCTGGACAAAGAAAATGAGGAAGTTGGCTTGATCAATGTGGGCACAGCTCCGCCTTCACTTTCTCCCACCCCTTAGCCCTCTTGTAGAGGAGACACGGGTTTCTCACACATCCGTGATGCTTCCTCACTCATTTTCAAATAGCCCCTCGCATCCTGGTGCAGATCTCAGCTGCCTCCTAATAGCCCACTTTAGGACACGGATGTTCTGATCTGATATTATGAGATGGAAAGTGGCCGCTTTCTAATCTAGAGAGAGGCAGGGCATTTGTAACAGCTAGAATCAAAGGCCTGGGCTCTTCTGTTCCTAATTATCAATAGTGTTTTATAATCTTATTAATATTGATACTCAGTATACTGAAGATCTGTGAAGGCGTAATGTATGTGGAAGATAATTAACCAGATCCGAGGCAGATCAATCGCCTATTTGACAGCCAACGGTGTGTGGCTTATAAATTATACATATTCTAGGTATTGCTCAAAATGTTTAAAGTTTCCGTCCAGTCCTCCGGCTCCAGCGCTGGGGGAAGGCATGAACCTGAAGGTACGGTCCCCAGTCTATTGGAGCCTCCTGTGCACACCCAGGACTCGCTCTTACTCACAAATCAAAGCCTTCCATTAACCGCCCAGATCCACGCGCGGCGTAAAGACACCTCTCCTCCTTGTAAAGTGCAGAAAAACAAAAGGTGAAATCTTGTAAAAGAGATGATTAACAAAAGGAAGGAAACTCGCCTTTTGATTTCTGGAAGAAGGTAACAGTTGGATGTCTCGAATGGCAGCGCTGGTCTTTCCCACTGGCGCCCGTCCATAACGGGGGAGGCGTCTGGTTGCAGTAAATACAAGAATAACCCCAATTAAGGTGTCTATTTGGGGACATTTAAGAGCTTAGTATCGCCTGTCAAGTACAGCGTGTGTGCATATGTGTGCACACGTGTGTGCGCGTGTGTGTGTGTTTGCATATTTGTATTGTGAGGGCAGTGGACATTATTTTTTCTCGCAGATGGCATCCCTTTACGGACACCCCCTCCTCCATTCTACAATAATCCCATTCAGTCCACAGGGTTCAGAAGGGGCTGACCCTACCCTGGCCTCATGGGCAGGCACATGACCCAAACTGGCCAATCAGAGCCCTGCTCATGATTTATTTTTTAGAGCCATTGGAAAGGACGGTGTAATTTCCCACAGGCGTCTTAAGCAGAAGGGTAGGAGCCTCAGACTGCTGACAGTCACTTTGCCACAAGGTCTGGGAAGAAGCAAACCAGAGGGAAGCACAACCAAGCCACGAAGGGAACTGAGTCCTGCTGGTTATGACCTGAACTCCTGGACCCAGCTATACCTGAAGTTCACACTTGGATCACAATTATCTGAGCCAATCATGACTTCCCTTTGCTGCTCAAGGCAGTCGGCATTTGGTTTCTATCACTTCACTGATGAAATCCTAGCTAACACAAGAGATTAAGGCAAGATTTGGGGCCCCTCTTCTCCTCTTCACATTGCAGGTGAGAAAGCTAAGCACGACACTGGGGTTTAATAAATAAGGATGAACCATGAAAAAATAGGGTTCAGCAGGTTTATCAAGGCAGCAGGCCTTGATGAGGACACTTTAACCTGGTGCCAACCCTTTCAGAACCTCTTAGTGTCCATCAGATGTAACTGGGGAGACCATGGCATTCTACTACAGAGCGTACAGCCCCTGTCAGAGGCCGTCGGGGTCCCAGAGAGCCTGCAAAGCAAACAGTGTTGAGCTTGGGCCACGGATTTCATAGCTCTGAAGGGATCTGGCTCCAGGAGCCCAGACACAATGTGGGATTTATAAAGGTCATTGCGAGGACACTGAGTGATGTTGGGGGACCCCATACATTGTGGTGTCAGGTTCACAGAGGATGGCCATGATGATACAGTGAAGCCCCGTCATAGTTGCTAGCCAGGCTCTAAGAGCAATGTTAAGGTCAAAGCCACAGATAGAGGAGAGAGTGCTGCTAGCCTCCCAGGCCCTTGACACAGATTAGAAAAGGCACCCACTTTGAGTGGACGAGTCAGAAAAATGGTGCCTCCCCTGGTCAGAAGAGTCAGCAGCAGAGCACAGGGCTTGGAAAGAGAGCTCGGGCAGGATTTTCACCTCGTGTCCCATTAGCTGACACCCTGTGGGGTGTGCATACTGGACAACGGGATGTGGCTGCACTGAGCAGAGACTACTCGATCTACTGGCTGCTCTTCCTGTCGCCTGTAGCACACCCTTGGGATGCTCAGGGTGACGGGGCTGCCTTCAAACGTGTCCATGTACTCTGCTTCCCCAGCCAACTTTAATGCTTACAGTGAGTTTACCAGGTTTGTACCCACTACAGTGCAATCCTCTAACGTAATTTAAAAAGTATGGTAACTAGTGCAATGAAAGTAAGGGAAAAAAGTATTGTGGTGTCTATGAAAACTAAATGAATGCTTTGGAAAGATGAAGGCAAATTGCTAAAAAAAAAAAAAAAAAAAAAAAAAAAAAAAAAAAAGTCTTTAAAAATTAAGAAATATTTTGATGGAAATGCATGGTGTTTTGTTGTGGTTGTTTTATTTTTTTAATCCTCACCCAAGGAGTAAGTATATTTTTTCCATTGATTTTTAGAGAGAGTGGAGGGGAGTGGGGGAAAGAGAGAGAGAAACATCAAGATGTGAGAGAGGCATATCGATTGGTTGTCTCCCACTTGACCCACAACCAGGGGCAGGGATTGTACCTGCAACCGAAGAATGTGCCCTTGACTGGGAATCGAACCCACAACCCTTCGGTCCTCAGACTGACACTCTAACCACTGAGCAAAACCAGCCAGGGCTGGAAATGCATGGTTTTATACAGCTGTGTAAAAATGTATGCAATTCTTAGAAAAAAAAAAACACATTGAATTGTGCACTGTAACTAGAGTCCATTTATTAGATGTGAATTGCTTCTCCATAAAATTGATAAGAAAAATATTAAGTGCCAGTGAGATGATATGAAAGAGCAGGAGAAAGATAACAGAAAATTCCTCCAAGAGTCTTGCATTCTGATTGTTCGGCAAGTGTCTTTGAGAGCTCGCTGTAGGATCTTCACATGTAGAAACGCACAACTGGAAGCTATGAATGGTGTGCGGTTGGCTGAGGCAAGAAAGAGAAGCCAGAGCTGCCAAGAGCGGGCCTAGACCCTGAGAAAAACCTTGGTTCTACATCAAAAGGTTGGCAAAGAAAATGCACATTTATCATGTTGAAGTTTTTCAAAGTATTTCAACTGTGTATGGATTGTTTTAGAACAATTCCCCATGTTAGCTGACTTTCTTGTGATCAACTACCAACTTCTGCCCAGATCTTACAGCAAGGCTTCCACAGTGGTCTTCTCACCCTGAAGATCATTGAAACAATCCTCAAAGTATGCAGTGCTGCCATCTCTCAATAAATCCAGCACAATCTGTATTTCCTTCTTCCCCCAGATGCTGGCACTGTGGCAGCCTCTAACCCAATCGCAGGCACACCCAGTGAGATGCCATCAGCCATACTGCTTAAGCTTACACTGTCTCTGTCTTTCTCTCTCTGTGTTGCTGAGTCCTTATAACTTAACTAGAGGCCTGGTACACGAAATTCATGCACTTGAGGTGGGAGGTCCCTCAGCCCAGCCTGTGCCCTCTCGCAGTCCGGGAGCCCTCGGAGGATGTCCGACTGACAGCTTAGGCCCGCCGGGCTTCTGGCTGAGTGGCACTCCCCCTGTGGGAGTGCACTGACCACCAGGGGGCAGTTCCTGTGTTGAGCGTCTGCCCCCTGGTGGTCAGTGCATGTCATAGCAACCGGTCGTTCTGCCATTCAGTCTATTTGCATATTAGCCTTTTATTATATAGGATTGTTTGTATAACTGGAATCCACCACATATTCTCTTGTATACGGCACTAATTCTTTTTTTTTTAAATATATTTTTATTGCCCTAGCCAGTTTGACTCAGTGGATAGAGCATCGGCCTGAAGGGTCCCAGGTTTGATTCTGGTCAAGGGCACATGCCCGGATTGCAAGCTTGGTCCTCAGTAGGGAGCGTGCAGGAGGCAGCAAATCAAGAATTCTCTCTCATCATTGATGTTTCTATCTCTCTCTCTCCCTCTCCCTTCCTCGATGAAATCAATAAAAATATATTTAAAAATGTGTGTGGGTCTGCCCTTACTTCTGTGGGGCTTGTGATCTAGCCTAGTCCGACATGTGGTGCTGACTCATCATGCAGAACGGGTTCAAAACCACGTGTAAAATCGTGTCCATGTCCCTCACGTATGCTCACCCTGGGGAATGGTTGAGGGCGACACAGACCTATAGCCCTTGACCCTGGAGAACTAGTCACCGGTGCTATCAGCGGCAGCACTGTCATTATTATCAGGAGTACAGTGCAATCGATGGGACTTTGACGTCTTTAAAACCCCAGGCATTTATAAAGCAATTATGGGTTCCAAAGCTCTTTCACATTCTTTACCTTACCACAAACCTACAGGGCACGGAGGACAAGCATCCCTCATCCGCCTATTTTACAGATGAGAAAACTGAGCTCAGCGAGGTGAAACCTAGGACATTCCCCCAGTAAGACAGCTAGCTGATGGCCTTCTGCATTGCCTGTGCCTGAAGGGTTTCTCAGATTCTCAGTCCCCTTTCTCCCAATTCTTACCTTTTCCCTGCCATCCCTCCACCTTACTGGCCTTCCGGGCCAACCACTTGGAAGTACAAGGATGAAGTTATTCCCACCCGTGTACCAGGCAGCGCGGAAAGCACTCCGTCTGGACCAGCGCGTGACCTCTCCCAGGCCAGAGGGAGACCTCTATCGTCTCCGGCTTACAGACCGGGAGCCAGGCTTACGAAGGTAGAGTTGACGTTTTCCAGGCCACCCCAAGAGTAAGGAAGTAGCAGAGAGAAAACGGAAGCCCCACCCCGGTCAGTCTGATTCAAACTAACTGGAGCACCTCTGCACGGGGAGCCACCCAAGGCTGTATCCTCTGGACCTGCAGCTCCTTGGGAGGGAGGGGCCCAGGGGGCCTTGGTCCCCAAAGTGCTGGCCTAAGTGGGTGGTCAGTGTCCCAGCCGAGGGAGCCCTGCCCTTGCCTGCGAGGGGTGAATATCCACTGTCATTGGCAGCTCGGGGAAGGAGGACTGGCTGATGCTCTTAATTATGCCTGGTCCGGGGCTAAGCCTGCACCGGGCATTGAAGGGAGAAGGTGCTTCCAGTGGGAGAGTGGCAGTCCTGTGGGTCACTCGCCTCTCAACCCTTTTCCTGCTGCCTCAGCCCAGGTGACAAGGGTTTGGGCCTGGAGTTCAGTTTTGCGCGTCTCTGCCAGGGTTTGCGTTGGGCAAGCAACCGCTGGACTTCCACTCCACGATGCCTCAACCCCTCTGCCTGGCCAGCTCGCCTGGGCGGTTCCATTCATTTCAGGCCTCATTAGAGCCCGCCGCTCGGATTTACACTGATGTAAATCAGGTTATTAGCGGCTCACAGTTTGGCCAGGAGGCGTGGCCAAAAGGGGATTTGAGGGCGGAACTTAAGGAGGTAGGGAGCAAACTTTGAGCCCAACTTAATGTTTAACCTCTTTGACAATGGGATTGCGAGCCTTCCCCACCCTTATCCCAGGCGGCTGCTCCCGTGAAAGAGTCGATAAATACATGTAGAAAACAGACGGGGCCGGGTGGGAGGAAACGGATGGCTAAATTCTCCATCAGAAGCTGGAGGAGCCAGTCTGGGTCAAATAGGAAGCAACTTTGACAGAGAAAAGCTTTGGTGAGCCCCCACTTCACCCACCCTTTGTCTAAAAGAGAAGCCCTCAATGCCTCCAAACACTGTTGAATCAGGCTTCAAGGAGGGGAAATGGACGGGAAGATAATCCCAGGGGAGGGAAGGGAGAGGGAGAGAGAGAGAGAGAGAGAGAGAGAGAGAGAGAAACCCATTTCTGGTGAATAATTAACAACAAATGTCTCCCTCAAAAAAAAAAAAAAAAAAAAGTGCCCTGCAGAACTTTCAACTTCTCTAATTTGGAAAGTCAAAAGTTCAACTAGGCGCCAGGGTGCTGATGACAAGACCCGGTCCCAGCCCACTCATGTCACCCAGCTGCGGCCATCGCCTTCTGGGGAAGACAGCAGTGTCTGGTGGTAAAGGGTGGAGGCTTCAAGCCTGCTCTCAGGGTTGCAGGCAAGAAGGTAGGACTCTAGTCTCCTATCTTGGGTGTTGAGGATCCCTCCACCGGACTCCACAAAACTACCATCTGGGTTCTAAGGCCAGTCTCAAATCAAGACATCAGAAGCATCCGTTTTGGAGTCAAACCTGGGTTTTCATTTGGGCTTGGTCGTTGCCTGCTGTGCAACCTTGCATAAGTCACTTAACTTCTCTGAGCCACTTTACTGAGCTGTGGAATGGAACCAGCAAAACTGCTTTTGCAGAGTTGATGCCAGGATTAGACACAGTATATATCAGGGGCCAGCAAACTATGGCCCAGGGACCAAATCTAGCTGCTACCTGTTCTTTTAAATAAAGTTTTATTGGAAAGCAGCTGCACCTATTTAATTACCTATAGTCGATGGCTGCTTTCATGCTCCAAGGGCCCACTTGAGTAATTGCAGTGGTGACTGTATGGCCTACAAAGCCTGAGATGTTCGCTCTAGCCCTCTGCAGAAAAGTGTTCTGCTCCTGGTACATGTAAAGGATGCAGGCTGGTGCTTCGTAAACGTTGGACATGCAGCAGAGGTGGAAGTTAATATCTTTAGTATCATCCCGGGGCACTCAGGCTGGTCCTTCATTTTCAGAAGTGTGGGTCTTGCTTCTCTTGCATATTTCTCTCCTCTTAGCCCCTGCACTCCACTCGCACTCTAAGTGCTGGTAATTACACTGGGGACGGGGGTCTTTCCTTATGTTGCTGGGCACGCAGTAGGTGCTAATGACAGCACCTGTCATTCTTGTTGGGACCAGGAGGGCCTCGGCCCTTCAAAGCCACCGAGTCACTTGACCCTGGCACCAGGAAGAAGAAACCACAGAGACAGGTAAGAGCAGAGCAGGCCTCAGAGGCAGAGCTGCGGATTCAGGGTGGCCAGGCTGGACTTGGGAGCCAGTGTTTGCCTTGGGACGAGGGACAATAAAGAAAGAAGGAAGCCACCCAGTTCTTCTAGGCCAGGGGTGGGGGACCTTGTTTCTGCCAAGGGCCATTTGGATATTTATAACATCATTCACGGACCAAACAGAATTATCAACTGAAAAGTTAGCCTGCTATGTTGGTCAAACAATTAACTCACCCCTAATGCCTTGGCAGGGCCAGACCAAGTGATTCCGTGGGCCTATTACCGCCCGCTGGCCAACCAAGGAGCAGCGGGCTGTGGAAAGCTAGGGCAGACCCCTCCCTCCAGAAGAGCAGGACAAGTACAGAGCCAGCGCCATATTTAGCAAATCCCTATGAAGTCAACTAAAGCAACCGTTGAATTTGGCCCACTGAGAAAGATCCTCTCCATAACCATTGGGTGATTAATCATCTCTCCTTTCCTTTGCACAGTGTGCCCGTGTCGCCGGGGGCATCTCACTTAATTCTCAGGGCGCTGCTGGAGGTAAGCATTGCCCCTGATTCACACTCTTGAGAAAACTGAGGCTCCTGGCCTTGAGAGGTCATCTCTGGTCTCCAGGACCAAGCAACAAGATTCAAGCGTCCAAGGCTTGTGGCCGCCTGTCTTCCTTTCAGCCTGCTTTCTGCGGTGTGCATGCACTGGCCTCAACGGCATGAATCATTCTCCCCCAGTAGCAACAGGAATTCGAAGAGTAGCCTCGCCAACCTGGCCCACAAATACCTCCAGGCGGCTCCTCTGGCCCCGTTTGGCCTCCTGCTGACCTTCCCCAGGGGCCCTGCCTGGAAGAGTCTCAGGACACAGAGGGTAGCCCAGAGAAAGAGCCTCCTGCTGGGCGCGCCACAAGGGGTGTTTCCACTGCAGTAGGTTTGCAAGGCCCACACACCTGTCCAGTTATCCCAGCTGGAGGTGCCAAGTCCCTGGGCCCTAACCACTGGTCCCTGGCACCATGACTGAACCCCGGCCATGTGCCAGGCATTATGTTACCGGCTTTGCACGTGCTAGGGCAGCGGCTCTTAAAGCCCGAAGACCCTCTCGGGGATCTGGGAAGTCGAAACTATTTTATAATATTTTCATAATGTCATTAAGGCATCATTTGCTTTTTTTTCCCCCACTCTCATTCTGTCTTACGTACACAATAGAATGTTCCAGAAGCAACATGCTATGTGATGGTGTCATCACTCTGATGGCCAATGGGATGCGTTTTCTAGAATTTTCTCAAGGGAGGTCTATGGGGTGCTCAGTCAGTTTTAAGAGTGCAGAGGGGTCCTGAGATCAGAACATTTGAGACTGGCTGTACTACTGCGATCTTTTTACATCCTGACAACAACCCTATGCGGTAGGTACCATCATCTCTAGTTTACAGATGAGGAAACCGAAACGCCAACCGGTAAAGTGACTTGCCCTAGGCCAGTGATGGTGAACCTTTTGAGCTTGGCGTGTTAGCATTTTGAAAAACCCTAACTTAACTCTGGTGCCGTGTCACATATAGAGTTTTTTGCTATTTGCAACCATAGTAAAACAAAGACATGTTTTTTATATTTATTTTATATATTTAAATGCCATTTAACAAAGAAAAATCAACCAAAAAAATGAGTTCACGTGTCACCTCTGACACGCGTGTCATAGGTTCGCCATCACTGCCCTAGGCCACACAGGAAGGCAGCCCTGGGCGGGGATCAGAAGCTGGTTCTGTGTAGGGCCAACGACAGCCCCTCTGGTCCTTGCAGATCCCTCTCCCTCGCTGCCATCAGACCCCACTCTGGAGGTAGAGACCACAACTCGGGGTGCCTGAGTAGCTTATCTGTCTGGCTCCTTCCCTTCTGAGAAAGCAGGAAATGCCAGACACGTTGGGCCTGTTTTCTGCTCATTCAAACAAGACCAGGGGAGTGGCCCCTGGGCGGTCCCTGAGGTCCTTTCTAGCGAGGATCACCAGGCACAGAACTCAGACTGCCAACCTCTGAGGACAGGCGAGGGCTGATGACAGAGGGCCAGGCGGGACGGGCAAGGAGGTCATGAGATCCGCCGTATCTGCCTATTGCCTTTCCTCTGAGTTCAACTTGCCCTATTTTAAAATTTGGATCCAGAGTCAGATTTCAATCCAGTGGCTTTGCCAAGAAGAAATTACTTTTTTTTTTTTTTGTAATCAAAACAAAACAAAACCTTTTCACCATTGAAAGGTTGGCTCAGCCTTCCCTTCCCTCCGCTCCCTGGCTTGCTAATGGCCGTCCCCAGCAGCCTAGGCCACACTGGGCTTTGTTCCTGGTGTGAATGAGAGAGCACCTGCTCTGCTCTTAAGCAAATGCACCGGTTAACGTGGGTACCAGCGCCGTGATTGGCTGAGGAGCCCTGAGACACAGCAGCCCCGACTTCTGTTGGTTTTAGTGTGCACGTGTTTCGTTGTGTTTGTTTCGCATATTTTGTTATTCTGCGTGCTTCTAAAGAGGCTTGGGTGGCCCTGGGAAGGCCTGTATTCTTAGCTTATTTCCCTCCCATGGGGCTTTTGTAGACTTGCTTCTTATGTTGGTCTTATTGTTCTCCCCAGAGCTTTGGGCCCGTAAAATAAAGAGATTGGATTTTTAAAAGGAAACAAATGTGGCCGGAATGAAGGTGCCCTGAGCAGCTAAATCATACCTGCAAGCATGCAGTCACTGGGGCCAATGCCCGCACCCCTTCACGCAGTCCAATCAGCTTGACACATGGGTCTCACCTTTGACCCCGCTCTTCGTCACCAGCCCATCGACTTCATTTCCAAGGTCTGTAGATTCTCTCTCCTTCATTGGTCTTAAGTATTTATGTCACAGGAAGAAAATGAGTTTGGACATGAAACAGGCCTGAGTTTGGCTCCTTCAGCTCTTAGCATGACCTTGAGCAAGCATAACCCATATTGCCCCAGCTCACCTTCAAGTTCACCCACTGACAGTCTTCCCCAGCAAGTACCCAAGGCCTCTCTCTCTGCTTAGTGGCCAGCCCTGGAGCAGGGCAACCTGAGTGCTCTGGGCTCAGCCCCTCCAAACGAGGCATCTCCCAAAGAGGGAAGTGATTGGTAGCATCTCAGCTCTGCGTCCCTTTGGGGGGATGGAATGACTCTGGGCTCAAGATTGCTTGGAGGGGCCCAGCAGGCATAAGCCCAGCTGTCCATAGCGATGCCTACGTTACTTCTCTCTCACTTTCTCACTCCCTCACTCATGCATCCTGGGGATCGCCTCCCAAATGAACTACCTGCTCCCAAGGCCTTGTCCTGGGTTCTGCTTTTGGGGGTGAGGTCCTAGCTGTTACTGCAGGTTCCTGAAGTTCCATGAGGCTCGGTTTCCTCTAGTAAAGGTTTCCTTTCACTAGTAAAAGGGCTGGCAATCCCCCTCTCAGGCTTGTAAATGAGTAATAATGGGTAATAATCCTTACGATGGCAAATCCAAACGTGCATCGTTATCTGCGTGCACCCATGTCTGCTGCAGGCTCCACAGAACCCAGCTGGGGGCTTCATGACGTCTCATTATTTCTTAATCACTGCGGGTCAACATCCAGTGTGCATGCTCCAGGGTTTGGAAGGCTACGTGTTACACGCCTATACCGATGTACAGATGTTCTTATTTGGGCCCCTGTGACAAATGAAAAATGGCTACGGTAGCAAAGAAGGGAAATGCAGGTCTCCGGGTGAGAAGGCATTCACTATGCGTTTGTCAGAAAGATTTCGGGTCCGTTCAGAAGTTGCATTGAAAAGGAGAAAGAGAGAGAGAGGAGAGCATATATCTGGCCCCATCACTTAATGGCTGTCTAAGTTGAAGCAATTTATTTGCTGAGCTTCCGTGTTCTGCCTTGCGGAGTTGTGAAAATTATAAATAATATCTCTAAACCCTTAGAGGCAATTCTGTCGTAGATAGAGAAATGAATGATATCGCCTCTGCTTTCACAGATCTTGGAATCTCGCTGGGAGATGAGATCAGACACTGTTAGCAGAAGCAGAGTATGACTGGACCCTTGGACACCAGTTTACTGAGCCTCTACTGCGCCCCAGGCACTAGAACGAAAGTGCCTGCCAGAGGCACCCTCAGGGGGAATCCCTCTCCTCCACTACCTTCTCAGGAGTCTCCTTTTTTACCTCCCTCCCACCACCCCTCCCGCCCTCTCTTTTCTGCCTTTGTCTTCTCTCTCCCTCTTTTCCTCTTCTTCTCACCCATATCCTTTCTTTCCTTTCTCCCTTTTTAAAAATATTATTTTTCTTGATTTCAGAAAGGAAGGGAGAGGAAGAGAGATTGATAGAAATATGAATGATGAGAGAGAATCATTGACCGAAGGCCTCCTGCACACCCCGCACTGGGGACCAAGCCTACAACCTGGGCATGTGCTCTAACTAGGAATTGAACCGTGACCTCCTGGTTCATAGGTCAATGCTCAACCACTGAGCCACACTGGCTGGGCTCTTTCCTTTCTCTCTAAATCTGTTTTTCACGTCTTTCCTGCCAGTGCCACAGGCCTCCAACCGGTGACATAATTGACCCTTGAGGAACCATGGGTCTAGGACAGTGACGGCAAACCTTTTGAGCTCGGCGTGTCAGCATTTTGAAAAACCCTTACTTAACTCTGGTGCCGTGTCACATAATAGAAATTTTTTGATATTTGCAACCATATAAAACAAAGATTTATATTTTTGATATTTATTTTATACATTTAAATGCCATTTAACAAAGAAAAATCAACCAAAAAAAACGAGTTCGCGAGTCTCCTCTGACACGTGTGTCCTAGGTTCGCCATCACTGGTCTAGGAGATCCCAGGCCTTTAGGTCCCACCCATCTTTCAGTGTAACGTGGGGGCAGGCTTCTCCCACCCCCAGGGCCCTTGGCTGGATGGAGAAGCATTATAACCTCTGAGTTCATCAGCTAGCTCTCGGAAGGTGCCTTGCTAGCAGTGGTATGCCGGAGGCAGCTCCCGCTGGCCTGTAAGAGCAGCTTATTAAGTGTTCAGGAATTTTGCAAGGAGTTTGATTTCACACTGGTAGCTTGACATGGGTCGAGGTGGGAGTATTTGCACTACAGAAATTGGCAAACACTGCAAATCAGGGATTTTCTTTCTTCTCGGAGAGCCGCTTGTTAAACATTTACCAGCACCCACTGTATAACATGCAGTTCACATAGGAGGGACGGTTTGCCCAGAGACATACCTGGCCTTCAGGGGCCACACAGCGGCCTTGATAATGATCATGTTCAGAACGTCAGTGACTTCAGTCAGGAAATAAATGTTAAGTCCCAGCGGAGGGACCCAGGGCAGGTCACTGTCCTTCTCTGGAGCAGTTTCCTGTCGGCGAAATGGGGACTTGAGTAACACCTCCGGCCCTTTCTCCCTGGGTTGGTGACTCAGCAGAAATGATACGGAACAAAGAAGCCCCTTGCGATCTATACTGGGCTGTCCGAAGCCTCCAGAACATCCGGAGAGTGTGAGGCTATTCTCCCAAGTGCCACCAAGAAGTGATTAACCACACACAGGACGCTGAGACAAACAGCAACCCAGTTTTATCTGCCCTGGGTGGCTGGCAGGAGCTGGACGCCATGGCCCTGGCCCTGGCTGCTGTTTCTTCGTCATCCTCACACAGCATAACTGAGCAGAGGAGGAAGGAAGAGGGCTTGGGGAACCTGCGGGGGTCCACCCAGGAGAGCTGTGCTCATGGACCGGGGCGGAGAAAGTTCTGTCCTCTCCGATCCTCTGTGGGGAGGCTGCGGGATTTGTGCAGCCACTTGAGTGCTAGAGTGGGATGTCCTTGACAGATGACGAGGAATGGCTACCATGAGCACATGTCTTGCTTTGGGATCTTTTTTAAATGCTGATCTAAAGAGTGGGACAAGAATGATTCCCTGTAGCCCTGGCCAGTGTGGCTCAGTTAGTTGCGCATCCTCCTGTCACCAAAAGGTCACGGGTTCTGTACCCGGTCAGGGCACATGCCCAGGTTGGGGTGCGTGTGGGAGGTGGCCAATCAATGTTTCTCTCTGCCTCTGAATGCCTTCCTCTCTCTCTTTAAAAATCAATGAAAAAGAAAATATAGGGCTTTTTTAAAAAAGAGTGATTCCACTGGCCTAGCATCATCTTTAAGGTCACACCGTCAACCTCTGGCCCCAGTCACCTTCTTCCAGCCCCCAACCTGCACTCTCCCAGTTACCAGTGAATGTTAACCAGTGAATGCCTCAGGCCAAGGCATTTACATTGGGAACCACGCATTCTGCAGTTTAATTATAGGAAAGTACTTATGTCTTTTTCTCTAATGATTTAACAATCTGTCTTCCCCACTAAATTGTACACCCTCCAGGGCATGGAATACTGTCAACTGAACCCTTTCTCCTGAGCTCCTCAGTGCCCTGCGATCGCTCAGAGGCTCAGAGCGTCCTAAGAGCTGTGGTGGACTGTGTACTTGCCAGGGAGGGGACCCTGCTTTGCATGTAGAATTTTTTTTAAAAATTTTTTAATCCTCACCCTAGGATATATATATATATATATATATATATATATATATATATATATATATTGCACTTTTATTTTTTTTAAAATCTTTCTAGGATATATTTTTAAAATAGGTTTTTATTTATTTTAGAGAGAGAGGAAGGGAGAGGGAGAGATAGAAACATCGATGAGAGGGAAACAACACCTATCGGCCGCCTCCTGCATGCCCTCCATGGGGGATGGAGCCCGCAACCCTGGCATGTGCCCTGACTGGAAATCGAACCGGTGACCTCTTGGTGCATGGGATGATGCTCAACCACTGAGCCACCCGGCCAGGGCCCACTTTGCACGTTGGACGCAGCATTTACAGGGAGCTCAGAAGGCAGCCGACCTGATTTTGCTGGCTGGTCTCTGCAGCGACCCAGAGGTGGGAGGAGGGAGCAGGTCCTTTCTGCAGCCAAGGAAACTGAGGCCCAGAGAGGCCCCGCAGCATGAAGCAAGTGGCAAAGCCAGAATTCAAGCTTCGGTCTTTTTAACAACCCACGCTCTTAGCTACCTATTACTTCTATTATGCAAACTGAAGTAAAGCTGTGAGTTTAATGAGTAGGACCCTGGCGTTATCCCAACTTAGCCAACCGAGAAAGCAGGCAGGTGCGGACAGTTAGGATGAACTACAAAGAGCTGCTGGGGCCGGAAGTCAGGGCCGAGGGTGCAGGGGCCTCGGCGAAGGGCCCTTGGGGGAGCAGGCCGCCGCTCTGGAGGAAGCTTAGGTTCTGCCGGCCGCTGTGTCCTGGCAGGTAGGTTGGCCCTGACACCAGTGTGACTTGGTGCAAGCCTTCATTTTGGATCTTTTGTCCCTTCTTCCTTCCCTTCTGCTCTTCCACATGGAGAGCCCAGGGTGGTTTTGGTTTTATGTTTTTTTCACATTCTCTCCTGCACTGTGTGATTGTGGCAGAATGTTCCGGAACATCCGGTCAGAGAGCACTGGGTGTGCTCCAAGGCCTGAGTACAAGGAGGTAGCCCTGGCCGCCGAAGGGTTAAGGGGAGCTGGGACTGGGTGTGTGGGGGGTGGGGGGAGGTGGGGGCTGGTCCAGTCCCTTAGGGCAGCCCCTGAGGCTCTGGGCACAGATTCTAGGTGTTGAAAACCCAGCAGGACCAGAGCTGAGTTGAAGATCAAAGACTGCATTAAGGTGTCATGTCTCCCCAGCAGACCCAGACCAGTCCTGGTGACTCAGTGTCTCCCTCTGATCCTCCTGGCACCCCCACTCCTCAGGCTCCCCAACTCTTCACTCAGAGCTCAGTTGATTTCAGGGAAATAAGGAATAGTTTCAGTATAAGTATGTCTCAAATATTTCATGGGACAAACTTTTTTTAGAAATCTATTTATTGTTTATCTAAAATTCAAATTTAACTGGGTGTGCTGTTTTTTAAAAATTTTTGTTGCTACATCTGGCAATCCTAGGTCTTATCTCAGTTAATCTCACAATCACTGTACCAGTAGTTGCTACTAATAGTCTCATTTTAGAGAAGGGAAAATTAGTACAGAGTTTACAAACAACAGCCAGGATTGGAGCTCGGTGTATGCAGTGTATGTGTGTGTGTGTGTGTGTGTGTGTGTGCGTGTGGTGAGGGTTCTGATTTCAAAGCCCACGGGAGGACCTCACCTTCGCAGGAGGACCTCAAGGGTGGCCATGTGCCCTCGTTAAGCCTGAGGACTCTGAAGTCAGCCTGAAGTAACGAAACTGCTCTCTGCCTTAGTTTCCTCATCTGTAAATAGTTTCCATCGCATCTGCCTCATAGACCTGAGAATTGAGTGAGTTCATACATGTCAAGGACTTAGATGTTAACTCAATTGCCTCTTTAAAACAAGGTAATGCTTTTAGAATCCTCACAGCAACCCAGGGAGGGAGGGTTAGCAGGCATGGCCCTCAGATTTCTTCTTTTTTTTTTTTAATCCTCACCTGAGGATATTGATTTTTAGAGAGAGTAGAAGAGAGAGGGAAAAACAGAGAGAAATATCGATGTGAGAGAAACACATCGATTGGTTGCCTCCTGCTAGCGCCCTAACCAGGGCCCGGGCCAGAAGAGCCTGCAACCAAGTTACATGCCCTTGATTGGAATCGAACCCAGGACCCTTGGGTCGACAGGCCAATGCTCTACCCACTGAGCCAAACCAGCTAGGGCAGGCCAGAGCAGCTAAGTTGTGTCTACAGAGGTTTGGGCTACAGCTGGGATTAGAACCCCGGTGTACTACTTCCTGGTCCAATTCCCACCTCCCTGTAAAACCACCAGCAGCCAATGTCTTTGCGGGGCCAGATGAAAAGGTACAAAAACATTGAAAACCATCAGAGGAGGCCCCTCCTCAGTGAGGAGGAACAGGCCATGATGTTTCTGTCTCACATTTCCCCTGGGGGTGGGCTGCGCATGTGTGTACCCACAGAACGAAAATTCAGAGTCAAAGATGAAGCGACTTGTTGGGTTCAGAAACAACCAATCAGAATGGACCCTGGATCCAGTGCTGGAGCAGGGTTCTGAGACCCCTCCCCATAAGCCAGGCATTAACGCTGAAGTGAGTAGATACACAGGAGGCCTAGAGGAGTGGGGGTCCAGGGTGAAGGGCAGGGGACAGTGGGGGATCTTTGGAGAGCTTGGGGCAGTGGCTCTTTGCCAACCCGGACAGATATATTTCAATATTTTAACAGCCAGCACACTCATCGCCATATGTGCTGGTGAAGCTCAGACTCATATATCAGGGTGTTCACCTAGCAAATGGTCTCCACCCACTAAAGAAAGAAAGGTGGAGGGATGGTGCGTGTGAGCCATGCGTGGTTGAATACCCGGTAAACTGCAGAGCAGTGCAGGAATCCTAACTGCTGCAATTAAACAGTCAGCTACGCAGGCGCCAGTCCCTGCCCATCCTGAGGTCCTTGCCATCAGGGTCCCATAAAACAGCGTTAGCTCACCTTATTGGGATTTCAACAAATCTAGGATGACAGTGCCATGCCGCCTCAAACAGGAAGGATAATTGTGGAAGGCTTTTAGGAAGAACCCTAGGCGGGACTTCAGGGGCTTAGATGTTAGTTTTGTTCCTGACTCTGAGACCGTAGGCAAGCCATTTCCTGATTTGGGCGTGTAGAATGAAAGAACCAGGTAGAATAGTAGTTAGCCTTGGCTCTTGTGATTGCAAGTGAAAAACAACCAACTCAGACAGACTTCAGCCCCAGACTGGCTTTACGGGCTCACCTAACTGAAAAATTCAGAGAGAAAGTTGGCTTCAGGTACAGCTGAATCCAGGGTCTCAAACAGAACACCTCTGATTTGGTCATGCTCATTCTCTATGGTGACTCTACTAGCTCTAGCCCGACATCCTTACAGCCAGCAGTTCCATCACTGATAGACCTTCTCTATCCCAATAGCTCCCCCCACCCCCCCCAAAAAATCCTCATTGGACTGATGTGAATTTGTGTTTATCCTAAATGGATTGGACTCAGAGGGCCAGGATATGCCCATTGGCCAGGCCTTGGAGCCCAGGGATAGGCCCGCCTTATCCAGAGGTCTAAGGGTGCAAGATGTTGCTTTCCCCAAAATAAAGGTCCTGAGACCAAAAGGAGGGAGAAGGGATGTTGGGAAGGCATGGCTCACAGGTGTCCACACCGACGGCTCTCAGGGGATTTCCCGTTCTAAATGTGACGTTAGCCGAGCGAGTTTCCTGCTCTCGGTCCTTTGCTAGCTCATCAGGAGCAGCAGACAGGGGAGAAGGCAGTGTTTTCTTTCTGGCTCCTTACTCTTCCTATCCTACCCGTTTTATCCCTGTCGTGTGACCCCTTCGGAAGGGAGAAAAGGAAACAATAAAAAGTCAAAAGCCACTCCTCCATGGCATTTTCGGGAGACATTTTGGATGATCTTTCCTGAAAAGTGGGTCTCCGCGCAGGCAACTGCCGCACTGATCATTGCAAACGGGGGCGGCCTGCCCTCAGCGCCCCCGCCATCTGAGCGGCCATTGTCACTCAGATTGCAGCGATGTCTTGCTCTCTCCTTCCCACAGCATGCACCCCGGAGAGGCTTCTGGGCCTTCAGCCAAGCTCAGAGCTGAGCTCTGTGCTGTCAGGGCTGCCGTCTGCCCATAGCCAGGTCCAAACACCAAATCGTAAACTCGTTTAAGTGCAGTCTGTGAGCAACAGTAGACGGAAAATGTTAACAGAGGGCAGTCCGCAGAAGGGAGGTGAAATACTTCCCTACTTCTCAGCTAACCCAGAAACTTCCCTGAATTCTCATTAAAAAAAAAATTTCTCTGTAATCTGATGCTTTACCTCATTAAATGCTGCAATTTGAGAAACAAGAAAAGGACTGAGATGAACACTGGCACCTGGTTCCGGTCACTGAGCTGTTAGTCTGTGTCTGAAGTGTCTGCTTCCCCTGTCCGAGGGCTCACAGAGGAACAGGGGACTGACTGGGCCGGGTTCGAGATTTCCCCTCTCAGCCTCAACCCACAGAGCCCACTGTGGCCCCTGCCTCCTTAACTCTCACTGTTTCAACTGCCTTGCTTTGGGTGAACATGGCGCCATGTTGATTTTTGAAACCTGATTAAAAGACTGAAAAATCCAGAGGCAGTCAGAAAATCTATTTTTTTAATTGATCTTAGAGGAATGGAGGGAGGGAGGAAGAGGGGGAAAGAGAAAGAGAGAGAGAGAGAGAGAGAGAGAGAGAGAGAGAGAGAGAGAGAGAGAGAGAAACTTGTTCCACTGATTTATGCATTCAGTGGTTGATTCTTGTATGTGCCCTGACTGAGGATCAAACCTGCATCCTTGGCATATTAGGATGATGCTCTAACCAACTAAGCTCCCCAGGCAGGGTGGCCACTCTTGTTTGGAAAGTAGTTGAGTTCCCTTTTTCCTGTCCCTGCCTCATTTTCCTCTTTGTTCTCTGTACATCTATTATTTTCTTCTACATTCAATTTTATTCCCTTCTTCAGTAGCAGTACGGAGATTTTTGATAAAATATGGACCAATTTAGAGAACGAATCATGTAATATGCCAGGCACCACTGAATTGTACCTTTTCAATGGAGAATTGTATGACATCGTAGTTCTATCTCAATAAGCTTTTTTTTTTTTTTTTTAAGTGGTGGAGGAGTAGAAACTACAACTTCATTGAATGGAGATTGAAGCTGTCTTAACATAGAGAAGACTGAGGAATCACTAACCACCCACATTTGCAAAGTGGAGATTGGCTGGTTCACTTGCTCAACTTGGAGCAACACCTGTTCTTCTTCCTCCCGCCCCAAGGCCAAGATGGCAGATGAGTTTGTGGTTAGGACCCAAATGGGAGGGAGTGTGTGTGTACGGAGTATATGTCTGCGGGTGGCAATTTTCCACCCCTACATGAAGTCCTACCTCCTAAGTGTGTGGAACCTGAGAGGTTAAATTCGAGCAGCAGTGGCTTCCCTTTCTCAGAACTGGCTGGTTAAAAGGTGCATGACTCAGGTTTGTCGAGGACAATTGGCTTTTATCAGTCTTCTTTACCTCATTGACATCACTTCCTCCTCTTTCCATTTCTCGGAGGTGGCGATGGGATTTGGCCACCTGAGCACAACAATTCACAGGGAAGTTGTACAGAGTCTCTGTTTGGCTGCAAGGGCCATACTCAGGGAGAAGTCTCGGGGCTCCCTCATGCTACCCCAGGCCTCCACACACCACCTGCCCCAGCTCACACACTCTCGGCCTTGTATAGGAAATTTGCCACTTTATGGCCTCGCATAAAAGTGCCATTCTGAATAAACACAAAAGCGATCACATGTGCTTGAGTTGTTGGTCTTAAATATCAGTCATGCTTCATCGCAGGCATGCAGGACCTTGGTTGATATCGTCCTATAAAGAGCGAGGGCCTTAGGGGCATCTTAATGAGGTGATAACGAGGAAAATAATGTTCTGGTTTGGGGGGGCCTGGTATTCACTATATGTTCAAAGTGGGTTTAATCTTACATTGGGCTCCTTGCTGTACAGTATTAAGAAAGAGGAGGGAGCCATGGGCAGGTAACTCAGTTAGTTAGAGCATCGTCCTGATATGCCAAGGTTACAGGTTCAATCCCTAGTCAAGGCACATACAAGAGTCAACCAATGACTGCATAAGTGGACCAACATAGATGTTTCTCTCTCTCTTTTTCATCAATAAATAAAAATTATAAAAAAAAAAACAACCCTGCCAGTGTGGCTCAGGTGGTTGGTGTGTTGTCCCATGCGCCAAAGGGTCGAAGGTTTGATTCCCAGTCAGGACACATACCCAGGTTGTGGGTTCAGTCCCCGGTCGCAGCGAGTGCATGAGGCAATCAATCAGTGTTTCTCACATTGATGTTTCTCCCCCTCTCCCTTCCCTCTCTCTCTAGAATCAATGAAAAACATATCCTCGGGTGAGGATTTAAAAAAATAGAAAGAAAGAAAGAAAGAAAGAAAGAAAGAAAGAAAGAAAGAAAGAAAGAAAGAAAGCCCTAGCCAGTTTGGCTCAGTGGATAGTCAGCCTGCAGACTGAAGGGTCCTGGATTCAATTTCAGTCAAGGGAACATACCTAGGTTGCAGGCTTGGAACCTGGCCCCGATCTAGGGGTGTGCGAGAGACAACCTATCAACGTGTCTGTCACATTGGTGTTTCCCTCTCTCTGTCTCTCCCCCTCCCTTCCACTCTCTTGAAAAATCAGTGGAAAATTATTTTCAGGTGCGGATTAGCAAAAGAAAAAGAGAGGAAATGAAGATGGTATTGAGGTGGGGATGTGTGTGCACACGCATGCAGTATTTTGATTTTTGTTTCTTAATCTGCCTTTTATTGCTCTTGAAGGCCTGCCCATAATATCGCGTAGGCTTTTCTGTTGACTCAGATCACCGAGTCCTCCAGCAATGGCTCCAAGGAGCTTCCTTCTCCAGTACCCAGAGTTCTTCACGTTCCCTTCCACCGCATTCAGGCTGCCTTCCTTTCTGTATTATGCTGCTGTTGTTTTTGCTTTGTTTCCTAAGATACCCTTTGTTACTCTTGAAGACCTGCCATTATTTAAAACCCTGTTCTCTTTATGTGATCCATTGTGGAGCAATAGGGCGAGGGAGCTTCCTACTCTGCCATACAGATGGTCTTTATTCTCTCTTCCTGGCTCTTTCTTTTCAGACACTTGGAATAACCAGATAGTTGAGAAAGCTCTTTTAAATGAGTGATTTAACCTCTTGGGGGGGGGGGGGGAGGTTGTCTAGAAACCAAGGTGGCAGTGTTGTTGTATTGAATAAGAACAATATATGAGTTAAATCATTCATTCATTCATAACTTAAATATTCTCCTGGGGGCTTCTGAAGCCTTATTTATGCCAAAAATAATGTTTGATCTGATTCTACACTCATTTTACTAACAGGATTCGAGAGTCCTTTTTTTTTTTTTTTTGGTGATTCTCCTATTCCAAGAATTCCAAAGTTTTCTTAGTCATGCCCACGAGTCCGTCCCCATTTTTGCTCCCTTGCTGCCATTCTCAGTTAATTCAGTCCACAATCAACCATCCATTTATCCACCACCCATCCAACCATCCACCTACCTATCCACCCATCCATCCATCCATCCATCCACTCATCCATTCATTCAACAAATATTTATTGAACACTTATGAGCTAGGTACTCAACTTGGTGCCTTTCTAGGGATGCAGGGGTGAGTTTGGATACCTGTCCTCTGGGAAGATGTAGTCTTGTGAGGAATATAGACAAATTAAAAGCACAAATAAGGGGAAGCTGACCAGAGGGATTCAGAAAGTTCCCCTAAGGAAATACCATTTAAGCCCAAATATAAAGCATAAAAAGAAGGAGGAAGGAGGGGAATGGGATATTTTTTAGATTAAAAAAAAAAAAAAAAAGAAATCCACTAGTGTAAATGCTACTCCTACTGAGTAAAGGAATTTATCTTATAGAATCATGAGTCTCTTAAAGTAATGACGGATTTTCATGTAATAAGAACTTGAATTTAGAGATAAACAGATCTCAGTAACTTAGAACAATTTGCTTAAACTTTCCTGGGCCCAGTGGTCTCATTTGTAATAAGAGCAAGATAATTTCTGGTTTACAGCATTGTTGGAATAATTAGATGTGTCATAGGCAAATCCCCAAACATATAAGAGGCTTTCACAAATGGTAGATTTTATTACTAAGAAAAGCACAAAAACATATGATTCTTAAGGGTGGAGGTAGGGGTGGGTGGGCACTCCTGGGAAGCTTTAAGAGGAAAAAAAAAAGTAAGGACAAATAAACAAACACACCCAGACTCCATCCCAGGAGATTGTGAGTCACTGGGTCTGGGCTGGGTTCTGCATCTGGAGCTTTCTAAGAGCTCTGTAGGTGATTCTGTTATTAGCCATGGTTGTGAATTGCTGCCTGTTTTCCTGCCTATAGCTGCCACTGGAAGTCCATTAAAACCACAACTGAGAACCCGGTAACCATGATTTACAGTAACTGTTCAACAGAGTTGGAATAGCACGCTGATGACCAGTAACCGTCCTCCCGGGTCATTGAGAAGGGACTTAGGAACCAGTGAGCGTGCGAAGGTAGAATTTCTCAGGCTCTTAGGAATGATGTCTGTAAAAATGTCTGGCTTGAGTCAGAGTGGAACTCGCTGTCATATTTCTCCTGATTGACCACCATAACCCTTTGGTAATTGATCTAGTAAATTAGTAACTCATCTCATAACAGTAGCTTAAACTTTCTAGAGTTCATGGTTGCTTGCTGAAAATAGAGATCTGGCAGGAAGGAGAATTTCCAGCATCACTAGTAAAAAAGGATCCAGACAGGCATTTGCTCATGAAAAGTCTCAATATTTTAATCCACGTTCTGAAATTTCAGTTGTTCAGGGTGAAATTCTTCAGGGTATGTTTGTACATGTCCCCCTAATGGAGGGTGTCCTGGCTGTCTCTTCTTCCCTCCCTGGAAGACAGTACCATTCCATATGGCTGAAGTTTGGATTTGCCAGGAGCTTGCGGGTGGCCACTATCTACAAAATGCTGGAAAAGTCTCAGGAATGAGCAAGCTCAGAGGTGGCCTTGTTTCTCTGGAGATAGAATAAGAGGAGACAAAATAGTCTCGATTTGGCTTGAATCAATCCAGAAAAGAATACGCCTAATATCCAACTCTGTCCAAATATGGTTCCAGGAACCTGCTTGAGAATCGCTTGGGGGAACTCAGGAGACATGCGGATTCCTGGGCACATGCCCGCCTCGCTGAGTCTGAATTTCTGGGGTTGAGGGCCAAAGCCCCCCCAGAGATGTTTATAGTCACAACCACTTTAGTGAGAAATCTCTTTTTAGTACACTCTTAGTTTGGTACATTTCGTTTTGGTATATTATTACATTTACATTTTTAAAAATGTATGCGATAAGGGCATGAGACCTGGTGCTGTCCATTTCTGCTCCTTGTTCCTTTGCCAGTTCCCATAGAAAAGTCCCATTCACGTTTTGGACTTCAGTTTCCTTTTCCATAAATGGCACTAATATGTATCACAATTAAAAAGGGAGTTATAATTCCTGTCCCCCTTACCTTGAAGACCAAGTGAGAAGAGGGGTTTGAAAATACTTGAAGAAACTAAACATTACAGCCATTTTCCATAGAAAGGATCTGCGTTTGAGATGCCCAGCTAACATTTTCCCTGGCCAAATACTAAACAGGCTCCTTAATCTGGCTGTTTTTACTTTTATTCAAAGGGAGAAGGTATTTCCGTGCACAAAGAACCATCTAGCCCTAAGCATCAATAAGATGGCTCAGATGTTGCAAAGAAACAGACACGGATCACTAAAGACCTTCACATATCAATCCAGGATTGCGTAATTCACAGCTAGCGCACCTACCGAGGAGCAGGGGTGGGCAACTGCCTGTTTCCCAAGCCTATTATGTTATCCACATCCAGGAAGCTGCGTAAGCCAGAGCTTGCTCAAATCAAAGCAATGTCCACTATCTGTGACTGAGTGCCTGCTGAGACTGTTTTTTTCTTCTGGCAAATAAATATCTGGCTGTAGAACAAGCCAACTTGATGCATTTGTGACAAATCTTTCCTCGTATTCTAATCTCTCAGGCCCCAGACATGAGTCCTCAATAGAGGTAGAAAGATTTTGTCTAACATTTAATTGATATAGTAAGAACCCTCTATTATCCGCCTTCAATTCCCCACCGGAGGCACCGGCCTAAGAAAGGAGGCCATCTCTCTCATAAGCTGCATTCCTTGACATTTTTGAAAGTTACCAGGAGATTGATGGAGACTGAGCAGTGCCCTCAATAGTCCTGTGTACAGCTGCTCACGTTTATTCATTTGAGATCTCTTCAATACTAGTTCTCTGGCATACTCCTACAGGTGCCTGTCCAATTTTTTGCTTTGAATAGATCTATTTTCCACGCCTAGGGGACATAACCGCAGATGACAGAACTCTTGAAAGCTCCTACCCAGACCTGGCAGAAAACAGGCTGGTGGGGATGGACGAGAAAGGGAAGGGGGACCATGGTGTAGACCAGGGGTGGGCAAACTTTTTGACTCGAGGGCCACAATGGGTTCTTAAACTGGACCGGAGGGCCGGAACAAAAGCATGGATAGAGTGTTTGTATGAACTAATATAAATTCAAAGTAAACATCATTACATAAAAGGGTACGGTCTTTTTTTTTTTAGTTTTATTCATTTCAAACGGGCTGGATCCGGTCCGCGGGCCGTAGTTTGCCCACGGCTGGCGTAGACTCTTTTTAAAAATACATATATTTTAAAATTTATTTCAGAGAGAAAGGGAGAGGGAGAGAGAGAGATAGAAACATCAATGATGAGAGAGAATCATTGATCGGCTGCCTCCAGCATGGTCGGACTGAGCCCACAACCCAGGCATGTGTCCTGACCAGGACCAAACCATGATCTCCTAGTTCATAGCTTGACGCTCAATCACTGAGCGACACTGGCCGAGCTTAGACTCTTTTTGGAGGATGAAATGATTGCCTGTACTCCATCGAGGCCTCACGTTCATTCTGCTCATTCATTCGGTCATTCAGTTCATTCATTCATTCATTCATAAAAGAGGGGGCTCTGTGTTTTTCTCGGTGAAAGTTGCTTAGCTCACTTCCATGCTCAGGATCTGTAGCCATAATGTTTACAAGCTAGGTAGGTTTTCCTCTTGCTTTGTTTGGGAGAACAAAGGACTATAAAACAACAGGGGAAGAAAAACCCCTTCCCCCTGGCTTCTCCTTAAATAGGCTCCTACCCCATTCTGGGGCAGATGGGGCAGTCAGAGCCCTAACCACTGGCATGGAAGCAAAGCCCTAAGAGCTGCTTCTACCAAGAACGAGAGGTGCCTTCCAGAGATTTAACCCTTTTGTTCATAAGTACAGGGTACAAGGCTTTCAAGGCACTGAGAGGCCACATTATATGAACTTGAAAAAGATGATGATACGATGACAATGATGATGATGTGATGAAGACTATAAATAGCTCCCATTTATTGAGCGTCTGCCATGTCGTAGGCACTACGTGCATTACATGTGTGATCTCATTGCCTCCTCACAACAACCATGTGAAGCAGATACAATTGTCCCCATTTTACAGTTAAGGAAACTGGGCATCAGAAAAGTTAACAGTCTCGTTCAAAGTCATACCACTAGTAGGTGATAGAGCAGGCCAGTGTCTATTTCTCTTCTCTGTTCCTTTGGTCCACAGGGATTATAAAATGAAATGTGCTGCCCTGGCTGTTTTGGCTCAGTGGATAGAGCGTCAGCCTGTGGACTGAAGGGCCCTGGGTTCGATTCCGGTCAAGGGCACATGCCCAGGTTGCGGGCTCGATCCCCAGTAGGAGGCATGCAGGAGGCAGCCAATCGATGGTTCTCTCTCATCATGGATGTTTCTAGCTCTCTCTCCCTCTCCCTTCCTCTCTGAAAGCAATAAAAATATCTAATAAAAACAAAATGTGCTTCCTTCTACTTAACACCCCATGCGGCTCCTACTCTGTGTTCTTCTGTGTCCGGTTCTCTGGGCGTTTTTTGCGTGGCCCAGATGCTCCCTCTGGACTGTTAGACTTCCTTGGCCCCGGAAGTCCTCTCATTTCAGTTACTCACTGATGAAAGGGGGCAGAGAAAACATGAGCGTGAGGATTCTTTAGCCAGAGCCTGGAGGCTTCCCAAGGACCAGCTAACCCTCAGCCCTGAACACCCAAGGACACATGATCCCAGTGGGGCAATTACAGGCAGTCATTGGCATGAACAAAAGAACAGATAAGGACGAAGGAGGAAGCAGGAAGGAAACCCATGAGAGTCCAGGAGAAAGCAGAGGTTGTCCCAAGAACCAGCACTACCTCTTTTCAAATTCTTTAGTGGTGACCAAGTTCTGCTCTTTCAGGGAGGGAGGTGCCTTCAGAGCCGAGTCCGGTGAACCAGGCTGGGGACAGGGATGAGAAATGTTAAAAAAAATTTTAATCCTCACGCGAGGATATTTTTCCATTGATTTTTAGAGAGAGTAGAAGAGAGAGGAAAAGACAGAAACATCGATGTAAGACAAGCATGTCAACCTCGCAGCCTGCGGGCCGCATGCAGCCCACAAGGAATATTTTTGCAGCCCAGCCAATATAACGGTATGTAAGAAATTTTTTTGTGACTTAATTTTTACAATAGCCTGTTCTACATAATTATTAATAATGAACTACAATGTGTGCTAATGACTGATTACTATCATCGTGTTGCATTCATTTCCCTCACGTGCCTAACGCACAAGTGCACCATTTCTCTCCACTAATACTAGCCGCGAATATTTTAGCAGCTGATTGCCGTGCCATTAGCCTTGGACTGACTTGTTTGGTGTGCGCAACAGGAAATATTTTGCTTTTGGAGAACAAGAAAAGTAGGTTTATTTGCATTACGCTATTTGTGCAGTTATTCAGTGTCTGGTAAGTTAATGTTCAAGAAAAATATTTATTTTTATTAAAATGTTCTATTATTTTATGTTAACAATTACTCATTTATTTCAGCCCTTTGTATTCAGCATGTCTCTATCGACATAAACCTACGTTTCTATGAATATTGAAGCTTTTGTTTTTTTGCGGCCCACATAAACTTAAACCTTGTTTATTTGGCCCGTGTTAGCCTTTGAGTTTGACATGCCTGATGTAAGAGAAACACATCAATTGGTTGCCTCCTGCATGAGCCCTGACCAGGGCCTGGGCTGGGGAGGAGCCTGCAACCAAGGTACATGCCTTTGACCAGAATCGAACCCAGGACCCTTCTGTTCATAGGCCAACCCTCTAGCCACTGAGCTGAACTGGCTAGGGCTAAAAAAACACACCCACAAAAAAACCCAAACACACAACTGATGAGTTTTTAGGGAGTTGTGGAACATGGCACAACTCTGAAATGAATGCCTTCCTTTTTGTAAGAAAACAGCATCTACCTAGATATTTTGCATGGTGTCGCTGCTAACGAGTTGCATGCAAGACTCCATGTTCCATCCTGTTTGAAGGAGAATGCGGTGTTTGCAGACTCAGTACCTGACCGAGTACCTGGAACTGAGCAGACTAAACGGGTGTGGTTTAGCTGACAGCTCTTGCATGTGGAAGGGCTTGAGCTTGGGAGAAGACAGAGCAGCGCCGGAGGACGTAGGCGTGCCAGCGGGCCGGCAGCGTAGCACAAAATGCCCCGACAGGTAGTGGTGTGAAGTGATGACAATATTTCCTTTGCTCACGACGATGCAGTTCGGGCAGGGCCTGGGGAGGGCAGCTCGTCTCTGCTCCACCTCACGTTAGCTACTAGCACAGCAGCTCAAGACGTGGCTGGACCACCTGAAGGTTGGTTCACTCGAGTGCCTGGAGGGTGACACCCTTTGTCAGCCGGGACTCCTGCTGGGACTTGTCCATGTGGCCGCCTGGCTGCCTTGCAGCAGGGTGGCTCGGGCTCCAGGGCTCAGGTAGATGTTCAGGGTTAGTCTTCAAAGTCACAGGGCACCTCCTCTGCTGTAGTCACAGGCCCGCTGAAATTCAAGGGGAGGAGGCACAGGCCTCAGCTCTGGATGATGAGTATCAGGGTCACGTTGTACGAAGAGCTGTGGGGTATCCCGTAGTGATGCAGTCATCATCGGAAAGTACAATCAGACACACACACACACACACACACACACACCCCTACACCTGCTTCCTCGGCCCACAGGGCCTTTGCACATTCGGTTTCTTCTACCTGCCGCATCCCTTCCCCTCTTTCCCTAATGAAGGCCTGCTCGTCCCTCCTATCCCAGCTGAGTCATCCTTTTCTTCAGGGAAACCTTCCTGAGCTCCCTGAACAGGTCAGTTCCCTCTAATTTCTGATTTGTATCACAGTTATATTTTACATATGTGTGCATATAAATATATACAGGGTGGGCAAAAATAGGTTTACGGTGGTTCATATGGAAAAGAATACACTAATTAATACATAATATAAGAATAGCCTGGCTGGTGTGGCTAAATGGTTGAGCATCGACCTATGAACCGGGAGGTCACGGTTCGATTCCTGGTCAGGCACATGCCTGGGTTACAGGTTTGGTCCCCAGTGGGGTTATGCAGGAGGCAGTCCAATTAATGATTCTCATCATTGATGTTTCTCTCTCTCTTTCTCTCCCTTCCTCTCTGAAATCTATAAAAATATATTTTAAAAAATAATAATACAAGAATAAACCTTTGCATACTCACAACTGTAAACCTACTTTTGTCCCACCCTGTATAAATAATCATACACACACACACACACACACACACACACACACACACACACACACTGAGTGGCTAGATTATTATGACCACCTGACGTTTGTAGGCAAATTAGCTATAATTTCGCGCTGAAGTTGCTAGAGGGCCAGATCATTATAAACATCTGAATAGCACAACATACCTAAGTATCGTTGCTGATCAAGTTCATCCTATCATGTTGATGGCGTATACCAATGGAGATGGCTTCTTCCGACAAGACAATGCGCCATGCCACGGTGCTCGTATTGTGCAGGAGTGGTTTCAAGAACATGAGGGAGACTTTACCTTGCTTAGGTGGCCCCCACAATCACCAGATCTCAATCCAATTGAGCATTTGTGGGACAAAGTTAAAAGAGCCACCAGGCAGCTGGTTCCACAACCATCAAATCTCACAGAACTGGACAGTGCTATTCATCAGGCATGGTGTCAGATTCCTCGCATCACCTTTCAACATCTTGTGGAGTCAATGCCAAGAAGAATCGCCGCAGTATTGAAGGCAAAAGGTGGCCAGAAAGTATTGATGGGGTGGTCATAATAATCTGACCGGTCATAATAATCTGGCCACTCAGTGTTTATATATGTGTGTGTGTGTGTGTGTGTGTGGACAGACACACACACACACACACACACACACACACACACACACTGGTGTCTCTCAGTTAGATGGTAAGCCCCACATAAAGAGGAAACATAGAGTTTGGTTTTGCTCATCACTCTATCCTCAGTGCCTGGTATAGGAATTGGGATACAGTAGTTGCACATACATTTCTTTTCTTTTTTTAAAAAAAAATATATTTTATTGATTTTTTACAGAGAAGAAAGGAGAGGGATAGAGAGTTGGAAACATCGATGAGAGAGAAATATCGATATGCTGCCTCCTGCACACCCCCTACTGGGGATGTGCCCGCAACCAAGGTACATGCCCTTGACCGGAATCGAACCTGGGACCCTTCAGTCCGTAGGCCGACGCTCTATCCACTGAGCCAAACCGGTTTCGGCATGCACATACATTTCTTGAATGAAAAAACTGCAGGCTGTGTGCTAGGCTCTGATTGGCGGATGGCTGTGTTAGCCCTGGCGCAGGTCCATTAAATCCAGGCAAGAAGAGAGACTCAGAGGAAGATGCTTCTGAGCTTGATGCTGGAGTGGCCGTTTAGCTCAACTGTGGAGGCTTCTCAGTGTTAACCTCCGTAGAATGAATCCCTCCTGCCTCGCTCTCACAGACCTGCTCGCAAAGGCTAATGTGTTCACTTCATTTGTCTGTGCAGAGCAGCCCAGGTAGTTCCAGTCTTCCGAAAGGAATTGGGGGAGACTCAGAATACTAGGCAAAACACAGGGCTAATGAAGAGTTTCCAGGTGGGAGCCAGCCCCGCCTCCAGCTCCTTTGTCAGTCAGAGGCAGGAGAGACCTCCAACCTGTTCTGACTTTGCACCAGGATTAACAAAACACGCTGTGCTAGGGTGTGCGTAGATTCCTTCACCAGGCAAAGGATCACGAAGCTTAAGGCCTAATTATGGAGGAGGGGAAAATGGAGCAGCGTCTGCAATGGAATACGAAGGGTTTCCAGGAGGGGCATGGAGAGAGAGAAAAGAGATCCGTAACCAGTTGGCTGTGAAATTCAAACTCCAGGATACATTCGTCCACGGCATGCAGGAGGTTGGCAAATATCTCTGCAAGAAGCAACGGAGACAACCACCAACGTGGAGATACACGGTGCAGAGTGGAAACCAGGTTCCTCCTATACCTACTCAAGAGCCAAGGCCTGCCAGAGACCATGCTCACGTAATCATCCAGGCCTGGACCCCAGCTTTTGAGGGCCTCAAAGCAGTGCAGGCCTGATCCCACCTGTCCCAGGCAAAATCTGTGCATCTGGAAAAAAGGCGATCCAAAACAAGATAAACTGCTGAGGTGCGGAACAGCAGTTCTTAACCTTTTTTCGTGTCACGGTCTCCTGCAGCCACCTTCTCCGAGTCCATATTTCTGTTTACTGCATGAATTGCAGACTTCCACTACTGACCAAGATTGCAAAGGGATCAGATTTACCCTTTTGCCTGAAACAAGTAAGAAGCTACACAGTAAGTTTTTAAAAAAAACACTGGCACTCAGTCAACAAAAGGCAATGATTCCCGAGAGGCGGGAAACAAACCAAATGAGCACTGTGACATTACCCCGCTTTCTGCCCGGAGTTTCCAAACCGGGTGCAAGGACGGGAGCTGCTGGTCTCCCTGAGTGGAGGAGGGAAGCTGGAGGAGAGGGGAGGCCAAGGTGAGCAGAGTTTGCAAAGCAGAATACCCAGGAGAAGAGAGCCGCACAAAACAGAGCTGGAGGTCCACAGAGATCTCCCACATCTTCAGCTGAGTGCTGATCAGCACAATGTGTGTGAAGAAACTGCTCACCCGAAAGGATTAGCGAGAACAATTATGGAGCTCACACAGGATCAGGAATAGCTCCTTACCCTATCTTATCAACCAGACTGGCAGACCTCATAATCCACAGAGCAGCAGAATGGTTTGGCCTCAGTGGTTGGGAAAGTTTAGCTTTAAACTAAATGCTGCTCTGTTCTCACCCAACAAGGCTTTAAAAAAATCAAACTTGGCCCTGGATGAATAGCTCAGTTGGTTAGAGCATCATCAGGGTTGCTGGTTCGATTCCTGGTCAAGGCGCATACAAGAAGCAATCAATGAATGCATAAATAAGTGCAACAACAAATCAATGTTTCTCTCTCTCCCTTCCTCTCTCTCTAAAATCAATAAATTTAAAAAATATTTAATCAAACTTAACCATGTCTCAGAACAAAGCCAAGAGTACTTAGAATATTTATAAGAATACCAAAATACCCAGCACCCCCCAAAAAGTAAAAACCACAGTGCATAGCGTGTGATAAAAAGTTAACAGGCCTGCGAAGAAGCAGGACAATACGACCCATAATGAGTATCAAAACCAATCAAAATTGATTTAGAAGTGATCCTGATGATAGAATTAGTATACGGGACATTAAAACAGCTATACTCAAAAAGCTATAGGAAAGATTGAGCATATTAAGTAGAGACATCAAAGACATATATAAAAAAGACCTTATTTGAAATTCTAGGGATGAAAACTATGATATCTGAGATGAAAAATATACTGGATGGGACTGATAGCAGATTCCATACTGTAGAAGAATAATTAGTGGACTTGCAAACAGCAATACAGACCTATCTAAAATAAAACACAAAGAAAGAAAAGACCTTAAAATATAGACAAAGCATCATTGAGCTATGGGACATCTTCAAGCAGTCCAAAAATATGTAATTAGAGTCCCCAAAGAATAAATTATTTGAAGAAATAATGATCAAACACTTTTTAAATTTGATAAAAAAAAATATAAACCTAAAGATCCAAGAAGCTCAACAAATCCACACACAAGAAACATGAATAAAATTACACCACCATGGATACCGTAACAAAATTCCCTAAACCCAGTGAGAAAAATAAAACATTTAAAAGCAGCCAGAGATTTAAAAAAATAATTTAAAAAAAAAACCCACTACATACTAGGAACAAAGATAAAGATGACAGTAGAATTCTCATCTTGTCTGAAACAATACAAGCCAGCAGAAGACAATGGAGCCAAATCTTTATACTGAAAATAGAAAATAAATTAAAATAACCCATAGTGGAAACTTAGAATTCTATACTCAGCAAAAATATCTTTCAAAAACAAAAGTGAAATAAATATTTTTTTAGACATGCACAAGTTGAAAGAATTCATCACTAGCAGACCCATATTGCAAGAAATGTTAAAGGAAGCCCCTAGAGAAGAAGGAATATTCTATCCCTTGGAAATCCGGATCTGCACAAAGGAATATGGAGTACCAGAAATGCCAACTACATATGTAAATATGAGACCTTTTCCTTATTATTTAAGTATTTTAAAAGATATTAGATTATTTAAAAATAAAAATAATAAGGTATTATGAAGTCTGTAATGTATGTGGTGGTAAAATATTTAACAATAATAACACAAAGGCTAGATAAAGAGAAGTGGAAGTAAATGTAAATTCTTAACCATATGTACGGAGGAATAATATCACTTAAAGGTAGACCGTGATATGTGACATTTATGTACTATAAACCCTAAAGCAACATCAAAATAATACAATAATTAGTTACAGCTAATAAGCCAACACAGGTGATAAGTGAAATGATAAAAATGGTCAGTTAATACAAAATAAAGTGGGAAAAGGAACAAATAGATATGGAAAATAGAAAACAAATAGCAAGATGGTAGATTTAACCCCAATCATAGCAATACTCACATTAAACGTAAATAATCTAAACACTCCCATTAAAAGGCAAAGGCAGAACGCAATAGTCAGATTGGATAAAAAAGCAAGACATCTATATGTCTACAAGATATGACTTTAAGTGTAAAGACACATGAATAGATTAAAAGCTACAGTGTTGAAAAATATCTTTAATGCTAACATGAGTCTAGATTATGTAAAGAATTTTTGTAAATGAATAGGAGGAAGGTGGACAAACTTTTTTTCTAATGGGCAAAAGCCTTAAACAGGCATTTAACTAAAAAGAACATCTAACTAGTCAATAAGCATGTGAAAAGCTGCCCCACAGCTCAGTCATCAGGAAAGTGCGAGGTAAAATTACAAGGAGATGTCATGACGCACTCGCCATGAAAGTGGGGAAACTGCCAATACCAGGTAAAGCAATTGAATCTCTGCATACATTCTTGAACAAATTGGTCCAACAGCTTTGGAGAAATTTGGTACTACCTGTTAAATAGGTACACACGCGTACCCCGATATCACAGGAATTTTACTCCTAGGTATATACCCAATACAGATGCATTAGTATATTAACAAAAAGATATATACAAGAATACTTATAGTAGCCCTGTTCGTATTGGCTAAAACAACCCAAAGTTTCATCTACAGTAGGGTGGATAAATTCATATTCATGGTATGTGTAATACATTTATATTCCATTGTGTATAGTGGAATACTGTATGGTCATGAAAAAAGCTATTGCTACATTGGTGACTCTCGGGAAGATAATGCTAAACAAAAGAAGCCAGGACCAAAGGGGTACATGCTATATGATTCCATTTCTATGATATATGAGAACAGGCAAAACTAATCTGGAGTCATAAAAGTCAGAATAGGGGTACAGGTCACCCAGTTAAATTTAAATTTCAGGTTAGCAAATACTTTAAAAAAATTTTATTTTAGAGAGAGGAAGGGGGAGAGAGAGAGAGAAAGAGAGACATCAGTGTGAGAGAGAACCATTGATCAGTTGCCTCCCAAACACACCCTGACAGGGGATTGAACCTGCAACCGTTTGGTGTACTGGACGATGCTCCAACCAACTAAGCCATCCAGCTAGGGCTACAACAACAAATACTTTTTTTTAAAAAAAGTATGTCCTATGCAATATTTTGATTTCTAAATCTGGCAACCCTACTTTCTGTGTGTGCATGTGTGTGTGTGTGTGGGGGGGGTGTATATTGACTTTGAGGGCACTCGTGGATGGCTTCAGTAGATTTGGTAGTAATTCTACTAGTTTGATCTAGATAGTAGTTACATGGGTGTGTCTGTTTCTAAAAATTCATCAAAGTAAATGTTTAATTTTTTTTTAATCCCCACCTGAGGACAAGCTCATTGATTTTAGAGGGAAAGAGAGAGAGAGAGAGAGAGAGAGAGAGAGAGAGAGAGAGAGAGAGAGAGAGGTATGATCGAATCCACAACCTTTCAGTGTATGGGACAATGCTCTGAACAACTGAGCCACACCAGGCTGAGCTTTGCATTCTACTATATGAATGTTATAATTTTTAAGTTTTAATAGAGAGATAAAGTGATATATAAAGGGTCAGGAATCCTGGTTTCAAACCATCACCCTGACTGACTTAAGTGACTTTGGTCCAGTTTGTCCAAGTCTCCATTTTTTCATGTGTAAAATGGAAATAATTTTAGTAAGAGCTATTCTACCTCCACTTCATGCATGAGGGAATAGAAGGGTTGGGAGGCAAAATACATTGTTCAAGGCAACCCAGCCAATGAGTGGCATGGACAGGTTCAAACCCATCATTCTAGAACCCACATAGTTCACTTCCACACCCAACTGCTTGCCTATTGGAAACGGCTTCTAATATTGTAAAAGACTCAACAAACGTAAGACTTCCCTTCTGATTATTTAGGGCAGGACTTTTTAATAAAAAGTCTAGAAAGTATTTGCAAAAATTGAAGAGTGAGGGCATTTTCCTAGTGAGAGACTTAACCTAGTTTCAGATTCTCAACAACCTCCTCTGATAACCTCCTCTAAGAAGCAAAAGAGCTGGAGGAGCTCCTGGTCTACAGGAGATACACCAGCCCAGAGCAGCCAGTAGCAGACTTGCCTGCACCAAGTCGGTGGCCTGGAATTCCTCTCTTCCCTCTTGACCCAGCTTCCTCCTTTCTTTCTCTTTAGCCCCAGGCAAACCACTTTTCCTGGGAGCCACCTCTCCATTGCCTCCCATTTAAAAACAGGGGCCAAAGAGTGGGCATGTGGCCAGCTGCCCTCACCAGGGAGTTGTGCTCTTGCTTAATTAGTGTTTGCAAAGGGCTGTGGGTTATTAAATTACTAGACAATTGAGATGAAGCCTTGGGGGCTTTTGAACTCCGCCCTGTGCTGCCTTAAGTGGGTGAGAGGGACTTGCCTGGAGGGAGAGAGGGAGAGAGAGAGAGGAGGGTAGCTGGGGACTCTTAGGGTGGTGCTGGTCCCTCCCAATGGATCACAAAGAGATCTTGAAGTCTTTGCTGCCACTTACCAGCTTGTCCTTGGTGCTGAAAGCCACCTTTCCAGATGTGTGTTTTTTTTGTTTTGTTTTTTTCTTGATTTCAGAGAGGAAGGGAGAGGGAGAGATAGAAACATCCAATGTTGAGAGAGAATCATGGATTGGCTG
Source organism: Myotis myotis (assembly GCF_014108235.1). Taxonomy (NCBI): domain Eukaryota; kingdom Metazoa; phylum Chordata; class Mammalia; order Chiroptera; family Vespertilionidae; genus Myotis; species Myotis myotis. The sequence continues at coordinate 9,484,339 of NW_023416319.1, read as the reverse complement.
CCTCCTGCACGCCCCACACTGGGGATCGAGCCTACAACCCAGGCATGTGCCCCCGACCAGAATCGAACCTGGGACCCTTCAGTCCGCAGGCCGAAGCTCCATCCACCGAGCCAAACCAGCCAGGGCTAGATGTGTTTGTTTTGAGTTGAGGTGCCTTTTCTTTTCATAATGCAGCTGCTCTTGAGGAGGGATAGAAAACCAGTGGTAAGGGCTAAGGTGTGCTGTGCTGAACCGGCATTTGACCTCCATCTGGAGAGGGGAGGCAGGCAAGGGAATGTGGCCTCATGGAATGCCTCTGAGATCAGACAATGGAGAAAACAGGGAGGACAACTCCTTAAGCTGCCAAAAAAGAAGAGGCCTTAAGAGGAAGACCAGCAAAATGTTTAAAATATTGATTTCTTAATTTTGGGTTGGAAAAGTGGGGGGCGTCTTATACATGGGGACGTCTTATACATGGAAAAACACGGTAACTAGTGGGATAGAGACCACAGATGCTGCTCAATATCCAACAATCCACAGGACAGCCCTGAACAACAAGGAGTTATTCAGCCCTAAATGTTGATAGCACCAGAGAGTATAGAAAAGTATAAAAATGAAAGTGAAAATTACCCCAGATTTTATCTTCTAAAAAGCATTTGATATTTTGGAGCATCCTTTTAAATATTTGAAATAACCAATTATATATTTTTTTTAAAAGAAAGAACTCTACTGTGCCTGTGTTTTGTAGACAGCAATAAAATAACAGGAACAGAGGCTGTGGCTGGGTGGCTCAATTGTCATCCTCATACACCAAGGTTGCAGATTTGATCCCCCTTCAGGACACATAAAAAAACCAACCAATGGCCGAAACCAGTTCGGCTCAGTGGATAGAGCGTCGGCCTGCGGACTGAAGGGTCCCAGGTTCGATTCCGGTCGGGGGCATGTACCTGGGTTGCGGGCACGTCCCCAGTAGGGGATGTGCAGGAGGCGGCTGGTCGATGTTTCTCTCTCATCGATGTTTCTAACTCTCTATCTCTCTCCCTTCCTCTCTGTGGAAAATCAATAAAATATATTTTTAAAAAAACACACAAAAAAACCAACCAATGAATGCATAAATAAGTGGGACAACAAATCAGTGTTTCTCTGGGTGTATGTCTCTCCTTTCCTCACTCTCTCTAAAATAAAACAAACAAACAAAAAACAATAACACCACGAACAGCCAGAATATCACATTAGAAAGAAGTTTCTTGTATGATTATCTAACCACTATGCTGTACACCTAAAACTAATATAAAATAATATTGCATGTAAACTGTAATTGAAACATAAAAAAATAAAATAATGGAAAGATGCTTCTTGTACAGAGGGGGGTGAGTTTCCTTCAAAGAAGAAAAGGCTGAAAGACATTCAAATGAGATCCTTCCCGAAGAAATACCCCATCTGGTTTCCAGATAGTCATCACCTTTGCTTTTGGGGGTGGGGGTGGGCAGCAAAGCCTGGAGGGGGTTAGGAGGGTCTCCCAGGTACATACACACCATCACTCACAAGGCCTCCAGCCCCTGACCTCTGGTAGGAAGGAGTAGGAAGAGTGGGTAGGGCCTTCATTGGCTCTTTATGGCCCAGGCCTTGGGTTTTTCCAGGAGCTGATTCCTTGGCTCAGTAGAGCAAGGAATGTGCATGTCCGTGCTATGAAAAGAGGGTCCTGAACCCCAGCCATCGAGAAAATGTGGGAGAATGAGGGGTTGAGTGCACACCTAAAGACCATGTTTCCACCAGAGGGGCTGCTGGGAAGGGGAGCTGTGCTGCTTATGGGGTTTTGGGTCATTATAATCCCTCACTCTCAGCATCCTGGAACCTTTTAGAAATAACGATGAATGCCTTCCCTCCAGCTCTAGGTATTTACAGTGTGCCCTCAGGCTACCAAGAAACGGAGTTTGCTCAAGATGACAGTCAACCGGAAGCCTCCCTCCTTGTTGCTGAGCCCTGCTCTGCAGGCTGCCATCTATACTGCGATCCACAGCCACTCCGGACCCCAGAGCTCGTCATTTATCATCCTTTGCCTTCCCCGTTCAAGCGAATGTTGCATTAGGAAATCTCACCCACTAACATCATTGGAGCTCACAGAAACAGTTGGGACTTCTGCAAGGGGGAGGGCGAGCTGATTCTAATCGTCCCCAGTCATTTGATCAACGTAGTTAGTCCTTCCTCAAGGACAGACGGGAGCTCAAAGCTGCTGTGGATTTCTGCAGGGACCAAGCCTGAAATCATCACCCTCTGGAGCTGAGAGGCTCCTGGGATCCTTCGCTTCCTCCATCCCATGATGCTTTTGGCCAGAAGCAGGTGTGTCAGCCCACGCCTAGATGAATTACAAGGGGGAACAATGCTATTGTCTTCTCCTCAAATTTCACCTGCTCTGACTCTTGAAAAGACGTAAACCACCTTGTGAGATTGCTCAATGCTGGCTGGCATCGTCTCTGCTCTTTAAAGAGTCCATGTTTTAGGGAGGGGGCTTTGGTACCCGTGACATTTAGGAACAGAACAATGGGATCTGAGCAGGCAAGGGTGATTCATAAAAAAGAATGGAATCACTGGAGATATTTTTTTTAAAAGAAAAGAAAACCTCAGGCATTTTAATATGTTAAATATACACCCAACTGTTAATTCTAAAGACTTCTACAAATCAACCTAGATGTAACTTTTAAAAACTGCCTTTTCCCCCCTTCTCAGAAACATTTAGACCTCCCCTATGGCAATGCCTATTGGAAGTCTCTGCCCTGTATACCAGGGCAGCACAAATAATTCCGCATAAAGCAGCCGGTTCCTGTAGCCTGGCATTAGGATAAGTATATCTTAAGAAAGTTCTTATGCAGACTTGGCTTCAGGCAATAAAACGTCATAGACGTATAACTGTAGCAAGCGAAATTTCTAGGGAGCAAATTAGGCTGAAAAACATCTTCTAGAGAAGGCTAGAAAGGAATCGTACACCACCCCAAAATAAGGCAAGTTATGCAGTAAATGTTTCATTTATTGGCCTTCTTCCATTACTATTAGGGTTAAAAGACATCTTGTCAATAAGAAAGGTATATTTATGGAGGACTGATGTCTTTCGAAAGGCTGTCACAAGTGCCGATAGCGGCAGTGATCAGCTTATGAAGGCAGGTGATGAAACCCTGTACAAATGCATACATCTCGCCATTAACCCTTGGGTCATCAGGCATTATTGTCACTTTATTACCTGGACCTGTCATTAGCTGAAGCAAGGTGATCAAGCCGGGCACTGCAGAGAAATGCCAGAACAGAACAGTGTTCCTCGGGGGTTCAGGAAGAGGGTGTGTGCTTTTCCACATCCCTTGACAGAATCATCAGGGAAAACAAAAGGATGGCTATGAAGCGGGCCCTTTCTACCCACCTCTTCTTCCTGCTAAAATCGAAAACTCGTAGGTGTCCAATTTTCAGTGTTCCTATGTTGGCTAAGGGAGCAGCTTTCCTCAAGGTCCAAATAAGGAACCATCACCCACGCAGAACAAAAAGCAAACAGAAAATCTCACGATGGAATCAGGACTTTGGCTTCTAAACATTTCCCCATTTTATAGCTTCCTTATGTTTTCAGATTCTTTTTTTTTTTTTTTTTTGACTTCCATCAGTCAGCACACTCCCTGCATAGATAAGTACAACAGAGTGGGTAACAGATCATCCATCTTGAAGCCCGGACCTTTAAAGAAAAATCACATAGAACACACATATACACACACGCACACACGTGTGCATCACTGTCAAGGGTAATTTGGTAGAATCTTGCAGAGCAATTGGGGGAGCTGAATATGGTTGTCAACATATATTCTCGGCTTCCGGTGAATATGAACAGACTATTCTCGCTTCTCCTGAATTCCAAAGCCAAACTTCCAGTATGGTGTGTCTGTTTTGCTGGCGAGCCTCTTCCACAACTGGGGTGGGGGCTGAAACTGTGGACTCATGGCCTCTGAACGCTAAAAATAACCTAAAAAAATATCTAGTCCATCCGCCTCAACTGTGAAGACGAAGGGGCCACAGGTCACACGGCCTATTTCTGCCGTCTCCATCCGGCACGTTTTCCAGACGGCGCGTAGCACTCTGGCCTCCCTCCCCATGAGGGACCCATGCCAGAGAGGCGATTTGTAGAGAGTGGACCATCCCTTCCACACTCCCCAGTAGGGATGAACAAGAAAGTATCGCCTGGAAAGGTAACTCATTCACTTGACTTTATGCATATTACTTTTATGCATATTACTTTTATTAATATCAACATATATCCACCGAGATTTAATAGAGGGATGGCTGAAGGGGAGCAGTGAAAAGAGAAGTGAAGAAGCTGCGGATGAGGAGCCAGAGAAAGAAAAGGAGGCTGAGGGACAGTCTACCTGGAGTTCAGGCCCTGGGCTGACTCCTGGATCAGCCTCCAGCAGAGGAGGCCACAGCATCTCCCCCCATGTGTATATACCACGATGACCAAATCCCTTTATTCAAGGTCAAGTCAGAACTGGTGTCGTTTCCTCCCTGCTTTCAGAATCCCTGCTATAGACCAGGAGTCATCAATATCTAGAGAGAGAGAAGTTGGTTTAAACCAGTGGTTCTCAACCTTCTGGCCCTTTAAATACAGTTCCTCATGTTGTGACCCCAACCATAAAATTATTTTCGTTGCTACTTCATAACTGTAATGTTGCTACTGTTATGAATCGTAATGTAAATATCTGATATGCAGGATGGTCTCAGGCGACCCCTGTGAAAGGGTTGTTCGACCGCCAAAGGGGTCGTGACCCACAGGTTGAGAACTTCTGGTTTAAACCATGAAAGAAGTGTCCAAGTTGCCTCAGCCTGGACACACAGCAACCATTCTTTAAAAGTTTACACCAGCCCTGGCTGGTTTGCTCAGTGGACAGTGCATTGGCCTGCAGACTGAAGGGTCCCAGCAAGGTTCAATTCTGGTCCAAGGACACATACCCAGGGTTGCGGGCTCGATCCCCAGTAGGGGGCAAGCAGGAGGCAGCCGATCAATGATTCATCATTGATGTTTCTATCTCTCCCTTCCTCTCTGAAATCAATAAAAATACATTAAAAAGTTTACACCAAATCTATAAATTACATGTCCATTTTGTGGGCTCAACTTGACTTTCTAATTAAAAAAATATATTACATGACCTTGATTCCTGCCAATTGCAGTTCCAGGCCCAACTCCTTCCCTCACCCCCATCCTGACATCACCCACAGCCCTTTCGGAGACTCTGGGGTTAGTGCCCCTCTGAGAGCCTGCTGGTCTTCCCGAGCCTTTTTATGGCACGAGGCACGGAAATTAAATGTGACACACGTGCTATCATGAAATGACTTTTAATTGCTTGATTAAATCAGAGATTTAAAGACAGAAAGATTCAGGAGTTGCCTTTGCATGAGAAATATAAGGATATGCCAAAATGTATGAGGCTACTGATCATCAGAAGAAAGCCATTATATTTACATATGATAAAGATGCAGGTCAGGACATTAAAAACAATAAGTATACTCTAACATTTCAAGTCAGCATATTTATGAGCTTTTATTATCCAGGTAGTCCTCTATAAAGGACATAGAAGACCTCATTATCCCACTAAATTCGGATCAGGGTTGGATGAAAAAACAAAATACCACCACACAGGAGAAAGAAATTGCCATACAATTGAGTTACTATAAATGTGTCCCAGTTAAAGTAAATAAGCCCTTAAACCGGGCCTTAGGAAAGTCTAGGCTGTCCACAGACTTAGGCACACTCAGTATACAGGTGACAATTAGCAAAGTGTGAAAAGCTACCGGTCATTCGCTAGATGTATAAACCTAAAGGCAACCAAGTGAAAAGACCTAAAAAAAAGGAAACTGTTAAATCCATTTGTACATGGATTTAACAGTGAAGCATTTTATTCTTCATGTTTTTACTTGGTGTCTTGAAATAATCCCCTTTCTGTCTCCACTCTCCCTCTTAGAAACTGTGCCCGCCTTATTTATTTATGAAGTCTGAAGGTTAGTCCTACCTGCTGAGACTAATTAGTCCTGTGCTTTGTATCCTATTCAATCCTGTCTGATTAAATGTACACATTTGTTCTACTTCTTTTCAGGCTTCTCCTCACTCGACTTCTGATTTTCTGATTAATATTAAAGTTGGGAGTTACAGTGATTCTAGTCCTCCCCCCCCTCCTCTCCCCCCACCACGTTTTTATTTTGCCTGCATCTTACTGTTTAGTGTGCAAATGTGGTTGTGAATTTCTTCCATTGCAGGGGAATGCATGGGCCTTGTCAATCTTGGTATCATTATTTTTAGTAGTCTTCTTTCTGAGACCTTAGCTTATAAAACAGTTTTGCTGAAATCCCAAACTCTCTAAATATTACATGGTAAATCTGCTTTTCTTTTGGAAATCTTAAAGGTGGTGATGGGCTGGCTGAAAAGCAGGTGAGATTTTTATTTTTTAAATATATATATTTTTATTGACTTCAGAGAGGGAGAGGAAGAGAGAGATAGAAACATCAATGATGAGAATCACTGATCGGCTGCCCCCACTGGGGATCAAGCCTGCAACCTGGGCCTATGCCCTTCCTTGACCGGAATTGAACCTGGGACCCTTAAATCTGCAGGCCGATGCTCTGTCCACTGAGCCAAACCAGCCAGGGCGAGATTTTTTTTTTTTAATTTGTTTTAGGGATGGGGGGGGGGGATAATTTAATGCATCATGGGTGCTACACCAACACTGTTTCTAACAATTTGCTAATTCCTATTGGTTTCTTCTTCTTTCCCCCCTGATTCTTTTTGTCCCCTTTTCATGTTGGTTTCCAGCCCACTTCTCATTGGATATTTGCAAGAAAATGAGTGTTCTTGCTCCATCACTGTTTTGGAAGCCTGGCCTTTCCCCCTTTAACATAATTCTGTTCCCCGTTTTGTAGCAAACCAATCTGCTTCCCAGGAGAGTGCCTAAAAATCAACAAATACCTGCTCCAAACCCCAGGTTTTCCATCTCCTCCCTGAGGTCTTCCAGCATCAACTTGGTTAGCAATTTCCTGCCAGAGCCATCTACATCTTGATTATTTGGGCAGTCTTTCCGGGATTTCATTTCAGACCCCCTTGGAGGAAGACTCCAGCACCTCTGATCCCAGGGGTTGGTGAACTTTCAGTTTTATTTTCCCTGGTGGTGTTAACGCCCAAACTTTTCACCTCCAAAGTCAGAAAGGACTTTGAATCCTAGCTCATTTCCTACTAACTGCGACGTCAGTTAACACACACACACACACACACACACACACCCAACACTACATTAAAAAGAATCATGTATTTTTTTCCTTAAAGATATTTTTAATGTCCCTAACAAACACTACAGTATTGGATTCTTTTTTGGATACAAAGTCATCTTGGCATATTTGTTCTAGTGAGACAACATTTAATGAACTGATTCACTGTTAATCAACAAAAAAGGGAGGGAAGACCTCGTGGGTTAATAGTTTCTTTCACTGCAATGACCAGGAACTCTGCCCAGCCCTCCACTTCCCCAAGCCCGCGGATGGTGGAGGGCTGGATCTTCCTTTCGGGCCACTTCTGTTACATCCTGCCCCGGGGTGGCTGATTCCACTGCGGGATTAACCCCTGAGCACCCCTCCCCCCCACCCACACTCCCCTTCCTTACACTACTCCCCTCCTTTCCCCTCTCTTGAAGACTGATTTCTAATATTTCTAAACTGCACTTTTTTTCTGGGCCTCTCCCCATCCCCGCCCCCCAAGTGGGCTTTCCTTCCGCCTTCCTGGGCTCGGATTCCTGACTCGGTCGCCACCCCCTTCCCCTCCTCTCCCACCCCGCATTGTCTTGTCGAAGAAGCCACCCCCTACCCGGAGCGAGTCCCCGTCCCCTCGCCCGGACTCCCGGGGTCGCACGCCCCGCGCAGGCCTCCTCCCCTGCACACGCACTCCTCCCTCCCCCGCTCCGCCCCCGCCCCCTCCTCCTCCTCCTCCCGCTCCCGGCGCCCGAAAGGATCATTGTTGGCCGCCCCCGCCCCGCCCACCCCGCCTGTTTATTTATGCACACGTCACCCGCACGGCCCCGCCCCCCGGCATCTCATTAAGCGAGTGTGTTCCTCTCGCCCTGTCAATAATCTCCGCTCCCAGACTACTCCGTTCCTCCGGATTTCGATCCCCTTTTTCTATCTGTCAATCAGCGCCGCCTTTGAACTGAAAAGCTCTCAGTCTAACTTCAACTCACTCAAATTCGAGCGGCACGAGCTCCTCCTGTATCTTCGGCTTCCCCCCCCTTTGCTCTTTATATCTGACTTCTTGTTGTTGTTGGTGTTTTTTTTTTTTTTTTAACCCCCCTTTTTTATTTATTATTTTTTTGCACATTGATCGGATCCCGGGGAACGAGAGAAAAAAGAAACCCAAACTCACGCGTGCAGAAGATCTCCCCCCCTTCCCCTCCCCTCCTCCCTCTTTCCCCTCCCCAGGAGAAAAAGACCCCAAAGCTGAAAAAAAAAGTTCACCTTGGACTCGTCTTTTTCTTGCAATATTTTTTTGGAGGGGGGAACAAAACTTTTTGGGGGTATTTTTTTTTTTTTTTTTTTTTGCTTTTCTTCCTCCTTCATTTTTCTTCCAAAATTGCTGCTGGTGGGTGAAAAAAAATGCCGCAGCTGAACGGCGGTGGAGGAGATGACCTAGGCGCCAACGACGAACTGATTTCCTTCAAAGACGAGGGCGAGCAGGAGGAGAAGAGCTCGGAGAACTCCTCGGCAGAGAGGGATTTAGCTGATGTCAAGTCGTCTCTAGTCAATGAATCAGAAACGAATCAAAACAGCTCTTCCGATTCCGAGGTAGGAAAAGCCCCTCGGGCTGGTGGGGTGTTTTAATCTGTTTCCTGGGTTTGGCAAACGTTGCTTCCAGGGGAGAAATCGGGGCTGGGGGCGGCGGCGGGGCGCCGCGGGGCCGGCCGGGCGGGCGGCGTGTGCGCGCGGTGCCACCATGGCGAAAACTTGTAACCCTGTTTTTCTCTCCCCCCCGAACCCCCCACCCCGCCGGTTCTGTCTCTCCCCCCTTCTGCGTGGCGTTTGCCCCTCGCCCTCCCCACCTCCATCCCTCCGGGAAGGCGGAAAGACGGCCTCCGCCTCGCTCCGAAAGTTTCCGAGACAAATCCCGGGAAAGTTTGGAAGAAGGTGAGTACGCCCCGCGCGCCCCGCAGCCGCCCGGGGCTGCCGCCCCGCGCGCCCGGGCCCCGCGCCCCGCTCGGCCCGGCTTGGCTTCGGCCCGGCCGGGGAGCCCGGGCCCCGGGGCCGCGCTCTAAAAAGTTTCTCCCCGCTCTCTCCCGCTCCGCGCGGCCGCCGCCGTCCCCTCGCCGCCCCGCCATGTTAGCGGCCAAGAGGCAAGATGGAGGGCTCTTTAAGGGGCCACCGTATCCCGGCTACCCCTTCATCATGATCCCCGACCTGACGAGCCCCTACCTCCCCAACGGATCGCTCTCGCCCACCGCCCGAACCGTAAGTGCCTCCAGCGCCCGGCCCCCGCCCGCAGCCCGCCCGCCCGGCCCCGCATGCGGCCTCTACCCTGCCCCCTCCTTCCCCTCCCCTCCCCTCCCCCTTCCCCGCCTCCGCTTCTCCCCGCTTCCCCTCCCCCGCCCGTGGCCCAGGCCGCCCGAAACTCTCCAAACTTTTCTGCCTTTTGTGGACTGGATTTGTTTGCACTTCGCCATGTTCTTGCTTTCAGTTTGCTGCCTCGTGATGTTGGGGAGACCTTTCTGTCCAAGCAGGGCTTTGTTGGGGAGGGGGGGAATCAGAAGAAGTATTTTTTTTTTTTTGCGCTCTGATTGCCCCCTCCCCCTTCGGTGGTGTTTGTTTCTTCACCCTGGGAAGATGACTGTGTGGCTCTTTCTTTTCTCTCTCCTCTCTCTCTCTCTTTTCCTTCCCTCTTCTGTGGCGTCTTGGGCTTTCCCGGGTTAACCCCTTGGCTGCCGCTGCCGGGGACTCGGGGACTCAGGGACTGGGCTGCGCCCGACGCGCGGGGTAGAGAGTGGATTGTCCTCCAGGTGCTGGACCTGAAAACCAGCGAGCGAGCGCGCGCGGAGCCCGAGGCCGTGGAGCGGCGCCTGGGCTTTCTCTTTCGGCCGCTTATTTATTTAGCTTTCTAGTGTTGATCACCGGCTCTTAGCCCTCCTCCCCCTTTGCCCTGGAAGGTCATGCTTGCCAGACTGGTCCCACTGCAAACTTGGGGCCTCTGGGCTTGCTCTCCTTTGGCCACCCCGCAGGGCCGCGAGCGCCCTGGGCGCCTTGGCGGGCTCGGCTTCCCGGCGCGCTGGCCGCCGCGGGCTCCCCCGGCCTGCGCGGGGTGGGGAGGCCCCTGCGGCCGGGGTTCTGGGTTTGTGGGCAGTCGGGATGGCTTCCTCCGAGCCGACTTGTATTTCTAGGGAATTTTGGTGCCTCGGAGCTTAGAGCGGGGTCTGCGCTTGCCAGCTCAGTGAGCCCTGGGGAAGGGGAGGCAGACACCAGGGTCTGCGGGCCCAAGGTGCAAAGGGGCAGCCCAGGGCGCCTCTCCTTCAAGGGAGTGGGCTGCTGACCGTGGGCCTCCCAACTTTGGAGGCCCTAGAGCCGCTCGGGGTGCCAGGCTCCTGGCCGCTTCCCGTAGGCTGTTTTGCCCACCGCTGACATTCGTTAATAAGGCTCACCCCCTTCCCGGACTGGCCTAGGCCCCCTGCCCTTGCCCTGAACCCCCTCCCCCCACCCGCTAAAAAGCCTGGATTGAAAATCCCTAGCCGCAGTCTGTAGCCATTTGTGCCGGGTTTTCCGGAATTGTCATTTGCACCTTCTCTGGTTTGGGCACCCCCCCCCCCCCTTATTTACACACACAGTACTTTTGTTTTTTCTTTTTCGGTAACTGGAGATGGCTATTTGAAATAATGCACCCACTGTTTAACAGGCATGGATTCGATGCTAATGACCCTAGGGCTTGCCGGCCGGGAGTCGATCAGATCTACAAGTGTTTTTAAGCATTAAAATATTAACTATCAGGTTTGACTTGTTTCTTGGGCCCTGGCAAAAATGGTAAGGGCATGCTAGACCGATCATTTTTTTATGGCTAGGAAAGAGAAATAATTATTCCCCCTCCCGGGCGCTCCGGCTTCTGCATGCTTGGGAAGCTGGGAGAGCGGCTCAGCCGACCTCTTCCTGCAGGGCCAGCGCTTTCAGGCTGCAGGGGCCCGGCCTTGGGGGGAAGCACAGCCCGGCTTGGTTGTATTTTTCTTGGGAGCTCGAGGGCAAGAGCTTGCTGCTCACAATCGGATGGTTTGTGTACTCACCAACCCGACCAAGCAACATTCCAAAGTCACCATGAGAATGTCTTCCTCCCCTCCCCTCCCCCTACCATGGTATTATTTTAAAATCCACTTGGCCATCTGAAAGGCCATCTGAATATTAAGCTCGGACGGCAGACTTGCTGGCTTTCTGGACTCTTTGCAAACTCCCCGGCTGTGAGGGCTGGCCGTCTGGCCGTACTATCTCCGAAAACTTGAGCCGTGGTGTTGGGCTGTCATTAGGAAGCAGGGAAATTGTTGGAGGCAAAGAAATGATTTCCTGGTGCGAAAGGGAAGGCTCCCAACCATCGGTCCCCTTTGTGGGCGTTATAGGAATAGACAGAGTCTAGTTCTGTTAATTGTGGACCTAGCGGGTGGCCTTGTGCTGTGACATCAGATGGAGGCTGAGAAGACATTTCTGAACTCAGTAGGCAGTTTTCAGTATTTGCATGTCAAACACCAACTGACATCTGCGTGTGCACTGCCCCTTCCGCCTTCCTCTCTGTTACCTGGGTTAGATTTTGTGCTCCGAAATTAAAGTTATTTATTTAGGCCGGTTAGCGGAGCAATGGAAATGAGGACGAGAGGCTGTTGTGTGTCACTCCTGACGTCTTCCATCAGAGGGGCCAGCTTGCAATTCCAGATTTGATACAGCTGCCGGAGGAATCTATAGGCGAGACAGCGGTCTTTTCATGCCTATCTGAAATTCTTAGTGCTTCATAGAGGGTGTTTGGGAAGGCAAGGTGTAAAGACAAATTAGCTGTATGCTTAATTCATACCCGACCCTCCTTGTTGGTCGTGTTTTTGCGACATTTCTGTTGCCTATCAGGTACCTGTAAAGCAGCTGCATCCTTTGAAAAGCCAACTCTTTCAATCCCTGATTTCTGCATTTCTATTTAAGAATGTAAAGAAGTAAGGAGTATCAATGAATCAACTTATGATGAATAATACATTATCTCAAGAATAATGCTTTAATTGCTGAAGACGCTATAAAGCTTGATAGTAATAATTTTATTTTAAAACGACAAAGATTTCTGCATAACATTAATTTAGTCTTTGATACAGTAATAGGAACAGCTTTTTAAGAGACAGATTTGAATACAAAAACACATTAAGGAGAGAGGTCTAGTTAAATAGATGGGAACTGGTAGACCTGCAAATATTAGAATTGTGGTAACATTTGTATGTTAAAGATGCGAATACTGTTACCATGTTAAAATGGATAGGAAAAAAGTAGTGTTGCATTTTGCTTTCTTATTCCCTCCTGCCAAGCCAGAAGTGGGAATGTGGTGTGGTCGAAATTCTAGGTAGGTTTGAAATTGCTTTTTGATTGTTAGACTTCTTGCATCTTTTATCCGAAGTTACTTGCTTTTCCACGGAGCTGTTTGCTACTAGTTTGCACAAAATAAATAAGCAGCATCTTGAATTCATTTTTGAACTTGGAATCGGGCATTTAAAGGAAACCGAGAGGGGCCTATTCACTGGGGTTCTGTGTAGCCGGCAACTTCTCTTTCTGTCTGGTGAAAAATGGATGTTTTTCTCCTCATTCAAACAACATAATCCTTTCTAATACAAAAGAGCTAGACCTTGGAGTGTGAAGGGTTAATGGTGGTCCTTCCCTGTTGTCCTCCCACCCCCCACCTGCATCCCGGATTGTTTTGACAACACTTTTCAAAGTGTGACATTCCAAGCCCCTACATAACAATGTAATATTACTGTAATTACACAGGTCATTACATTTTAAATAGAGAACAATAAAATGCTTATCACCCTGAAAAAGAACAGGTGGTCTTGCCCTTCTTTGGTATTTATGCTAATTGTTTTTCATCTCCTTCCGAAATATTTATGGGGAACATGTTTAGATTTCAATCTGCCTGCCACAGTATTAATTCTGTGCTAATCTTTATAGGTTGGGGTTTAATGTCTGCAGTATGGATTATGGGTTCAACACTCACCCAGTAAGTCATATTTTAATGATTATAAATTTAATATGCCAGCGCTTTGCCGTTTGTTGAATTTAAAGCTTTCTGAAACCCCAGAAACAAAACTATTCAGCAGCCGGGAGCCTAAAGTGCTTCTTTGGAAGAAGTGTTTTTGGAAACTTGACGGCTAAAGGGATGTAGCTTTCACGGATGCCCCCTATCTGACTGAGAAAAGATTTAGAGGCAGACAATCCCGGTTCTTGCTGAGGAGTTTTGCACGTTGATTTGAATTTTCCTGATGCGGATTTCACTTGGAGTCCCCGCTGGAAGCTGATCAGCTTTCTGTTTCTTAGCAAGCTGTGAAAAAGTTCCAGGAAGGTGTCCGCGTGTTGGCAGATCAAGAAGGCTGTTCTGTGAGCAGCGCAAAAAATACTTGCTTTAGAAAACTCGCATTTTAATAGTTGCACCAGAGGCTGTGCCTTTAAAGGTGACCGTACACGTCGTTCCAGGGTTTGAATGCCCCTCTCCATCCCATGAGGTGCCCGTGTGCCTGCAAAATGTGCTGGAATTCTGGGCTGGGAAATCCCTCACAAGCACCCGGGGCCAGCCAGGAGGTACCCAGGAAGATTGCACATTTTGTCAGATGCTTCACAGGAGGGGCCCCCGAATCACATTAAAAATGCACTGGAGAGAAAGGACAGCTGCAAATTTTTGTGCGGACGCGTGTTTCTGGACCGTGACTAAGACTCCCGAGGACCTTTCCCCCAGCTGTCTGGAAGTTATGTGGAAGTTGGTTTATTGGCAGTTAAGTATGAGACAACCTGGATTTAGCAAAGGCTCTCTCTTGCACAGGAAGTAGATGACATTATACTGGGGGAAGGGATGAGACTGCAGGCCAGGAGTGATTTACTTGTTTTTTTTTTTTTTTTTTTAAACCATAGACTTGCCAAATAAATAAGCACTTTCCAAGGAAGTAGGTTGTAAGCTTTTTAGTCTTGGTAAGTGGAATTAGATAATATCTTTAACCGCATTTATAACTGTTTAGAGGTGACACAGTACAGAAGTTTTGAGAAGGCGGGGTGTGGGGGGGTCAATTAGATTCTGGAGGCTTTTATTTTTGCAGGGGGGTGGGATGGGGGGGGGGTCCCGAGTTTCTTCTGGGAGTGAGTATTGGCAACCGTGTAAGTAAATCTTCAGCTCTGACTTATAATTGAGCACATTTGTGAAGGAAATGGTTAATTTTACAACCAAAGGCAAACTTGCACCTCGACAGGTCTGCTGAAAGAAATGTGCCCCAGTCCTTTGCTGGCAAGCGCCACCGGGTCATAAATCCACAGGCTTTATTTACAGCCCATAACACTTATGAATGTTAAGATATTTGACGCCACGTTGGCCTTATAATATTCAAGGTCCGCAGACATTGGCAGTAGCTCAAATTTCTCTCACTAATTATAAGCAATGAGATGGGGGGGGGGGGTGGCGAGGGAAAGCCCATCGCCAATGCTGCCCTCCCCCTCCTGTGACCCCCACCCCTGCAATCTGAGCTGACTGAGGCCGACACCCCCTCCTTTGGCAGCTGACTTGTAGTTTTCCTCTAGGCTATTGTTATACACATTTATAAAGAGCACTTTCAGGCATGGAAATTCAATGGGGGGCTCTGCACAAAATGCCTTTTTCAAAAGCAAAGTTGCTCTAGGTGTTTGCATCTTTTTCCTTCTGGTTTCTCCCTTTTTCCTTTTTTTTTTTTTTTTTAAAGTCTATGTTGCCTCTATAGTGCATATTTCCCAGAATACTTACAGAAACGGAATAGGGGAGACTGCTCTGTAATTTATATGATGTTCCACTGAGCTGGAAGGGAAAATACACACATTGCATAGTGCACTGGTTAACGGGAGGGTTTGAAAAAAAAGTGAGGGAGAGGAGAGTCGATTTAAGGACATTAATAGATGAGAGAAACAATGCAGGGTTATGTTGGGGCTGGGAAGGAAAGCCTCGTGTTTGGGAAAGGTACACAGCAACGTAGCCCAGGGAGGCAGCATAGATGCTGGACTAAGATTAGAAAAGTAGAAGATGGGGCACAGATTCGGGCTTGGGGAATGGCTTGAAGGAAACGGGATTCGAAGTTTCTTAGGAGAGGTGCGAGGACCATGCGGGATCGGGGGCGGGGGGGGGGGGGGGGCGGTGCTTGCTGTTTCAAACTAGATCGCTTGCTCAGCTGAGACTGGTTCCAATCCACTCCTCACCCAAAGTGAGGATGTGGCAACAGATAGGTTTCATATCAGTTATTGTGATCTGGGGGTGGGGCATTTGTGGTCCAAACCCCGGTGTGAGGCCTCCAAGGCCAATTATTTTGCCGATTTTAATTTGTTTTTTAAAAGTGGGCTGTTTGTGTGTGTTGCAGGCTGACCACATGGTAAAGGGGAATGGGGTTCTGAGGTGTGTGGGAAACCGTTGAGGGCGGGCTGTTGGTTCCATCTTTTCTGGCCGGATCCTTCTCTCTATCCAACCCCAACTTAAAGACCCAGGCTGAAAGGTTTTATTTGCTAATCAATGGAATGCAGAAACTTACTAGCCCTCAGGGACAGATATGAATCCCTTAACAGCTCATTACAAAGATGGGGCTGTGGGATCTTTGAGCGGGTTATCAGAGCTGGTGTTCTTAGGTTTTCCCAGGATAGCTTTTCCTTCCTAAGGCACATCTGATTTCTGGCTGGTAATTCAGCCCGTTATACTTTATTCTTTTTCTTTTCTTTCTTTCTTTTTTTTTTTTTTTTTGGCGTGAAGTAGCCCCAAACGGTTTGGTCTACAGAGGGAAGGGGAATGGGTATTAGTGGGATCAGCTCCGAAGGAGTTAAAATTGCTCACTAAAGTTTGGCATCATGAAAATAAATTTGAGGCCTGGTAGGCATTAGCAGGGCACAGCACATTTACAGAGCTTAATTAGTACGAACTGTAATTGTTCATGGCCTGCCAGAAGAAGTAATGTTCAGGAAAAGTGGAGTCCTTCTCTTGCAGTCTCCAGTTTGAAACCGATAAATCACTTGCATATTTGTGTAGTGATTCAAATGGAGCTAAGACCTCTCCCATCCCAACATGTGGTAAATTGTAAAGTCAATGAATTGCAGATGTAGGCTACAGTGAGATTCTCTAAGAAAATGCAGAATGAATGGGAAAGAAGTGATGCTATAAATATTTACTGAGGAGATAACTAGGTTTCCGCGTGCTGGGCCAATTATGATGTCCTAAATATATGAGGAAAATGCTTAAAAAATCGGGAGGATTTGTGTGGGTCTTGGGGTGGGGTTGGTTTGTTTTAGAAAGTGAAATAAAAGGCACGATGTTATTGTCGTGTCAGTTTTATTAAGCCTGAATCACAATGGCATGCCCAGGGAAGGACACATGAAACCCACATTAATGCAAATTAATTCGTTATGAGTTGCAGCACTGTGACTGCTAAGTGGAGTAATGATGGGGGCATCATTTAAAGAGTGTTAGTGAAGCTAGCAACTTTCCCGTGAAAATGCTGTGTGAGGAACATGGCTCAGCACGTGAGCCTGGGTGCTTTTGTGGGCTAGAAATGTGTTTTGTTCAGAAGCAGGAAAGTTGATTCACTTTATATCTTACCCCCCTCCAGCCCCCAAGCAGTTTAAGAACTTTGTTTTAATGTGTAAAGAAAATCAGCTAGTTTTTCCTCAAAAATCAACCCAGAAATGCCGATCACCATCCCCAAAGTTCAACTTCAACGTTTCTTTTTTATTTTCTTTTTTAATTTTGCAAGAGATTGCAGCACAAAGTGGAAAAAAACCGAACGTGTAGCATCCCCCCACAGACCTATAGATGTAACTTTCTTGAAGCAATTTTTTCCCTTTTTTTTTCTTCTTACAGGATTTTGGTCTCAGGCAATGTTGCAAGTCAATACTTCTTTCCCCAAATGTGAGTAGGTGGATGTGTGTGGAAGCTGTAAAAGTTAATGATCGCTCTCTGACTCATAGCTGATGGTTTCAGGTTGAGGAAAAAGAAAAGAAAAAAAAAATTAATGAGGGTAAATAGACATTTGGTGGAACATGGGAGACAGTGGGAGAGGCTGTTCTGTCTGAAGGCCTGCGTTTTGTTGTAGCAGGACTTCTGGAGAATGCCAGGAAGTGAAAAGGGGGTGCCTTTGTTTAAGTTGTTGTTTTAGGATGGAGTAAGTGTTCAGCGGCTGGATCTTTGCAGGAATGCTGAAGCCCACGTAGCTACCAGTCAGAGCTGGTTTTGCCTCCCCAAGGGGAAGTCAGAGGCCCCCTGGACACTTTTTAAAAGGGCAGGCAGGAGCCCAGAGTCCTGGCCAGAAGTTCACTTCCCATTAAATGTAAGAGGCTCCCCACAGAGGGGTGCTGTGCTGTTCCTGTCCTGAAAATGACTGATGATGTAAGAAAAAGCCTTAGATATTATTGTTATCATTACTTTAAAAAACTGCTCTGTCTTTTACGCGAATGGCATGGAAATTAAACGTCAAGTGGCTGATGATGGTAGCTACAGGGTAAAAAGGAAGGAAAGTGGACCAAAAGACCTCCAAAGCCAAAACTTTGCAGGAAATGAATCTGGATTTATTATTATTTTTTTAATAAAATAGAAAGTCAAGTGATTCATGAAGCTGAACATAAAGCAAATGCCCCACCTCTTCCCCATTTAGTGGAATGAACAGGCATCGAAAAGGGATCTTCACCACATTGGAAGTCTAACTGGAGCTGGAAAAACCAACATAGGGTTTTGATTTTTTTTAAGTCACCTTTGAGGTTGTAAAAGCCCATTGCTCTCCTCTCTGACGGCTTGTATCTGAGACATCACCTTTAGGGCCAGTAGTGGTGATGAGGAATAAAATGAGGGAAATCAAGAGATGCTCATCATCAGGGGAGCCGTTAACCGTAAGATGTTGGTTTTCCAGTTGCTGGCAAATGGGGCGCCCCTGTGCTGGGCACAGCCACCTCTTCCTGGCGCTTCCTCAGGACAAGTGAGGGCCAGGTCACCCTCGGGTGTGAGAATGGGTGGGTGGGCTTGGCCGCTGTAAACAAACACACCGGAAGGGGAGGTCTGTTTTGTGAGAGTTTTACGGGAAGAAATTAATTGGAAAGTACCTTGGAGTTCTCATTTGGTGGCACCCCTGGGAGGGAGGCACCCCACTGAGGGCCTGCTGCATGCCCAGGGTACAACAGCCACAGTGGCTGGGAGAGGAAGTGACGTCAGTGCTGCAGGTGACCAACAGCAGGGCGGTCCCAAGAGTCGAGGATTATGGGAACCTGGTTCTTAAACCCAGATTAGCCTTAGAGAGCCCTGTGTCTTGTCCTGGATCTTGCAACCTCCCCATCTCTTCCAAAAAAAAAAGCAGAGAGCCAGCCATCTCTTGCTCTCCTGCCTTATAGCTTTTTTACAGAGATATAAATGCAGGCATGTTGCAGTTTAGAATGCCCAGGTTTTACAGAGTCCTTGTATTTTATCTTTGTCTTAAAAAGCTAGACCATAACGAACAAGGCATCTGTGTGTTTTACAGGGAAGGAAAAAGCAGTTTGAAATGTGTTTTAGAAAGGGGATTATTGGGGAAAAGAGGGGCTGGAAGCCCAAAGGCGAACCAAGAAAATGGTGAAGGCTTCGTCGCTGTAGCTGGAGGAAGTCGAGCTCGAAATCCCTCCAACACCGTGGTCACTGGCTGGGAGGGAATACGCATGGAGCTTGTGCTGTGGGTATTGATGAGCTGGTCCAGGTTATACTATGTGTCTGGACACCTGAGGAGGGAAGTGACATTGCTTGGGGGTGCTAGGATGGTGTGTGCGTGAAGGTTAAATTAACTTGGTCCTACCAGAGTCGTCAGGACCGGCAGCTGCACCTTTACTGTTATAATTGCAGCCTCCTCTCTGGGTTGCATTGTTGTTTGGGTGGTGATGAACGCCAGGATTAAGACTGGAACCCGACAAGTGAAAATTGAATTTGGATTAGCCACAGTTTCATTAATGTATTCATAGGGCTGTGATTATATGAAATTTTGTTTCCACGACCCTGTACTTAGTTATCAGGTGTCCATTCAATTTTAATTGACAATATAAGATTCCTGTGGTTACCCTGAGTACAGATTGCCTAGGGCTCCGCAGGGTCTGTGGGAAGCAAAGCTTGGACAAGTTTCCATTAAGCTCTGAATCAGGCTGTTGGAAAAGAGGAGAAGAAAACCCTCTGAAAAGGGGGACACGTTGTTAGTGTTGCCTTCTCCACTTAGAAGGAGAACACCCCCTCTCCGACAAGAGCTGCTCTCCAGCCAAGAATTCCAAACTCGCAGAGCAACCTGTCTCGTGCACAAAAGTTGTTTTTAACAAAAGTTGTTTTAACACGACGCAGCATTGTCACAGTAATTAGTGCAATCTCTGTTTACTGACTGGCAGTTTTCACAAAAAAGGACGGGGGCGGGGGGGGGGGGAGGGGGAGGAAGAGCGGGGCAAAGGGTGCACATTCATCCTTCTTTTGCAGCAGTCCACTTTGGATGACCTGCTTCTGAGTCTGTGTGGGGGCTGTGTGCGTTGGGGGGCATATCTTCAGCATTCATCCTGCCTTGTTTCAGGGAGTGTGGTTCATTACTCTGCCTTGACAGGTGAGAAAATGCTTTTGTTGGGCCCACCTTTCTTGTGCCCCCTTTTAACTTTAATATTGTGTTCTGGGGCAAGCAGACTCTTAATAGATCCAGGCAGTATTTTTGTTTATTTGTGACAGATAAAACGCTCTCAGAACCAGAAGAAGTTCTTATGTGAAACCCCCTTTCCGTTCCCCCTCCTCCTGTTATTTACGGACTGAATAGATTTTTGGGGGCAGGGAGGAAGATATACACTAATTGAGTCTAGAACGCTTGCAGGCTAGGTCACATGTGGCTATACAGAGTGTTCCGATAATGGTAATAGTAATAGTTAGTAGCAGTGGTAGCGATAGTATGTTAGAGTCACACCGATCCTGTTTGGAAACACCACTAGACCTATTGCTGTGAGTGGGGATGGGCAGCAATTTCTTAGGACCATCCGATTCTTCACCATTTGTGTGTAAATGGCAAATTGAAATGCATTTTCAGATACTGTTGAGATTCTGTAGAGATTGTTGTAGTGTTTATAAAGGAAATCGGGTGGTGTTTGTTTCCCCAATTGGTAGGGTTCCAAGATTAACAGGTGCTATTTGGGAAAGAAAGAATTTGGTGAGGAATCGGGGTAGTCCTTTCTCTGTGGGGATGCACACTTCGATGGGGAAACAGTAGGGTTTCTGAGGGGAAGACCCTGGAGAGACGACAGGACTTTCCTGTGCAGGGTCTAGGTCAGTGGTCGGCAAACTGCGGCCCCTTGACTGTGGCTCTTCCACAAAATACCACGTGCGGGCGCGCACGTACAGTGCGATTGAAACTTCGTGGCCACACTCGAGGGGCCAAAGAGCCGCATGTGGCTCGCGAGCCGCCGTTTGCCGACCGCTGGCCTAGGTGAACAGTCACTCACGGGCCACCAAGGGGTCTTCCTTCAGAAAGCTTGGTGGCCGTTGGACAGTGGTCGGCTCCCTCTCTGGGGAAGTGGGGATACCTGGAGTGCGGGCTCTCCGGAGCTGTCCGGGGCCACATGGCTTAGTCATTGTGAAAGAATGTGCTGTGCGAGGCCTGCGGTGGCCCCTGAATTCTGCCTGACACATTTGTTTTCCCCAAAATAGACTTGAGTTTGCAAGGAGTTAGAGCCCAGTCATTAGCACCGCGGGGGCTTGTGTACCTGTGGCGGTCTTGTGGCTTCTCATAACCCTTTCTCTCCCACGCTCTGCCTCTGGCCTACATGTTGCAATGCTGATGACCTGTGCAGCACGGTTAATTCTTCTGCAGCATCCTGCTCAGCACACTGGCTTCTTATGTCTAAATGGGCGTCCGCCCCTTCCCTTTTCATGTCACTGATTCTCACTCCTGGCCCCCTCCCCCCACTTCCTTTTTGCTTGTTGAATAGGGCTTTTTTTTTTTTTTTTTTAAATTTACCTTAGATTATTATGATCATCTTATCCATAGCCACAAATAAAATACACGGGTCTCGATTGAATGCCAATGCTGCAGTTCAATCTAGGAAGGTTTGTCTGCTATTCATAAACTGCTTAAGATGTTTCCTTGTAGTTTGTGACATAAGCAGAACGCTTTGATTTGGTTTCTTTCTACAGCTCCATTTTCAGTCCGGGAGCACACATTACTCTGCGTACAAAACGATTGAACACCAGATTGCAATTCAGGTAGGAAACGCAACAGATCCTGAAGCTTGAATTGTCAATGTGTAGGTCTCTTGTGTCTTTCATTCTCTCCCCCTTCCCTCAACCTAGATGATGATGATGAGGATGATGGCAATGACGATGATGGTGATGGTAGTGATGATGGTGGTGATGACGGTGGTGGTCATGACGATGGTGGTGATGGCGGCGGTGGTGGTGGTTGATTGGGGGAGGTAGGAAGCAAAGAATAAACAAGAGCAGAAGATGTGCTGCTGAAATGATTTGAAGATACGGGAAGAGAGAGCAGCCTGTGTTTTTGTGTGAAAAGCCTCTTGTTCAGGCATAATGGGCACACAGACCCCAGCTTGGCTACTGTGTTTTGCTTAGGGAGGGGTCTTAAACTGGGAGTAAAAAGAGGCGACAGAAAGTGACCAGCAGGAGTGAAGGGGGGAGATGGGAGAGGAGGCAGTGTGACAGCCAGAGAGTTGTTCCGGTGGATCAAAATCATGTTAAGTGGTGCTAAGAATATCACTTTTGACCTGATTGTCCTGAAATGTTGATTTCTCCTGGGCCTGTTGATATATGACACTAACCGTGCTGGAAGGGAAAGGCGACAGATCCCAGCTTCTGATGAGTGTCCTGTTTCCTGCTCACGTAGTACTTCCATTCTCTTAAATCCAAAGGCTAAACAAATCATGAACTAATATAGACTCCGAGCTGAACTGATGCCAGCAGAATGCGGTTGTGGAGCGAGAGCAGACTAATACGATTTTCGTCTGTCTGTCTGGCCTGGCCTGGCTTTGCCAGGATGGATGGGCCTCCTGGTTTAACTGATGGGGCTGAACCTCCTTGGGTCTTCTGGTTTAACCCTTTGAAAGAGGCTTTGACACCGGTCGTTGTTGTGTGCAAGTCTGGCCCTGGGGTCTTCTCTTCTCAGAAGTCGCTGTCGGTGGGTTGAATGATTTACTTGTCCCAGCATTCCCTGCCTTGTAGTTACCCTTGCTGATAACTTGGGGGGTATGGGCATGGGGTCTCCCAGAACTCCAGCCACATGGCATCTGTGTGTCTCTGCCACTTCACATCTGCATCTTCCTGGGTAAGACTTTCAAGTAGCCCTTTGCCCCCTGGTAACTTGTGCACCATACCACCAGGGGAAGCTGTGACTCAGCAGGCATTTTTATTTGGTGGATCCCTAATATTTTTGTACCCATTTCAAGGTGACGGCAACTGATTTTAAAAATATTTCTATTACTTCTGAAGTTGTGCTGGCTGACCTGTGTGTGTATTTGAGGGGAAGGTGTGACCTTGGTTTTACCCTCCCAACCCCCAAATATTTTCAGGACTGGTGTCTTCAGTTGGGGCTCCAGTTGTTCTTGCTGGCACCCGTCCGGCGGACCCTTGTCCCTCTTGACTAATGGCACAGTGAGTCTCGCTCCCAGAAGCTGGTGTAGACTCGGGGTTTGGTTAGAGAACGTGCCCAAACCCGGACTCCCAGTGAATGGAGGGCTGAGCGGTGTCCTGGGGCCTACGACATCTCGGGGAGCGCTTGGAAGAGCCTGTTGCCCGGGCTGTGGGAATGGTGGAGACTGAATAGCGTAGTGATCCCTATCTTGGTGTGGAAAGGCTGGCTGGGGCCATGGCACTGGGAGACCAGCCGAGACCAGACCAGCTGTTGTGTCTTTACACCCTGCTGAAGCGGCCCTTGTTAGGCCGGCAGCTCGTCTTTTCTCCAAACCACCTGGCACCGCGCGGGCCATGGGAAGCCCTTTCTCAGGAGGAAGATGGAGTAAATTACAGAGCTCATTGTTTGGAGGACTGAAACCATCACTATTCCTCCATGAACAGGTAGTATTGTTCTGCCCTGCTTCTGTTTGCCGAGGCTGGATGCCCATGTGGGCAAACAGAGAGGCGTTTTATCAGAGGCCCAGCACCGCATGCTCTCAGTGTCGTGCCCCCCCCCTCCCCCGCAGGACGAGGACCAGGCCATGCCAATGGCAGCTAGCTGTAATTCTAGTTGGGTCATCAAAGAATAAATGGGGAGGGGGGGGGGAGACAAAAGAAGCAAAGGGAAAAAAAGAGGAAACCTCAGACACACAAAAATGGTTCCCAAGGCCCATGGCAGCTCAAGAGGTGGGGTGGGAGAAGAGGGTGGCATTGAGCTGGTGAGCAGGAGAGCGGCCGTGTCCCCTTGCTCTGGTCTCTAGGATAAGGCTTAAATGCAACGTGCGATGGTCAGGGCCGAATTTTCTTTCCTGGAAACTTAAACTGGTTTAGCCTTAATAAATACTGTATTTCAATATGAGCTGAGCTTGTTGCTCTCCTAAGCTATATCCTAAAATAACCTCGCGTAGTATGATACCGTGTATCACATGAGGTTCATCCCCCTTCCCCTTGCCATCCCTCCTGTAATCTCAGGGCTTGGCCAAGTTCACCGTTTATATGAATGGACGCTGAGTGATTCTGTAGACAGAATCATGTTCTTGTCAAAGGTATGGACACAATATCAATGGCTGTGTTGGGATCTTCCCCCACTTTTGACAACCTCCCGACTCCTCTCAGTTTTGGAAAGACAAAAGTAACAAAAATGATTTTCTCTAAACGGTTAGCAAAATGTATATGGAATGAAAATTTAAAAGCCTTTTTCTAGATGCAGTTATTTGACTATTGACTTTTTAAAAGTTTTATTGAAGTGCAGTACTCAGATCTTTAATGGAGAGGTGGGTGAACTTTTACCCACATCAGTATAGTATAGAATGGGTTTCAGGTACTTGTTCTGTAAAGGGCCAGATAGTGAGTATTTTAGGCTTCGTGGGCCATACAATCTCTATGGCAACTACTCAGCTCTGCCAGTGTGACGAGAAAGCACCCAAAAATAGTACCTGAAGGCATAGCTGTGACTGTGTCTCAATGAAACTTTATAAAATCTGACAGTGGCTGGATGTGGCTCAGGGACTGTAGTTTGCTTTTCCTGGTAAAGAATATTAGCAATTTCCCAGAAGTCTCTTGTTCTCTTCCCAGTCATCCTTCCCGGGCCTGCAGTAAAAATTCTCACCGAGGAGTAGTTTTAGCTCTCCTCATGGATGAGTTTTGCCCGCCCTTTAGCTTCTTAGAAATGGAGTTGTACAGAATATACTGTCTCATGCCTGGCCCCACTCAGCACCATGCCTGTGTGTAGCAATAATTTGCTTTTTCACGGCTGCATAGCATTCCACGCCGGAATAGGGCACATTGCATGTAGTTTTTCTGTGTTGTTGGGATATTTGCTTCCAATGTTCTGCTGTTAGGAATAAGCCCCTCGTCACACTCCCCCCACACCTGTTCATACACAGGAGTCGACTTGGAGAGGCGCAGGGCAGTGTGTGTGCTTAGCTTCACATTGACCTTTTGACAGAGACTTTGACACTGGATTTCAAGTGTTATCACGGAGATGCTCTCCATGGCGGTTGTTCGGTATGTGAGTGATATTTATGAGGAGGAGCAGTAAGAGAAGGCTCCTTTGCCCAGAGTCCAGTACAGGCCCCTGCACGTAGTGGTTTGGCCCCTGCCTCAGCTCCTAGGAGCTCCTCCCACCGTCTCCATTAACCTGGGGGAGGTTTAGCAGGTTGGGGGGGGGGGGGCGGAGGTTTAGCAGGTTGGAGGGGGGGGTTTAGCAGGTTGGAGGGGGAGGTTTAGCAGGTTGGAGGGGGAGGTTTAGCAGGTTGGAGGAGGAGGTTTAGCAGGTTGGAGGAGGAGGTTTAGCAGGTTGCGGGGTGGGGAGGGAGGTTTAGCAGGTTGGGGGGGAGGTTTAGCAGGTGGGGGGGGCGTTTAGCAGGTTGCGGGGCAGAGGTGGGCCCACACTGCAGATTGCTCGGAGGGAGGCTCTGCAAGCGATTAGGATCCATGTTTAGGCACTTCTGTTGCCTCCCTGAGGAGAGCTCTCCCAACTCTCCTCCCCTCATCATTATTCCAACCCCAAGAGCAGGGTTGTAAGCAAGGTCAAGACCCACGATGTTTCCCTTGGTTTTCAGAAGGGCTACTTCAGGACCAATTAAGCCTTTGTTTTAAGAGTATTTTGGCCGAAGGTTGATGTTTTAACACCAAGTCAGATGTGACTTAGGAAAAAAAATACTCCGCACGCAGGAAAAACAAACCAAGTAGACCTTTCTTGGTTGTTTTTCTTTTAAGATGTGAAATGGCTTGTGTGTGTGTGTGTGTGTGAGAGAGAGAGAGAGAGAGAGTATGCTGCACTCACATGCTTGTGTGTGTGCAAAGACAACTAGGAGAGGATCCAGAAGAAATGGACCATTTTATTTGTTTAGACAGCTGAGCAGTGCAGACCTTGCTGTGGGTGTTGTCTTCCCTCTTGTCCTCAGGCTTGCAAGTTTCCTTCTGAGCTGGACCAAGGCATCCCCCTCCCGCTTGGTCTCAGAGCTCCTCTACCATGATTCAGGAAGGCCGGAGGGCCCCCTTCCAGGGCCTGGGTGCTTTGTGGAGCCCGGGAGAGAAGGATAGAACTGGAGAGCGTCCTTGCCCCCTTTTGGCCCCTTATTTCTGGATGTGAACTTGACGTGTAGTCTTGTCTGTGTCTTAAGATTCCCAAGGTGCTATGGCTTGGAGTCCATCTCTTAGACCAAGTAGACCCTTGGCACTTGTGCTAAAAGTATCCAGAGATGAGTAGCAGTGGATGTGAGCAGTGTTTGTGAGGGCTCCTGGCTTTACTCCAGTTCACGTTTCAGGTGTAGTGTCTTGTGTTCTAAGCACATCCTCATACGTTCCCTGGCCTTTCAGTTTTCACGAGGATTTGCTCTCTCATCTGAGGAGCAAATTTAGGCTAAGTAGGAGAACTCCCAGAAGCAGATTCCGTTCTTGGTATAATCACTTCTCACTTTTCCTTTAGACCCATTGCCATGCCTGTCTGTGAGGTTTCATCTCCATTTCCCACTAAGAATGAGGTATAGTATGTGTGTGTGTGTGTGAGCACACGTCATTTCACTAGGGTAGTTGGATAAAGCCCATGGATGCCAGTGGACTAATTCAAAAGGTTCCTTCACTTGTTACAGTGTTACTTTAGTCTATCTAATTTAAGTCCAAACCTCAGAATGCTCATTCATTCATTCAAAGATATTTATTGTGCATCTACTGTGTGCCTGGGGAGTTCATCAATGAGCAAAACACACAAAAGCCGCTTGCTGTCTCCCAGTGATGTTTTAGATATGGGTTTCTAAGCACCCCACTCCCCTTGGTCCGATTGAGTGGGTTCCAGGCGCAGTCAGGGGGTTGCATTTTTAATCAGGGTTCTGATTTTCAGCCTATGAAAATTTGAGACTTGCTGCCCTAGAGTCTCCTGAAATCTATCAATTAGTCGTTTATTGGATGCTCAGTCATTTTCACTTGCTGAATAAAAATTGAGGGCTGGCCGATATTTGATTGGGATAACTTTTTCTCATTGAGAAACTAGACTGCTCTTAGGTTCCCAGGAGCTTTTGAGGCCTTTCCTTCTCCTTTGGGAGGTGAAGGGAGTCAGACACTTTGCAAGGCTCGGGAGAGGCCTTCCGTTGTTTATGGAGAGTAGCTGGGACAACAATGTGCTTGGGCTTCGGGGTCAGAGGCAGTAACAGTGGTTGAGAGTAACAACAGCTATTGCTTATTGAGTTCTCCCTATGCACTGGCTGTTAAGTGCTACATGTGAATTTTTTATTGATTCCTTATAGTAACATGGAAGGAAACTGAAAAGGTGTCGTTACACTTTTACCATCATTATTCCATTTTGTAAAAGAGGAAACAGAGTCACAGATACTCAAGGTATTTTACCTGCGATCAAGGAATTGGGAACCAAACCCCAGTAGTCAGACTGGGGAGAGATTGTGCCTTACAGCCTCCTGCTAACCACTGTCTGCTCAAAACGATGTGTGAGAGGATCCAGGGTTTCCTAAAGCAGTGGCCGCCAACCAGCTCGCTGGGCTGTATGCACAGGAGTCACCTGGAGTTGCTAAAAATGAGAGAACCTGGGTTTCACTCCTTAGAGAGTCCCATTCAACGGACTAGGGCAGTGTTTCATAAACCTGAGCAAGCGTCCTGGAGGGTTCCTGAAGTTACAGATTGTGGTCCCACCCCGAGTTTCAGGTTCTGTAGGTTGTAGGTCTGGGGTGGGTCCTGACATTGGCAGCTTAAACAAGTTTTCTTTGACGTCGATGTCCCTTATCTGGCGACAGCATGTGAGAACCGCTGGACTAGGTAGGGCTGCACATTACAATCCCGTGGAGAGCATGAAAACCAGCGCCTAGGCCCAGGCTCCGCCCCCGCCCACCTGGATTGGGACCTCTGGGGGGCGGGGACTGGGCATCCCTCTTTCTAAAATGCTTCCCAGGTGATGTTACCATGCATAGGGGCGAAGAGCAGCGGTCTAGGGGATCTTGGGCTCTGGACCCCACTTTGGGTGAATGTGATGGACGGGGTCTCCTTGGAGAAGAAGGGTTGTAAAGTCCTTGTTTGCTTGTTTTAGCTTGGCTGTCTTTCCTTGGGGGAAAAAGTCTGGTTATGTTCAGAGTTCTAAAGGATGTCTGTTCAATGCAGGAGCCTCTAGTTCAGTGGTTCTCAACCTTCCTAATGCTGCGACCCTGTAATACAGTTCCTCACGTTGTGGTGACCCCCAACCATAAAATTATTTTCGTTGCTACTTCATAACTGTCATTTTGCTACTGGTATGAATCGTCATGTAAATATCTGATATGCAGGATGTATTTTCATTGTTACAAATGGAACATAATTAAAGCATAGCGGTTCATCACAAAAACAATATGTAATTATATATGTGTTTTCCGATGGTCTTAGGCGACCCCTGTGAAAGGGTCGTTCGACCCCCAGAAGGGTCGCGACCCCCAGGTTGAGAACCGCTGCTCTAGTTTGAGAACATTGCATTCCTAGGTGAGCAGGGATGCTCAGTGTGCCCTGAGTGAGAACCAGTGAGAGAAGGTGGGCTTCTGCGGTCACACCCAAGGGACTAAGGAGCCTGACGCTCAGGCCAGGCAGCCGACTGCTGCTCAGCGGCCAGGTCACGCCGCAGTGCAGGTTTGGGTGTAGCAGTGGCAGGGTGGGGCCTGAGATTCTGCATTTCTAACACTCCCCAGGGGTGCTGATGCTGCCAAGAGATAGGGCAAAGGCTGAGTCCATTTAAAAAAAATATTTTTATTGATGTCAGAGAGGAAGGGAGAGGAAGAGAGAGAGGGAAACATCGATCGGCTGCCTCCTACACTCCCCTTCCTGGGGATTGAGTCCACAACCCTGGCATGTGCCCTGATGGGGAATCGAACTGTGACCTCCTGGTTCCGAGGTTGGCGCTCACCCACTGAGCCACAGCAGCCGGGCTCAAGTCCGTTTTGAAAGGCACGGAAACTGAGCTGCAAAGAGGCGAATTGGTTTGTCCGAGGTCTCCCAGCTTGGTGGAAACACGGCCAAGACCAGAATGCAGGAGTCCGACGTGGCTTTATGCCTCCTTTCAGGGAGAAGTTACATCTTGTCTACTAAGCCCATAGGAGATGCATTACATTGGCCAGAGAAAAGAAAACAATCTGGTTTTGCTGTTTTAACTTCTATCGTTGTTTTAACTTCTATCTGTTCTAATTGTGTTTGTGTGAGTTGAGATATTTGCATCTGTTCCTTCTCCGCCATGGTAAGGCACGTGGGGCCCAGCCTGCATGGTTTGTGAGAGGGCTGGTGGGGATGCAGAGAATGTCTGGTGGTCCTGACTAGACACCCGGAAAGAATGGAAACAACTGTTCTGTCAGCCACATGTGCCCCCTTTATGGCCACTGCGAGTGCTGGAGAGGCCTGACCTGGGGCAGTCAGCTGGGGGTGTTTGGTTTTTAAAAAAATATATTTTATTGATTTTAGAGAGGAAGGGGGAGGGAGAGAGACACATCAATGATGAGAGGGAATCATTGATTGGCTGCCTCCAGCACGCCCCCTACTGGGGATTGAGCCCACAACCCCGGCATATGCCCTTGGCTAGACTCAAACCCGGGACTCTTCAGACTGCAGGCTGATGCTCTATCCACTGAGCCAAACTGGCTAGGGCTGGAGGCATTTTCTTTGTAGCTCTACTTTATAAGTTACACTTGATCACATTTACTTTTTCTGAAGTCTCTGAGGATCAGGGGGCCATTTAGCTCAGCACAGAAATGTCTGACTGGGTTGGTTGTGGCTGACGTTGGCATGCTTAGCCAGCTTAGCACTTCATTTGTTTCTGGACCTGGGTTTGGTTGCATGATATCAACTCCTGATCAAACCAGATAAGTGGTTGCAAATTGTTTTTCTAATGGTTTACCTTGAAATCCCAGCAAACTCTTCAATTACACAGAAATGATAGCTGGCCATTATTTTTTTTCTTTTTCCTAAAATAATATTTTTATTGATTTCAGAGAGGAAGGGAGAGGGAGAGAGAGATAGAAACATCAATGATGAGAATCATGGACCGGCTGCCTCCTGCACGCCCATGCCCCCTACTGGGGATCGAGCCCACAACCCGGGCATGTGTCTTTGACTGGAATGGAACCTGGGACCCTTCAGTCCACAGTCTATCCACGGAGCCAAACCAGCTAGGTCAGCCAGACCCTTATTTCTGAGGGTTCCACCAAAACCACTGGGTGCTGGCAGTGTGTTTCATATTTAAAGAACAATAGATTGAAATAGAAATGAAATAGAAAATGAAAAATGTATCAAGCTTAAAAGTAGGTACCTGTGCTCTACAGGGGCAGGCAAAAGTAGGTTTACAGTTGGAGTATGGGAAACGCAGAGGGGATTCTTGTATTTGTTATTAATTATTGAATTGTTTATTTGTATTACAACTGTAAACTTACTTTTGCCACCGCTGGATATCTCTGTATCTTTAATATGTTATAAAAAGGAACATGAGAGTCAAACAAACATTTGTGGACTCGCTGAAGCATCTTCGCAGAATCCTTGGTTTTGTTAGGGATATGCAGCTGGAGAAACACTTGGTTCTGCCGGAAGCTCCTAGACTGCAAATGGGCATGTCTTCGCCTAGTAGTGGGGTCTGGATGAGGTGGGATGGCTTGGTGCGGCGTGTCTCAGCCTCAGTGCTACTGGCAGTTTGGGCTGGTGATGCTTGGTTGCACAGGGGACCGTTCCGTGCATTGTAGAATGTTTGTCTATCCTGTCCATGCCACCAGCACCCAACCAAAATGTGACCACCAAGTATGTCCGCCGGGGGTCCACATTGGCCCTGGTGGAGAACAACTGGCTTAGCACAGCCATTTAAAGTGTGTGCCTTGCCGTGGAGGCTGTAGTACATCACCTTTGCATTTAATTAATTAATTAATTAATTAATTAATTTTCAAATATATTTTTTTATTGATTTCAGAGATGAAGGGAGAGGGATAGAGAGCTAGAAACATCAATGATGAGAGAGCAACACTGATCAGCTGCCTTCTGCACACCCCCTACTGGGGATCGAATCCACAACCTGGGCATGTGCCCTTGACCGGAATTGAACCTGGGACCCTTCAGTCCACAGGTAGATGTAATATCCACTGAGCCAAACCAGATAGTGCTACTTTTGCATTTTAAAGGGTCAGGTACAAGAGGAAGTGGGGGGTTCAGCTTGTGCTTCTGGAGCCGGATTACCCGAGTTTGGGTCCCAGTTCTGCCATGCCTCAGTTTCCTAATCTTATGAAACGGGTGAATGGTAGTACCTGTTCCCAGAAGGTGGTTGGGAGTTTAAATGAGGTGGTATGTCATGAGGTGGGCAGTGCAATGGCACACACAGGGTGCTTCATAAATAAATGCAAGCCCCTGCTTTCACCCTTGAGTACTATGTGAAGCACTTGCTCGCAGATTTAGAAGATGCCTTATCCCGACATGCATTGTATATTTTTTATTTCCTGTCAAGAACATCACAGATGATAAATTTGATAACCTGGACCATCTTTGCTGGCGTAACAAAGATTTATGACTCCTGTTGGTTGCTGTTTGCATTTCTCTCATGTCACTTAAAAAATTCTGCCTGGTCCTTGCAACGTTTGACTAGAATATAAGCTCTTCTGAGATTGTATCTTACTCATCTTTTATATAGCACTGTGTAGGAATGCCTAGGACACAGTAGGTGTACAACCAGGGGCGTGAGTGTGTTCACATAATACACACTGTGGGCAGAAATGGGAACAGAGTGTATAACTGAGATGGAGTTGGGTGTGTATTAGAGTTGGCTTTTGCATTTTTCTCATAATAGCCCCTTTCATAACATGAGAGGCCAAAAATAATAATAATAATAAATTATTTTTGGTGTTTAACCAAATACTTTGAGATAGACCTTCAGTCTCTTTGTTTGCTTGATGTTCTTTCCCAGATATGTCATATTTTAGTTTCGGCTCTCCTTCAATGCATGAATTTGCACCCTATTTTAATGACTGTGGCATCACTCAAACCATGGTGTTGGACTGGTTTGTCTATAATAATAAAACCGTAATATGCTAATTAGACCGGACAGATCAATGACCTTCTGGATGTCCTTCCAGACGACCTTCCAGACGAAGCCAGGGCTGCGAGGGCCGAGGCAAGCCACAGTGGCCGTGAGGGCCGAGCCCCTTGCACGAATTTCGTGCATTGGGCCTGCAGTATTTATATGATTGTCTTTTAGTTTTGAAAATGTTTGGAGGTTAGTTGTTTTTTTAAAGCAACAATAACTTTAAAAAAAACACATGACAAGTTGTGTTACCCATTGGATCATAACATTTTCTCAGACTTTGACCATTGTCATTAATTCCTGCAAAGGACTTCCAAAAATTAAACAAATGTTATACTACATGTGGGTGGATGAGCCTACACTAGCAACTTCATTCCTTTCTGTTCCCATACCTTGTGCCTCCCTGCATTTTGAGGTTGAGATGAGAACCAGAATAAATGGCTTTGCTTGAGGATCGGAAATTGTCCAAGGCTTGATAATGGATGAACGTGTGCTGGTAGCCCGTCCGAGTGGAGCTAGAGGATTCTTTCCACAAGGGCTTTGGTGCGGCTGCTCTGTGGGGAAGATAGTCTTGTGTCAATAGTTTTTAAGTTGATTCAGTAAGCATTGTTGATGATTGAAATTGAAGAATTGTGAAGACAATTCATCTTGAGGAACAGAGAGCATCGAGTGTGAGCCGGGCTGCTGGGAGCCGACATTGACATACGGGCCGTCATCAAACTAATTGTTGTTTGAATTACCTGTTATGATCCGATGACAAATCTGCCTTGCTCCTGCCACTGGAGCAGAAAATGTAGCTTGAATTGGCGTGATGTTAGCAAGTGTAAACTGTACTTCAACAAGATGGATAAACCCAATTATGGGGCAGACCTGTAGAGAGAAAATCCATTTAAATCTCGTAATGTTAAGCAGAGCTGTGTTTAATTCATTTGGACCAATTTGGGAATGATGTATGAGTGTTGGTGGACATTAGTCAAAGGGGGGACCACTGGGGGGAAAGGATGCGCCTGTGCTGCAAGCCACTCCGGGAGGCAGCTGGGGTGTCGCCTCGGCAGCCTGCGCTAATGGCTGGGAAGGGCAGAAATGACAAAACGATGGACTGACTGCCGTTGGGCGAGCAGCGCTGTGTAAACGAACCAATAAGGAAAACATATGAAGCAGAAATGAGACGAGGTGTTTTTCCTAAATGCTATTGACAGTCTAAAATAGAAAGGAAATTTGAGGTGCCTGTTCCGTGTTTCCAGCCCCTGATACCCTTATGGGTGTTCAAGCCTTGTGACAGGAGGCCTGGGAAATGGTCTTTATTTTTGCTTAACAATGATTTAAGAGAGAGAGAGAGAGAGAGAGAGAGAGAGAGAGAGAGAGAGAGAGGAGAGAGGAAAGGGACAGTTAAATTTAAACCGATCAGCTTGGGGTCTTTGATTCTCTATTGGAAAGCAGCTAAGAGGGTATTATTATTCTGAAACATGTATATGATTCATATTTGGAAGCTTGGAAGGTCTTGTATGCTTAATAAAAATTTTTATTTTTTTTAAATATATATTTATTGATTCCAGAGAGGGAGGGTGAGGGAGAGAGAGATAGAAACACCAATGATGAGAGAGAAGCATTGATTGGCTGCCTCCTGCATGCCCCCTGCTGGGGACTGAGCTCACAACCTGGGCATGTGCCCTTGACCGGAATCAAACCCAGGGCCCTTTGGTCCGCAGGCCGATGCTCTATCCACTGAACCAAAAACTGGCCAGGGCAAAAAAATTTTTTGTTTCTATTTTTTTCTTTCTCTTTTTAATAGCTATTGAGTGGTGACTCAGCTTTGCATGTTGTAGGCACTCAGTGTATACTGACTAGGTGAATGAAAACATTGAACTTTAGAGAGGTAAGTTTCACGGCTAAATACTGGTGTTTCCCACACTTCAAAGTCATTAAGTGCAAGTGCCTTGTATCCGTTCACCAGTAGTTTTCAGTCCCCAAAATTTTATGATTTTATGTAAAGATCATTTTACTTTTGCCTCTCTAGTGTTGGGTTTGCTAAGGAAGTTCTTAGAAGACTATTAATATTAACTTCCTTTTATTTTGGGAGGAGCCGATGAAGTGCCCCAGTTAGTAGTTACTTAGTCTTTTCCTTTCTGGTTCGGGGGCTTGCTTTTATTTTGTGGCATGGACTGGACGTGGAGACTTGCCTGTTGAAAGGAGAATTGAAGAGGCTGGGGGGCAGGAGGAGCTTGGCAGTGGGCCGCCATGACATTCCTGGGTGTGCACTCTTTCCCCAGCGCCCAGAAACCTCACCATTGGGACTGCTGGGTGTCAGTGAAGGTCAGAGCCCTGAGAGCTTTTCCGTGATTGGGGTACTTACTGTTCATTGGATGGGGTGCACTTAGTGTCCATTCCAGGCACATCTTTTCTCCCAGAGGCAAATTGGGTTGGAGTTTACTTTCTGGCTTTTTCCAACTTTCAGCTCAGTTGAAGAGTCAGTAAGGGGATGATGATAAAAAACAAAACAAAACTAACGTTTACAATAACGGGTCCACACTGACTTCCGAGAATCTGAGTGTTCCAATCTAGTTTACCAGCAGAATCCAGGTAAAACACACTTTGAGGTTATTTAAACGACCATCTCCAGCAAAACCCACCAGCACGGTTAGCCCTCAGTTTGATCTTGCCAGACGGTAGACCTCCACGTCAATTGAGAACAGGGAATGTGATTAAATGGATTTGGAGGGAACATGGAGACGTGCTTCTGAACCTGAGGGTCTCTGTGTTGGGGAGGGCAGGCACATCCCTTGCATTCCTTGAGTTTTCTGGGGTTCTGTCTGGTTTGGCTTGAAAGCAGTGGTCAGATTTATACTCCTGAGGGGCAGTGTTGACGGTGTGAGTGGGTCAGGCAGCGAATAAGGGGGTTTCTGGAGACCAGACTCTTAAGGAAAAGAAAGTGTCCACTTTGTGGGGACAAAGGCCTGTGTGTGCTAGGGGTACATCTTTTCAAGGCCTCGAGGGGTGTTTCCTTGATCAGTTTGTTGCTTTCTGGCGTTACAGCAGAGCTTTACATTCCGTCTTGTAGAAATGTGTGCAAGGAGGAATTTTGGTTCTTTTGATTAGAACCTAAGACTTAGGAATTCTTAAAATACGACACAGAAATGAAATAGTGAGGTAATTACTCTTTAGCTTAGAATTTTCCGTGGAATTAAAAAAATGAGAGTGCAGGAGGTAGCAAGTTCTAGATCAGGGCTTTATTGACATAGGGAATCTGTAAGACTCAGTTCAGGAGTGTTTTGGGAGTCACAGCCTTCTGAACTTGGTTCTTGTCCTTAATATCAGAAATGAGCCTGGTCGTGTGGCTCATGGTTGAGCGTCGACCTATGAACCAGGAGGTCTCGGTTCAATTCCTGGTCAGGGCACATGCCCGGGGTTGTGGGCTGGCTCCCCAGTAGGGGGCGTGCTGGAGGCAGCCGACCAATGATTCTCTCTCATTGATGTTTCTCTCTCCCTCTTCCTTCCTCTCTGAAATCAATAAAAAGAAAAAAAAAAAGTCAGAAATGAACTTCCCCGTTTTCCTCCTCCCGGTCTTCAGTCTCTCAGTGTTCGTTCTGGGGTCCAGCAGCTTTTGTGTCTTCATCATTGTTGAAGAAACCAAGACTTGCCCTGTTGACTGAAAAAAACTCACTGAACCAGTGTACAGCAACACTTTTCTTGAAAGGGAACTTAAAGGAAGTTTTGAAATTGCCCCTCAGCCAACAGACGTGTTTACCAAACCGCCGGCTTTAGGCACTTCATTTTGTTTTGTGTTTTTTAAAAAAACTTGCCACTGATGTCACACTTTCATTGTGGTGAGTGAAAGCAGGTGACACGTCTCCCCACAGAAGGGCGGCTTCGTGAAGCCATGTGTATCTGAAGAAGGGGAACTCGGCTTCAATTCTCGGGTGAGGGAAAGGGCTGAATTCTGTGGGGTAGGCCTCTTCCTTTGGAAGAAAGGTGCCCCCCCCCCCCCCCAATAAGCTGTGTTTTGCTTGGGTGGTTTTTCAGGTGGGCTTAATTTCCCAGTTTATCCCTATTAGAAAATACATGCTGATAGACATTGCCCCACAAATGTGCTCCTCCTGGCATGATTTGGCCACTTTATAATAATTTTAGGAAAAGCACCAAGATTTTTTTTTTTTTGTAGATTGGGTTGAGTACCCTGCCCTCCGCAACTGTTGATTTCACAGTCATAAGTAATAAGAGAGTTGGTGTTTTCTTCCTCCACTGTTATTGGAATTTTGGGCCAACATTGGCCTAAGTTGGTCTCGTTACTGGAAGCTTGGGGCCCTGGGTTGCATCGCAGTGCAGGGAGCCCGACAGCGACTTAACATGTGACGGGAACCAATGATGTAACGTGTAGAAAGTACAGACACAAAACCACATACCACATGCAAAGCAGATCTGGTTTTGATTTCGGTCTCAGTGGTTCTGTTATCGTTCTTTTTTTGTGAGAGTGGATTTTTATCTTTCGGTCTGACTTCTGGTTCGGCTCCTGGTTTGTGGTTTCCATTTGCTATCACAGCTCATAGCTTCGGCTGCTTGGGAACCGAAGTGATCAATGGCCTTGGAAGTCCGAGGAGGGGGGTCCCCAGGATGGCATTCCCACGGAGTATTGAGACGGAGGTCTCGGTGGGCCCCGTTCCCTGGTGGTGCAGGAGCCTCAGCTGTCACACGCTCTGCACCTGGGCTTTCTTCTCTCTCTTTCTGTGTTGCTTATGTAATGCCTCGGAGGACTATTTTGGAAACATTCTAGACCAACTTGTGATTGATCTTTCTGTTCTGTGTATTTCCTGAGTCCCCTGCCTTTCTCTCATCTCCTTTGGCAGGAAATGTTTTTTCCTCATTAACTAGTTTCCAGGTCAGAATTTTCCCATAAAGTATGAACTTTTCTTTAGTCCAGTATCCTTTAATGTATTTATATTTCTTTCCTTTTTATTGAATGTATTGGGGTGACACTGGTTAACAAAATGATAGGGGTTTCAGGTACACAATTCCACAATACATCACCTGTATACTATATTGTGTCCACCACTCCAAGTCAAGTCTCCTTCCATCACCATTTATCCCCCCTGTACCCTCCTCCACCTTCGTCCCCCGTCCCCCCCTCCACCCCCTTCTCCCGCCAGCGGTCACCAACCACACTGTTGTCTGTGGCAATGAGTTTTTTCTTTTTTGCTCAATCCTTCCACCCTTTTTATTTAAAGCTGAAAACTTTAAGTTGGGCAAAATACTTAATTGCTCTGTTCTTTATATTCTCGTCTGTGAAATGTGCGTTTAGTAATAGGACTTGTCTCCTCTGTGGGCTGTTGTCAGCTGTGAGAGGGGCTAGTCCAGTGACTGGTACAGGAGAAAGGTTTAATGACAGCTGGTCACCTTGACAACACCGTTAACTACACTCTTGCCAAGTTGACAAGCTGGTGATATATTGGGTTGCATATCTTTCTGAGCTTTTCTTTGCTGCCCCCCCCCCCCGGCCCCCAATAGTCCGGTTCTGAGTTATTTCTCCCGTGTGCGAGTGGGCAGAATCAGGAGGCTAGAGGACCCTTTGAAAAGCGCTAGGGAGAGAGAGCCTGTGTTGCAACATAATTTATCTCCGGGGAGGGAGACACAAAACCCATCGGGGAGACTGGACTTAGAATTATTCAGCCTCTGATGGGCATGAAATTAGTGACAGCAAGGACAGGAATTTGTGGCTTTTTGGTTGTAATGTCTGTTCTCTTCTTTGGGTCCTTTTCTATTGCTTAGAACTTCATTAAAAAAAAAAAAAGATTTAAAAAGGCATCCTTTTTGGTTCTTGAAAGGCAGGGGGCTGGCTCCTGGCTTGCGAACCTAATAACACTTACTTCTTTCTTTATGAGGGAGTTTCCTTGGCCGCTGTGGTCTGGCTATTGTTTGTCTGAATTTCTAATAAGCGTGTAACAGTCCCCTCCTCCTCCAATTTGCTTCAAAGACAAGCAGCCCTAGTGGGTTACTGGGGACAAGAGACCTTAGGAACCTGGGGTTGGAAGCCAGCTGCTCAGGGGCCTGTGGGTGCCTGCGCCCGTGGAGGAACTGCCGTTGAGTCTGTGCCCACAACACAGGTCGGCTCGCTGGAACTTCTCTGTGGGGCTCTCCTGGGCGAGACATCAGTTAGCGGACAGCAAAGTCAGGCCTGTTGGCACTTCAGCGTGGATACCAGCGGTGCAGTCAGGAGCTTGTCCACAGTGATTTATTCTCAGTGGTGGTTACGAAATGACATCGAGTCTCCCCATCGACTTGACGGCAGACACGGTTTCTTTAACACCCCCGGTTCTCGAAGGTGCGGTTCAAACCTGCCTCATCTGCGGAAGGCCGGACTCAAACACTGCTTGGAGGTCTGTGTGTTTTCATTGCTCTCTTTCGTTAGCTTTCAGAGGCCAAGATGGAGAGAGCTGGAGTGAAATAGGAGGGATCAGGGAGCAGTCTTAGCCAACAGACGTTTTTTAAATCCTCACTCCCCTCTCTGGCTTGGGGAGGTGTAAAACAATAGATTAGTGTGATTATGCCCTCCCACTCAGCCAACCCTCTCCCCCCCCTTAAAAAATAGGGTTTGTATTTCAGCAGGCTTTGTTCATCAGAAAGCTATGGAGTTTTTTTTGGCATTGGCCAGACCTTTTGTGGCTGCTCAGTGGCCTTAGGCTGTGGAAGGTGCCTTCATTTTCCTCCCCCTCCCACTGAAGCCTGTCCCGGGCACCCTGGTGGATCGGGGAGCTCTGAGCCAGAGCAGTGCTGCGCCTTTTGCATCGGTTAGTTCCTCTAAGCGATGAATACGCATCAGATATGGCTTAATATTCTTCATCTAATGCAGTGGTTCTCAGCCTTCTGGCCCTTTAAATACAGTTCCTCATGTTGTGACCCAACCCTAAAATTATTTTCGTTGCTACTTCATAACTGTAATGTTGCTACTGTTATGAATCGTCATGTAAATATCTGATATGCAGGATGGTCTTAGGCGACCCCTGGGAAAGGGTCGTTCGACCGCCAAAGGGGTCGCGACCCACAGGTTGAGAACCTCTGATCTAATGGTTTTTCCCTCCTTTCCCTTCTCCCCTCCACCTCCCTGTAAAAAGAAAAAGAAAATAACAAAACAAAACATGAACACCAATAGCAAAACTATTTCCCCATGTGGCCCTTGGTGAGAGACATTTTCCTCAGGGAGGACTTGGCCATTGGGTCTGGCCGTGGGGCAGAATTAATTCAGGGAGAGGATGAAGCTCCATAATTACAGTTACAGGCTGGCAGCTCAGAACACTGCTGGGCCTGCCACAAGGGCTCAGGGCGCGGAGAGCTCTCTGCCCGGGGACTCAGCTTGCTCATCTGTGAAATGCGCCACAGGATGGAAGCCACGGTGAGACCAACCCTGAGCCATCAAAGTGCTGTTTTAGTTGGACCTGAAGTTTTTGCTATGAAAAGGGAAGCTGAGGCTGATGGACGAGAGCTCTGGCCCTCGCATCCATGAGACACACACCGGCCTCACGTCACAGCCATTCATTGCGTGGGGGACCTTGGCCAGTTTCTGAACCTCCCTGCGTCTCAGTTTTATCTGTGAAATGGGGATACACCGATCTCAGAGGATTCCCTGGGGTAAGACACATACAGGTCCGACACAGAGGCCAGCACTGAGCGGCAGTGGCTCCTTTTGTGTAAAGGGGAATGTGCTCCTAGCAGGTTCTGACTGGGCCTGGGGTCCCTGGCTCGTTTTGCTGCTAGTGAAGGCAAGTGGATAGACTTTGGTGGACTTCATTGTGTCGTTTCTGGTTAAATTTCCTTTGCTTCTCAGAAGCTATGAGAGATGAACTGTGTTCTACTTGTCTGACAGAGAGAGATCCAAATAGGGCTTTGAGATAAACGTCAGGATTCTTCCATGGAATATCGCAAATTCATTTGCTACTCACGTTTTAACTCATTTTAGCAATCCCCTCCCCCCCAACACATATGTAAACACACACATTGATTTCTTTCCTTTTTCTTGTATTACTACAAGGATCAGTTTCTTCTGGCCTAATTCCAGAAACAACACGCCTGTCTTTTTTCATCGTTGAGGAAAAACAGTCTGAAGGCACCATAATTCCTTAAATTG
This sequence comes from Myotis myotis, assembly GCF_014108235.1. Classification (NCBI taxonomy): domain Eukaryota; kingdom Metazoa; phylum Chordata; class Mammalia; order Chiroptera; family Vespertilionidae; genus Myotis; species Myotis myotis. The sequence continues at coordinate 9,444,325 of NW_023416319.1, read as the reverse complement.
GATTTCGGTTCTTGATCCCCTTATGTTCGGTAAACAGAGTGTTCGATGGAACATCATTGTTTGGGAGCACGGGGCTGGCAGCCTTGCTTTTGCAGGGGGGAAAGGCACCATGTTGGAACCTCCTGGGGTGAGGCTCTGGGTGGGTTCCCCTAGACGTGGAAGCTCCCCTTCACCCAAAATGCTGGTGGAAGTCGGGAGGGCTGCCTGGTACTGAGCAGAGCTTAGCTGAGGAGGGAGCCTGCAGTTGTGTGTATGTGCGTGTGTGCGTGCGTGCGTGCGTGCGTGTGTGTGTGTGTGTGAACTCTGTTAGTGCCATAGCAGCTGCCACTTGAAAGTATTGGGATTTCTATATTCAAATCAAAGGCACCCAGAAGCAAAGATAAAGGGAAGGGGGCAGTGTGATCTTCACAGATGGGAGAATAAAAAAATGGTAGGGGGAATATTTTCTGGGTAATTCTGCCCCCCCCCCCTCGCATTTTTAAAAAGAAAAAAAGGAGCATCCACTGCATCCTCTCACTTGGTGGGTAGGCTCTGGTCAGGCCGCCACAGTTTACGGGGCAGGGGACGGATGACTCACCGAAAGCAGCATGGAAATGTCTGGGGCAGGTTCTGACTTGCTTGGGGAGTGAGTCAGCCAGTGTTTCTGGGGTCCTCTCTTCCCCTCTCGCCTTTCCTCTTTTCTTTGAGTGAGTTTCACTTTGAGAGAGCAGCAGGCTTGGCACACACTTACCCAAGACCTGATTAGTTCCTGAAAGAAGGCAGTGAGTTGATTGCTTACAGAGATGATGCAAGCTTTGCTCTGGGGTACATCAACTTGGATTTCTCATGCTTTATCTTATAAAGCCTAAATTAACAGCTGGTTTGGTTTGAGTTCTCCGGGATCTGACTAAGGGATTAGAGTCCATTCTCAAGTGAGTCAATCTAGTTTAATTTATTTCAGGTCTATCAGAAAAGATCAATCAAAGCTCTTTTGAAAGTAAAGCTATAATCGGCCTGCACACTTAGAAGTCGCTGTGGTTGCGCTTGGTGTTTCTCTCTGGTGGAGCGAGGCTCGGGCTGTGGTTAAGAGGGAGTATTAGAGCATGTCCCCCGGACCTCCCTTTCTGGGGGCCTCCACTCCTCCCCGGGACGATTTTGAGAAGGTGCCGTGTTCAGGAACCCCTCCTCCTAGGTCTGCACTGACCTCCTGCTCCCTGGTCTGTGGGGATGCTGGGTGCCTGGTGTGGAAATTTCTAGTTCAGCCTTGCTTAATACCTGGACCAGAGCAGATCCGGCCAGTTTTATGTCACTGATTTTGCTCCAGGGCGTTCTCTCGCAGAAATCGGTGGTTGAAGACATGCATTGAATTCTTTTCCCCCCAAAATGTCTGCAGGGAGGAATTGCTCACATAGTTTGTGAGGCGAAGGTGACGCTTTCTCAGCTATGGCTGAGCTGAGGTTTTGTGAGCACCGGAAGCAACAGCCCAAGTCGCCCATTTCTTTTGTGTTTCCATTTAGGAAACATTTACTGAACATTTATACAAGGACTATTTTAGATGCGCATGATATTCTGAGAGAAATATCGAGAATAAGGGAGTGCGTACAATCTTAACTCTAGAGTCAGATAGATCTACCCGATGGCTTAGTTATTTTTGTGGTTTTGTGTGACCTTGAGCAAGTATTGCCCTACACCTCAGTTTTCCTGTCTGTAAAATAGGTTTAATACAAATTATTGCAATAATGAAATGAAATAACATTGTATCTTGTGTGTGTGTTTTTAACACAATAACAATACTTTATCATTCTAGGGGAGATAGCAGGATGCTGAAGCTTCTCCCGTCCCCCCTAAATGCATTCAACAGAAACAAATACTTATTTAGGGTGTGCAGTGTGTTCATTGCTCTGGGGATGCCTAGATATAGTCCCTGCCCTGTAGGGATGTACATCTATTGGGAAAGAACACTTGGCAGAATCACATGACCAGAACTGTGAATCCCTCTGTCTTATGTACCACTCACCTTGGCCTAAGGAATGCTTTTGTCTTTCTTCCATTTGACTGACTCACAATGATGAGGGCCAGCCTATCTGCCTCTCCATTAATGCTTCCTATAGGTCACTCACCCTTCCATCGCTCTTCCTTCTGGTCTACTAGGCTTGAGCCTTAGCATTACCATTGGTGCCCATGTGTCTGGCCTCAGTTTTTCTAATTGTGATATGGGGATGGCATTATTCCATAGAGTGCATGGTAAGGAAGGGAACAATCACATTTTATTATGATGATGTTTTAATCCTTACTCTAGGATATTTTTTCCCATTGACTTCTAGAGAGAGTAGAAGGGAAGGAGGAGAGGGGGAGAGAGGGAGGGGGAGAAGGAGGAAGAAGGGAGGGAGGGAGGGAAGGAGGGAGGGAGAGAGAGAGAGAGAGAGAGAGAGAGAACAAGAACATCACGTGAGAGAGACACATCAGTTGGTTGCCTCCCACACGGGAACCTGCAACCAAGGTACCAGTATGTGCTCTTGACTGGGAATTGAACCCGAGACCCTTCAGTCCACTCTAACCACGGAGCCAAACCAGCCAGGGCGACAATCGCATTTTTGAGGTTCTCTTGTGTTTCTTTCGTGTGTAGGAACTTATGCTTTGTTTATTCCATAATAATTACAGAAAGAACCTTAATAGCAAAATAGAAAAAGAAAGAACAGATGTTGTCTGTTGAGCTCTCACTATGTATCAGTTTCTAGAACATTCTGAATGCTTACGGGAGTTTTATCCAGATGAGAAAACCGAAGACAGTTAGGGGACTTGCCCAAGGAGACATGACTCGGGAGTGGCTGACGGGGGTTTGAATCTAGGCCCAGGCTTGCTGTGTGGTGGCTACACTGACATGGAAACGGAGGCTGCTGTGAGGCATAGAGCGGGCCCTCTTTCATGATTCTGGTGTAGACTTTGAAGGCGAATGAGAATCCTTTCGCCAGTGAGCAGTTGGACGTGGGTACCCATGTCTCCCTCTAGACCAGCAGCGTCTCTTCTTCCCTCCCCGGTCCAGGGGGGATCTGGGGCTGGGCTCCTCTGGAATTCCTCTGTCTGGCATGAGTGGCACAAGCTCTGCTCAGCAACCAGTGGGTACCTTTCCAGGCTGAATGCACCTGACGCAGGTGAGGCTTCAGCAACCTCAACGGTGCTCTCCTTCACAGCCCCTCCTTCCTGTCTCTGCCTCTGGGGTTAACCATTAAAAAAAAAAGCCAAAGCACTTTGGGAAGTCGCATGCTGGGTGTCTACTGTGTCCTAGAAACTGTCTTAATTCATTTCCCCTTTATTCCTACTTGAATAGAAAGCAAAAAAAAAAAAAAAAAATTGATAGTCGATGCTAATAATCGTGGCATGTAATGTAATTGGAAGTGTTTCGTTGACATGAGCGCGCGAGTTTCCGGCTTCGTCTCCAGGCTGGGAGGTAGCACTAGACTTGCCTCGAGTGTCTTGTGCGAGCCTTTGATGCAGGTAGACCATATTATCAACCCGCGTGTTGCTATGGTGAGGATGGCAGTCACTGCTTGCTGTGGGTAACCTTTCCTACCTTCTTGGACACTGTTTTAAAACACAGCGGCGTGATAGCATTTCATTTAATTTGGACCGAGTTGGGGTAGATGAATCAGGGAGGTGAGGTCTAACATTTTTTTGAGGTGATGCTTTGGGGGGATTTCCGCTCTCCTAGCGCGGTGGAATATTTTGCAAATTGAGTTTTCTCATTATTTATTTAGAAATATGTTTTCTAATGGGCCGGGTGAGGGGGGATGGTGGTGGGCAGAAGGCTGGGCTTTCTTCTCTTCTGCCTCCTTCCTTCCCTGAGCATTTCTGTGAATCTGTTGGCTTTGATGCCCAGCAGCTCATACAGTGAAATGAAAGTCGGGTTGGCATGAGATGCAGAAATGATTATTCCTGGTAGTGTATTCCCATTACTGTTAATAACGTAAAGACAATTGCCCGCCTCTCAGGACTCCTGCACGCGGCTAACGGACAGTTATTTCTCCACAGACTCGAACACATAGCAGTGGGGACTGGAGTGTTTTATTAGTGGTTGCCCTGCACACCCCCAGGGTAACTCCGATTACACATAGATTTATTAACTTTTTCCTGTTGCTCAAAGGGTAACTCTCCCCCTCCCCCCCTATTTTTACTTAGGCTTTTTAAAAAAAATTATAATAGAGAGTTTTTAAGATGACAGCTTATAGTCAATAGTTTACAGTTAATATTATTTTGTATTAGTTTTAGGCGTACAGTGTGGTGGTTAGACTCGAGGGGTAACTTTTACATTCCATCCATTAAATCTCAGAGCAGTTCAGGTTTGCAAAACTCATCCCCTCCCCTTTTTTCCCCAGTCATGCATTCCCATCCCTTAAATTTTTGGGCAAAATACACAATCCGAGCATCTGAAAGGATGTTAAAAATTAAGTTGTCAGTTGTTTATGGCCATTCTTTCACAGTTCCAACTCTGTTTCTCTGCTTTAACGTGGGAATATTTTCTTATCTTAGTGGGGTAGTTTTAAGTGTCACAAGGGACAGAGTTTGATGGGAACCTCTGGGGGAAAACAGTGTTATAGGGAGGCTTTTAAATTTGAGACCATTCAGTAGCTTTTGTCACTCTGAGTCTGAACCCCAAAGCTGCCTCTCCAGGAACCCGCAGGCTCTGGAGTACCTGCCAAATTGGGGGTCTCAGAGCTGTGGCCACCTGGCTTCTCCCAGCACCTTTGGGACTCAGTTTCCCTGGCTGGGAAGTGGGGATGCTACGGAGTTATTGCTAATGGGGTACACAACCTGTGTGCGGTGTGAGGATGGTTCATGAGTGGTTCCCAAGGCAGGAGGCTCCTCCTGCAGGGTAAGAAGAGCCACAGGTGCTTGTTTCCCATCAGGGGGCGCAGGCTGCAGGGGCAGTGACGGCTCTTTGGGGACCAGGCTCTTCGAGGTGGTCCCCTTCACCCAGCCAGGGCTGCATTACACCTGGAGCACAGTTGAGGTGAGCAGCCACCTCCCTTCCTGGGGAGACTTCTTGTCCGTCTGCTCAGCCACAGCCCACTCCCTCCCTTGTGCCCACTGGGGAGGGGGTGTGAGGGGAGAGGGGCTGTGAGGCTGTGCAAACCCAGCCTCCGGCTCTCACCTCCCCACCCCGCCCCGCCCCGCCCCACACTGAGTGTGGATTCTGCCTCTGATGCCCACGGAGACCTCACCATGAAGGCGGTGAGCCCACAGCAGAGGGCGTGGTCAGGGCCACGGGGGATGGCGTGCCACGGAGGGGAGCATTGCCCAAAGCTGGCTGCACGGAGACCTCAGCGTGAGCTGCTGGCCTCTGCATTCATGTAGAAGTCTTTCCAGAGTAACCTCCCGGCGAACAAGCGTGTCTGAACAAGAGCCCGTTGTTCCCTCCAGACCTGTTGCACGGGCAGGGCGGGCAGGACGCAGACGCGGGCGGCCGTGGGTCAGGCCTTGGATTCCGAGGGTAGAGGGCCTGCTGGGGTGGGTCCGGCCCGCTCCCTCCTGGACTCCCCTGCCAGGCCCAGGTAAAGCGCTGCCCGTCCGTCCCCTCGGGGCGGTGGGATTGGGCAACCCGGAGAGCAGGAAATGCATGTCGGCGGCATAGATTTCATTCCGCACACCACCCTCGCTCCTCTCCCAGCCCGGGGAGGGAAATGTGCCCTCCGGGAGACACCCAAACCCCACAAAGAGACCTTTGTTGGAGCTGGAGGTGAGAATCTGTGGGCGTAGGGATTCCTGGGTTCGAGTTCCAGCTTCCTGCCAATCGCCCTGGCGCTGGGCTAACATTTCTGGAATGAAAAGAGGCGCAGCCTGCCCAGCAAGGCCTTCGGGAGCGAGACGCTGCTGGGCGCTGAGATGGCCTGGGCCCTGCCAAGGGCTTGGAGCTGCGAGGAGAGGAAGTCCTGGGACCCAGGAAGGCGGGGAGGTTGTTGGAGGAGCCTGAGGCGGACTCCAGGCTTCTGTCTGGCCCCTGGAGTCCTCTCCGAAGAATAAACTCTGAGGTTCTGGAATGAAGTGTCACTTGGTTATCTCCTTCGCGCTTCCCAGGCCCGGTTCAGGGGACTCTTTCTTACCTGGCTGCCAACTGAGATTCTTTCTGGGCCCTCCCCCGACCCCATCGGCTGAACCAGAATCTTCTGGGGCGGGACCTGGGAGTGTGTCTTAATGAACATGCTATAGAAATGCTTTTCGCCGTGTGCTGTCTCCTGCTTACGCCCTGCCTCTGGCCTGGTGCCTACATGGTGAGGTTCCTCAGAGTATACCTGGGCCTGGAGTTGTGTGTGAGCCGTCCCACTGGGCACTCAGCACTAGGCACGTGGTGTCCGTGGGTTGGTGCGACTCACCAAGAGAGGACTCACCAAGAGAGGGCTGCAGGATCACACCTCCTGCTGCTCAGGCTGTTGTAAAACCTCAGGATTCCTTTTTTGGAAACAATAGCTCCACTGAGCTATTTACAGACCATACAATTCTCTTATTTAAAGTGTATAATTTAGTTATTTTTAGTGTATTCAGGAGGTGTGTACTTCTCGGCACCTCTAATTCTTATCTTATTCTCCTACTTATCTAATTTTCCTGCATTGTCATCACTCCCGAAAGGGAACCCCACTCAGTCCTTCCCCCTCAGCCCCTGGCAATCACTCATAGGTAGGCCTCTTCTTGACATTTCATACAAATGGAATTGTCGAATTCATGGCCTCTTGTGCCTGGCTGCTTTCACTATGCATAATGCTTTCCAGGTTCCTCCTCGTTTTAGCATGTATCAGTTCCTCATTCCTTTTAGATGGCTGAATATTATTCCATTTATGGATGGGCCACATTTTGTTTATCCGGTCCTCAGTGTTTGTACGGGCCTGTGGTTGTGTTTCTCCAGGTATATACCCATGCGTGGGATTGCTGAGTCATGTGATAACTCTATGTTTAACTTTTTGAAGACCCGCCAGACTTTTAAAACCTTGGATTCCGTGTGTGCCAGTTGTGTTGGGCAAGACAGCAGAATGGGACTTTTGTTTGCCAGAGACGATATAAAGATTGCCTGTAAAAATAAAGCAGTCGTGTACGTCTCCACCCCCCCCCCACCCCCCCTGTGCTGTAATTGGATGGACACCCATCAGTTACATTCCTGTAGCCCAGGGTGCCGACCCTGGCTGCATGACACAGTCACCGGGAAGCTTCTAGAAAATAAAAGCCTCATCTGCAGGTCACTGAAAGCAGAATCTACCTACTGGGGTTTCAGCCTGGTTTTTCACAAATCGGTGTTGCCCATTTCTCTCCTCCTCTTCCCCATGGGTGAGCAGAAAAGGCAGAGATGGGGTGGGTCGTGCAGACCAGAAAGAATCTCGGAAGGTCACAAACACTCTCTCTCATGAGGAAGCCTGGGCTGCTGTGAGGATATAAATGGGACCTTGGGACTTGGGCAGGTCACAGGAGGAGCTTGAGAAGTGTGACTTGTGGCTGGGATGGAAATGAATTCTTCTCATTGCAAAGTTTGGCTGTAATTTTTTTGGGGGGCCTTAAAGATCTTTTTTTTCTCCATTTAATAAATTATATTCAAAAAGAAATAATGATGGTTAACATTTATTGAAAACTTGGTGCCCAGCATGGGCCTCAGCATGGGATTTGTAGCTATATGGTTAATTAGGTAATTTCCTCCTGCCCTCCCACTATTGGGGTGACTCAGTTTTGGTAACTGTACACCTTTGAGGTTCACATATGGCTGGTAGAGTGTTTCTCAACCTGGAGCAAACCTCAGTCTAATGGGGGTAGGTTGGTTCCAGTGATTCTCAACCTTCCTAATGCTGCGACCCTTCAATACAGTTCCTCATGTTGTGGTGACCCCCAACCATAAAATTATTTTCGTTGCTACTTCATAACTGTAATTTTGCTACTGTTATGAATCGTAATGTAAATATCTGATGTGCAGGATGTATTTTCATTGTTTGCAACCCACAGGTTGAGAACCACTTTAGACAGATCACAGGCCCATTAGCGTGTAAAAAAGCAGATGGAAAAATTGTGCTTCTCTTGAATCGAGTCATGGTATTTTGTTTTGAAATTTGGAATAACATTAAGGGAGGATTGGCAGGGTGTTTTGTCCATCCAAAGGGCAATGGATTGAAGGCCTGGAGACTCACAGTGAGATAGGGAGATAAGGCGATGCCATCTGCTGATAGTCACTTTCCCGCTCCTAGAGGCCAAAGAGGAGCAATGTTGGCCTCATGGGAAGGGGGTTGTAGGTCCCTTCCCGGAATGGGTTGACACCGCTCCCCCAGGGAGATGTGGACCAGGGGCCAGGGAAGACCGGCCCGTCAAGTGATGACACCTGCGGAAGGTCTCCTGGTCTCATCCACTCAGTCCTGGTCCTGCCTCGGGGGGTTTCTGTTCTCAGGGCTGGGATGGAGCTGAATGAGATTCCATATTGGTTTCTTTTCCATCAAGTCTCAGTGCCATATGGAAACCTAGTCCCATGACTCAGGGATCTTAGCACTGCTCTTGGAGGTAAGGAGGTCCTGTTGGCTGAGCAGCTTGGTCTCTGACCTTGTAATCTAACGATACCTGCCTACTTCCCCATGCACGATCATTCCGATTTCCAGTGTATTGCAACCCCTGTTGAGAGGGTTCGTCAGTTGCCTTGACAGTTAGAGGGGGAAAAGGGGGACATTTTGATGATATTCCTGATTTACTGTAGAACATGCGGAAAGTTGGGTGGGGGATGAGTTGGGGGGAGGAGTTTCTGGTAGGGGGAGCAGACCTGACCCAGGACACCAGAGCCTGGGTTCTGTTCTTGGTAAGTCACTTTGTGGTTGTGCAAACTGGGACCTTTTTTCTGGACTTGCTTTCTTATTTGTAAATGAGTTGGACTAAAGCAAACATTTCCAGATTTTTCGCAAATGAAGACCTCCCTGTCCCCACCTTTTTAGGTATAGGTAGGTTTTACTGGAGTGTAGCAAAGGAAAAGAAGGGAAGGTAGGATTGAGCAGGAGTGGGCACCCGATGGCGTTGTAACTGCCAGCCCAATGAATGAGAAGACCTGTTTTTAAATGGTGAAAATGACACTGACTCTCCCCGTCTCAAAATGCAAAACAACTGAGTGGTTACCGAGCCAAGCCTTGTACAGACATTGTACAAGTTGATACCTGGGGGAGCATGGCACGCTCTTTCCAGATGAGGAAACGCTGGCAGCAAAGGCAAGCTGGTCGTTCAGAGTCGCACAGCTGGGAGGGGCCTGGGAGCCTGTGCCCCGGACTGCTGCATTTCCGCCCATCATTGTATGTTTTTATTGTGTGTATTTGTTGACGGGGAACAGGACACAGTGGCCAGAAGTTCTAAGAATGGGGTAATGCTTTTGAATGGCTTTGCATTTTGATCAGTCATCACAACATCTGCATCCACTTGGGAGACGGTGCGCAGCCGTGCGCGAGGTTCCTTCCTCATGGTCACTCCCTCAGTATAAGCTGGTGGGTGGATTTGGGGCCCTCTCAGGAATGCTGAGCCTTCCCCAGGCTTTGTCCATTTGCAGGGGGCTTTCCAGTTAAGGGGGTTCTTTGCTTCAGGAGGATCCTGCGTGATCAGGCCCGCGTAACGGATTCATCGAAATGGTCCTGTGTTGCGTGTGTTCCACGTGGCAGAGCGGGCAGCCTTTCTGTGACTGGGTAGCCCCATCCCTCCCTGTCTTGGGAGAGGCAGGGAAGAGCCGCGCAGCACACTGGGCGTTGGGCCTGGCGTCTGCATGTTGCCGATGACTTTGTGGTGGGGTTCTGAGCCGCTGTCATTACACAGCAGGCCCGTGTCTTCGCTCGGTGACGTCCTCCTCGGGAGCTGTCCGCATTCTGCAGATACCCTCTCGTTGTGCTTTTCGGGAGGCGGGCAGGAAGCTGCCCAAGAGCTGAGTTACTCCGGGAGGAGTTTGAATACAGAGAAACGGCGCCGCTGGTTAATTCTCATGGTCCGGATGAAAAACTGAATACACTAACATTTCAGTTATTCATCACATGGGTAAGGCGAAGTGATCCTAAGGGGCTCTGCAGGAGCAGTCACCTCTTGGAGAATTCAGATGCTCATCCGAAGGCCTCGAGAGAATCTGGACAGCTCTTTGTGGGACCCAGTAGTGCATCCGGGGAACTACGGGTTTAGATGATGCTTGAACACCCTTCCAGAGCTCAGATGCATCTTAGTCCCCCTTTATTTTTTCCATCTGTGACAGGCCCTAGGCACTCACCCCGCCAGGGACACCGGTGATAGAGAAGGAGACATTGCATGATTAGTGCTTGTCTGGCTCACTCTCGAGGGCTCATGGGGCCCAAGCTCTGGAGGCCAGAAGAAAAATCAAGACCCACCTGCCTTGGGTGGGCTTGAGACCACGGACAAGTAGAAAGATACAGTGGGGCCTTGACTTATGAGTGTCCGGCTAACGAGTTTTTTGAGATACCAGTTGTCTCTCGGCCGATTTTTTGCATTGAGTTGACAGAGTAATTTGAGTTAACAAGCTCCTTAACGAGCTCGGTCTCGGAACGAATTAAACTCGTAAGTCAAGGCTCCACTGTACAGTTGTGTGCATGGAAAGGAATCGTCATAATCTGGCCAGTCTCTTTTCTTAGAGGTGAGCATCTTTAGCTTCAGAGAGGGAGGCCGCCTCCTGCAGGCCCAGATGTGACGAATAACTCAGAGGGAGACACCAGAGCTGTTTAATCTGCCCAGTGGTGTTAGCATGATGTCTTTCCTGGACGGTGTACGCGCTGATGTTTACTTAGGATGGCGGCGTTGTTGTCCTACCGCTGGCACACATCTTTCGGGCCCGGAGGGGAGGGCAGGAAATCCTCCTGACGGTGGAAGGCTGCGAGGACATGAGCACAGCACACGGGTGCGGGGGCCCTGCCCCTGTGATCGATGGCTGAGATTTCCTGCGCTGCCTTCAGTTGCACAGGCATCTTTATTTTTCTGTTTCTGGATATTTGATGTGGTTGGGTCATATTTCTCCTCCTCCACCCTCCACCCTCCACCCCACAAGCCTCCAGTAGGCCAGTTGGCCGGAGCTTCCTCATCTTCAACTGTGTGCAAACTGGGTTTTGACAAACATGATTAACTGGGTATTTTTGGAAGGCTCCGGAGGGCAGGCCTGGAGTCAGGAATGTTTCCTGCAACCCTGAGTCCAGTGGCGTGCCGTCCTCACCCTGCCCGTGGCTGGGGAATGCGCTGGCGTGGAGGGGCTGGCGTGGAGGGCGGCAGGGAGAGCCACGGGAGGTTTGACTACTCAAGTCTCTCCCAAGTCTTCGGATGGCTGATAGGAAAGCAGGGCCTGAAGCTTTTATCACCACGACCACAGGTGAAAGGCTTTCATTTGGCTGTGCTGGTCCAACAAAGACTATTTTATTTATGTGTTTCCAAGCCCTTAAAAATTCTTTTAGGGCACATCAGTGGGGAGTTAATAGAAACTTTGAAATAAGAAAAATGCCTGCAGGGTAGGTAGAACCTCAGCCAGCCAGCTCTGAGCTGTGTGCTGTGAGCTGGCAGGTTGGTTCTCGGCGTGGCTGACAGACGGGTTACTGAGCCCCACGCTGTTCTTTCCAGCGCCTTGGTTCTCAGTGATTAAGGGGGTTTTCTTCCCCCTGTTTGGTGCAGAAGGAGGCCTACTCTAAACTCTTCTCCGGGCGTGTTAGCTCCTGAAAAGATCCTCTCACCTTTCTGGTTGTGCCACAAAGGAAGCTCAGTGGGTGGGTGGGGTGGGTTGTGTGTATACTAGTAAGAGATGGTATGTGAGTGTGTGTGTCTGCCCGGAACCAAATCACCCCCAAGATACTAGTTGTTAACAAGGAGGGACTTTTAATTGCCTTCTGAGTGTTACATTTAGATGGGAATCTACAGAAGAGATGGGAATCTAAGCCAGGCATCAGGAAGCTAATCAGTTTGTTTGTTTTCTCCCAAGTAATTTCCTAAAGAATGAAAAACCCTTTTGTAACCTGACACGGCATTGTTTGGGTTATTGGCATAGACAGGAGGTGGTTTGGGGTCTGAGCCCAGCTGCTCAGAGGTTAGGAAACTTGAGGAAAGTCCCGGCCTCTCTCTGGCCTCTCGGGCCTCCAGGATCCATCTGTGGAATGGCGTGGAGATGGAGCTGAGATGGAGCGGACCACAATGATGGTGAGAATTAAGTGGGTGACAGATTCCATCCCCCACTCCTTTTCTTAAGGAGGAACAGCTGTGACTTCTGAAACCTACCAGTTGTGTTCAGCTTTGTTTGAGGCCTGGGACAACATCAAGGTGGCAGGAGACTTCACACCCAGATGTTCTGGGTTCAAGTAACTGGTCCTTGAGCACCTATTGTGTATGCCCTCAGGAGCTGGCTTAGCTTCTCTGTTCCTTGGGGCTGCTGGCTCCACATTGTTTAGTTAGTGATTTTCAAATGGAGGTGATCTTGTTCCCCAGGGGACATTTGGCAATGTCTGGAGACATTTAGGGTTGTGACTTCCTTGGGGGCGGGGGTGGGGGGTGGGTGGGGGGGCTGGGTAGAGGCCAGGGATGCTGTGGAACATCCTTCAGTGCATGGGACAGGTTCCCACAACAAAGCATTTTCCAGCCCAAGCTGTCAGTAGTGCTGAGATTGGAATCTCTGGTCAAGTGTCTGGTGTGAGTGAGTGCGTGTGCATGTGCATGTGTGTGTCTGTGTGTGTTCCCTATTCTACATTTGGTACAGGAAACACGCACATGTTACCCTGGTGATCATGATGGGGGATGCTCATCTGTGCCTCAGTCCTGATACTGGTTATGGGAACATCAAGATTAAAGCAGGCCTGTGAATAGCCCTGAGATCCAACAGGAAAAAGAATTTAATCTGACTCATTTAATGGTTCTATTAAATTGTCTTTGCTTTTATTTCGAGACTTTCTTTTTGAAAAACAAAACAAAACACAAACGAAAATAAAAAGCGCATTAACCTTCCGCGTTTTCTTGGAAGGGGCATAGTGAAGAAGGCAGAGGCCTCACCTCTCAGCTAGAACCACCTTTAACAGTGTGATGTGTATACATTTCACACGTCTCTCAGTTTCATTTTAGAGCTTTTGTTCTTACATGCAGATCGAGAAGAATTTCTCTACATTTACATATATGAACATACTGTTACTCAGATATGAATATGTACAGGAAGGAATTAGTTTATAATGACTTTATATATGTTTGAATGTATCCTCACTCCTATCTATGAATAAGGATAGAAATAAATTAATTTTGGAGACTGCAGCCACCAGAGGCTTATGTAATAGCCAGCGGCAGCCCTGATTATGTATATGGGCGAAGCGTTTGAACAATGTCTGCTTTGTGTGACATACAAAACAAGCTTTTCTTCAACACTGGACGTGCCTCCTCCAGCGAGGGCCTCTCTGTCCCGCCCACCTTTGCACAAACATTATTTATTGTGGCCGGTGTCTGATCAGGTCTTGATTTGGGACTTCTTTTTGATGCTCTTCCTTTGTGGGATCTCACCCACGTGCCCCTGGAGACCCCTTGGTGCCAGCACCTTTCCCGACCAACCACCCATGCGGTGCCAGTGGCATCCGCTTTGTGGCCAGCCGTCCCCTGAGCCCCGCGTGGCTCAGGATGGGACTCGGATGTCTCCGGGAGTCACCTGGGGGCTCAGCAACACTGGCTGTGCTCTGTGCCTCCTCCCCTCCCTGACCCCTTTCCCAGCCTGCAGGGCTATTTCAGCTTTGTTCCTCGTACCTGACCACATGTTCACGGACCAGCAGGGGTGGGGCAGGGGAGCTCATCTGAGATGACCTACTTTGCGCCAGCCACTGAGCCCTGTCATTGTCCCTTCTCCTGCCCTCCGAGGCCAGCAGATGGGGTTCTTATTAAACAGGTGCCGACCCTGCCTTCAGCTCCTGCTAGGGAACTTGCCTGGGGTTCCACAGGCAGCAGGTGTCAATGACAGGACTTGATGCAAATCCTGAGACTACCCCCCCTCCCCCCACTCGCCGCCAACCCACGGTCGGGGAGCACCATCGCTTTTAGATGGCTGTGCTCTTTGGGACCTACACTGACGCTGGAGGCGCCACGGGGACAAGGCCTGGCCATGTGCCTTCTCTGTGGGAACCTGGACACATTCAGGGCGTTTTAGGTGCCCTTGGGGCTGGAAGGCTTGAGGAGCCTGGAGTTGGTTAACCATTGGGACTTCACAGACTGAGGAATCAGAGGCTGGAAAAAGGGAAGTCAGTCACCCAAGATCAATCAGCTTGTCCTGCGTGAGGGAGGAGACAGTTCCCAGTTGCCCTGAGGCGAGGGTGGACTTTGGATCTGGAGGAAGTGTGCCAAGGGGTGGGGCAGGCATGGCAGGCGCTGGGGTGGGGTGCTGTTGCGACAGGAAGTAGAGTGAGAGCCACCGGGTGGGAAAGCAGAGGGATCGTGTAGGGGAGGAGCAGCGGGGATTCGTGGCCAGAGGATGTCTTGGGTCTCCCCAGACTCCAGGTTTTAGGGGCCAAAGCAGCGGCAGATGAGCGAGTGCCAGGTTAGAGTGTGAACCACTCCTTCCCCGGGAGGATGTGCCGCTCAGTGGATGGTGGTGCTTTAAGGCCCTTTGTTCACGGAGAGATTAATAGGGTCCAGGTATGTCTCACAAATCAGAGATGGCCACTGGCGGCAGTGAAATAAAAATCCTCCTTTAAAAACAAATCCCACTTTTTTACGGGAAGACTTCCTTGTCTGAAATGGAGATGGCATTGTTCTTTTCCCAGCTGCTTCTCTCCATATGTCCTTAGACAATTCGCGTTAGATTTCCCACACCGAATCGCAGTGTACTTTGGGGCGTGGGTCTTTGCACAGCTCGGTTTAAAAAAAACCTCTCATTTTGATCCCTCCATCGCCGTTGTGGTTCAAGGGAGGGGTGGAGACTGGGGGAGGGGGGAGTCTGGTCTATGATGCTCAGATCCGAGACATTTCCCAGCATCCGGCAGGTATTGGGCTAGAGGTGATGGGCCACATGAATAAACGAATGACCGAGGTCCTTGGTGCTCAAGGTGGTCTCCCCGCTGGCCTGACATGCCGCTTGATCAGTTTCATGGTGCGTGGTGAGTGGGAGAGCGGAGGAGCCTCCCCTGTCCAGTTAGGGAGGCCTGGAGGGGGCGGTGTGCCGGGAAGCAGCACGGCTTGGAGTGCGGGTCTGAGGACGTCTCTGGCATTAGCTGGCAGGGTCTCCCTGGGCTCTCACTGAGGGGAACTGGCCGAATCCCAAGCCCTTTCCTACTCTGAGGTTCATGGTGCTGTGGCCTGCGGGGCTGATGACCCTCCAGCTGGGAGCATGACTCCCATGGTGCTCCCAGCTGTGTGGCCACAGGCTGCTCCTGAGATTCACACGCTCCCTGCCTTGTCGCCCGCCACCCTGTTCTGCTGGAGGGCTTGAGGTCGGACAGCCGCTCCTTGCGCTGCGGAGGTGCAGGGGGGCGGCAGGAGGCGGTTCTTCCCCAGGGTCTGTACTTGTCCCCCGAGTGCGTGGCTGGAATCAGAAGGAATGAGAGAGGAAACCACTCTTGGTTTGGGCAAGAACTCCCAGTGGATGGATCTGGTGGTTCCCCTCCATTAAACTTGTGTTTTTTTTTTGACCAGAGTCTGCCATGGTGTCACCGTCCAAATGTGGAAGGTAGTTGTTACGTGTTCTGGGAAGTAAAAACCAAGACTAGTACAGGGGATCCACCGAGGTAGAAAGACAGGAACCTTCCGGAGAGGAAGGGGGAGGGGAGGGGAGGGGTGAAAACGGCTCTGTTGATATCCCAGAGAAAGAACTTGTTAGCTTTGGAAAGAGTGGAGATAAATTTGGCCCAGAGGGCCTCCCATTTCTTTTAGAGACTTTTCTTGTAAAAAAATAAAATGGAACTCGGGAGATGTAGCAAATTGGAAACAGCACATTCTGTCCATTAATGAAAGTTGCCCCACAGAATTTCTCCATTTTATCCCTTTAGCTAAATTCCTGTTTCTAAACGGGGCTAGAGGTAGGCTTGTTTGTTTTCTTAGCTGAAATCTTGGTTTTTCGTAGTTCAGGCCCATTCTCCTGGGTCAGAGCAAGCAGAGCCCCAGGGTTGGCTCACTGTGATGATGGGGAAGCTGCCCCTACAGACCCCCCCACACTGGCTGGGTGGGCAGCAGGGTCCCTGTCCATTTCACGTTTTTCTTTGCCTTCTCTTTCCTCATTGGAGCCTAACGTAAGTGCACGCACCTCCGTGTCCAGCCGTGTGGGTTTACGTGTCTGTGCCTGCGTACCCACAACCCGGGTGAAGTTAAAGGACATCTTTTTCCCGCGTCCAGAGGCTTGCTCGTGCCCCTTCCCAGAGAGAACCACTCCTGAGTTCTGTAACCATCGCTTAGTGTTTTTTGTTTTGAATTTCATAAACGTTGAATCATCATTGGTGTTTTTAGTTTAATTTCGTACCCCCCTTCCCCGTCAGAAACCAGTCTGTTGGAATCTTTGGATGTTCTTTAATAAGAATGCTTTTCGTATCTCGTCTGTGTTTAAGAATTGCAGGTAGAGAAGCCTAGGGCACACCTTTGCCTGGGACACTCAAGTTCCCCGCAGCTGCTGGAAGCCTTGTGGGCCAGGCTCCCCTGCGACCCGTCCCCACAGCCAGACCTGCCCATTCCCATCCTCCACTCCCACGGCCTCAGAGGGACACCGAGGGTGGCCACTGTGTCTTGCACCCTCTTAAAGGAGTCCTTCACCTGCAGCGTTGGCGTCTTGGTGGTGTCATTGTCTGGTGTGATGATTTGATTAACATGTGCTTTCCCCTTAGTTGGAGAGCAGGCCGGTGTTCGGTAGTCGGTGGTTGCATGATTGGATTGGGGGGAGGTCCATTGTGAAAGAGAAGTGTTTGGTTCTTTTGGGGTATGTGTTCTGGGGGGGGGTGGGGTCGATGCTTGCCAGGGCAGTTTAGTTTGCGGGGGTGGGGGGTGGTGGGTGGGGGGTGGGGGGCGGATTCTGTGTGTTTCCAGGTAGGAGATGTTGCAGGCACACAGATGGTCCTTGTCCCCATGTCTGTGCCACAAGTGACCTAATTTCTTGTCCAGCCTCATTCCTGCACCCCTGCCCGCCGCAGGCCTCTCTGGAGCAGCTTCCTCTCCTGCCTCCTCTCCTGGCCAGGATTTTAACATATATCACAGGCTGGTAGGCTAAGAGCTTGGGACTTCCCCTCACCACACTCAAAGCCTTTGATCTTTGCTTTGGAGGTAACATCAAAAGGAAGTCTGAGGAAGACAGCCAGGCTGTGAAGTTCAACGTTCAAGTTAATAGCTTGACTGAAGGTTGTGCTGCGTCCTGGCAGCATCACCGCGGCTGAAGTAAACACCGCGATTCCGCCACATTTTCCTGGAAACGGAGCCTGATATTGTAAAAGGGCTGCATTTGCATTTGGAATGAATTTGGACTGTAGTGACAGGTTCTTTCCCCTTCACCCCCTTTCCTGGGGAGTGGAAAATGGGGAAGAAACGTGTCTCCGGGGCAGGGGGGAGGGGTGATGAAGGCCAGAGTGAGGCTGAGAGGGGTGACCCCAGGGAGCAGCACCCTAGAAGTCACCCTGCCTGACTCCGGGGTTTGCTGCCTGCGGGTCCTGATTTAGCTGAGTATTTCCGAAACCCGATGGAATTCAAAGAAGGTGGCAGGCAGGCAGGCAGGCAGGCAGCATGGCTCTGGGGAAGTCGCGTGCAGCCGGAACATTGCAGTGAGCCGAGAGCTGGGGCGTGAGTGACTCTGGAAGCAAATGCGAAAGCAACCCATCGGTCTCCTCCGCTTGGTCTCTGCTCAGCGGTGCGCACCCTGGTTGGCTTGTTTCTTCGAACATTTCATGGAGCCACTCCTTTTGTAGACTTCTATCCAAAGCTGGGTTTGAGTGGTTGTCTAACGCCGTTTGGCGAGCGATTCACTGAGGGGACAGGTTTGCTTTCTTAGGCTGATGGATCATCTCCCCCGCACTTGCCTTGCGTACCTTTTTGTTGTGTGCGCAGAGCTTCCTGGGACATCTGCTCGTGCTACCACCTAGCATCATGAGCCACTGTTCCCCTCCAGCTCTCAGCCTCCTTGCACTGACCTGTCTCTCCCCACCTGTCTCTCCCCTCACCTGTCTCTCCCCTCACCTATCTCTCCCCTCACCTGTCTCTCCCCTCACCTGTCTCTCCCCTCACCTGTCTCTCCCTTCACCTATCTCTCCCCTCATCTGTCTCTCCCCTCACCTGTCTCTCCTTCCACCTATCTCTCCCCCCACCTACCTCTCCCCCTCCTATCTCTCCACCTACCTGTCTCTCCCCTCACGTGTCTCTCCCCAAAAGCTTTAGTGGGGTCTTTAAACCCTGAAGGTGTCAGCCCTGGGCAGCTAGACTTTCCCCGATGTCTTTAGTGGTTTCTTGGGCTCCTCTCATCCCCATGCCCCCTTCATGAGTTTTGGCATAACTGTGTATCACCCACGCTATTCTTTATTTGATGCATCCAAATATTTGATTTCACTAATTTAAACTCAGCCTTACTGTAAAGCCTAACATCTGTGAAATTATAAGTGTGCTGTGCTACTTATTTTTTCCTAATGCACGTGAATATAATCCTGTAACTGCAAGTGACACCTTGTCCCACCTGAAGTTGTGCTTGGTAGCCCCACAGTTTGGGAAACGCGGCTTAAGGAAAAGGAGTTGCCTTTCCTTTCCCTCCTGGTGGCTTGCAGCTTTGGGTACCTGTTGACACCTAACCCTCTCCTTTTCCTGCTCCTGAGCCAGCCGACTCTTGCTCTGCTCAGGAGTAGATTCAAAATTCTGCATGCAGAACGGTCTTAGGCCTCTGGGAACCAGTGTTAGAGTGACCGGAATGCATCCTGGACCAGATGGTCCCCCCATCACTCTGGGTGCTGCCCCTCTGCAGCTGCTGGACACCTTTTCCAAGTCCTCACAACCTGTCAGGTTGCCACCAGCTTTCCAGGTGGGCGGTGAGGCTGGCCCGGAGCAGCCTGCCTCCCTCGGGTTGAGTTACCTTTTGAAAGGTCTCGGCAAATCCCTGCCACCCTTGATCAGAGTTGTTGGCACGAAGACCCTGTGGTTCTAGGTTTTCAGCCCTTGAGACTGAGCTGCATTCATTATACATGTCCATTTGGCGCCTTGCTGCAAAGGCCTCTCCTGCCACGGATGAGTGTGGGCTTGTGGAAATTGCTCAGCGCGTACAGGATGCCCGTCTCTGGATCGGGGTCTCCAGAGCTCCAGGGACATGCCCCTGGGCGCTGAGGATGCTGCTCTGGGAGAAATGAGCTAGATGCCCAGACTGGTTTCCCGGAGTTTTGGGCATTTTTTGGGCCCATACTTAAAGCTGTAAAGGGCCACTGTCAGATTTGTTTAGCTCTCAATTCATGATCATAGAGGACGGTGAATCGAAGCTGGCGCTCCTGGACACAGCCTTTCATACATTTAAGAGAACCTGTAGAGTCTCCTGGGGGGAGAGGTGAGGGAGAGATGAAAGGGTTTCTCTAGACCTGCTCTGTAGCATGGACTGTTCTTTTAGGTAATTAATGGGGATCATAAAAGAGGAGCACACTGTCCATTTATCTATCACTTGGGGGTCTTAAATCTTTGCGTGGTCTCCTTTAACTGTGTACCATGGTGTCACCCACGGCTCCTGTGGCTCCATGCTCATTGGTCCCCTCTCTGGTCTGCTGGGATGTACCGTACCATTGGGGACTGAAGAATGGGGTTTGGGGAGCTTTGGGAATTTTGAGTTTTCCTGCAAAGTCCTGTAGGAGTTTGCTTCTGTGTTTGCTGGGCGTGTCCTTCTAGGGAGAGTGGCCGGGGTGGGTCAGCTGGGTGAGAGGACACGGGAGCAGATGCAGAGGGGCGCGTGGCTGACTCATTCTTTGTGACAACAGCTTCTACTCATGGATGTCTCCTACCTGTCATGTATTAGGACTGTGGCTCCCCACATGTGCCGCACATTTGAATTGTCCAGAGAGAGCGCTTTTATAAAAGCCCCCGTGCTCAGGCCCTACTGTGGGGAGGAGCCAGGCTCCCACCCTAATTGTAATGATCCCTAAGGAATGGCAGGGTTTAGGAACCGCTGTACCTGGATAACAAGGTGTGAGTCATGTGCACCTAAGTCACTTCTGCTCGGCATTCACCAGGCACTCTTCTGAGCATTCACACGCATCATCATCTCAGTCCTCATGCAGTTAGGGACGTGGGTGGCATTGTCCCCATTTTATAGACAAGACAGCTGGAGCTCAGAGAAGTTTAAGCACCTTGACTGAGGTCACCGAGTTAGTCCGCGGTGAAAGGAAGGTGTATCTGCCTCCAGAGTCCATGTCATCGTCCTGGATTCGTCCTTACCCTGAAGAGACCTGGCTTTGGCGGATGTACGCTTGATGGGTGCGGGCCTGGTGCGTGGAGGTGGGGGGAATTGTTCCTGGTAGACTTGGTGTCTGAATGCTTGAGCCCTGGCGTATGAGTAGTCATTTTCTTACCTACAGATTAGGGAAGGGCATCCCAGGTGGAGGGAACTGCATGAGCCAAGGCATGGCATCCCAGAGTGGCGATGGTGGGTGGTCTGACGCAGCGAAGGTTGTTTGGGATTCTACCATGAAGGGCTGTGAATGCCGCCTGCTTCAGAGACCCCAGGTTCCAGTGGGCAGCGTGGGGCCTGGGGTTGCAGTGAAAGTGTGGATTGTGGTGCAGCAGGCCTGGGCCGGGCACGGAGCCTGCTTTCTCCCATGCTCTTAGTTGCTGCTGCCACACCTGGAACATGAGGCCATTTGGCAGTGGTTCCCAAACTTTGCTGCATGGCAGTCTCCTGGGAAACTTCTAAAATCCCAATGCCAAGGTTGCACTCCATTCCTGTTAGGTCAGAACTTCTAAGGATGAGAACTAGGCATCATATGGTTAAAGCAGGGGTGGGGAACGTCCGGCCCGCGGCCCGTGAAATCATTTGTTCTGGCCCTACCACGGCATTAGGAGTGAGTTAATTAAATGTTTGACCAAACATAGCAGGCTCATTTTCAGGTTGGTAATTGTGTATGGCCTGCAAATGATGTTACAGATATCCAAATGGCCCTTGGCAGAAAAAAGGTTCCCACCCCTAGGTTAAAGGTTACCATGGTGACCCCAGCGTGCAGGAGTGATCGAGACGAGAAACACTATTTCTGGGGGTAGGGTGGTCTTTGCCGAATTTGAACAGGGGTCTGGCTGCTCATTCCTCAGCGTGGAGTGGAGAACCATCGAGACTGTTTTCTTGGTGTGTTAGTGAAGTCTGCCATGGTTGTGGAGCGCCTGCGGCAGGCCAGGCGCTGCTCCCGGGGCTGGGGTGGAGCGCTGTGCGGCTCTGCTGGGGACCTGAACTAGGAAGCGAAGGAAAGGAAGGCAGGGTTCCGAGAGCGGGAGCATTTTAGAAAGCAGGACACTCAGGACTGGAATCACAGGTAATTTGGCCAGGACCCTAAACCAAAAAAAACGAACACCCTTTTCCCCTTCCTGATGAAAGGGTTTGCTGGGCATTCAGTAATGAGCTAGCGGAGGGCCAATGAGTGCCTGCCTAACCTCTTCATTTCTGCAGCTTCCTGAAGGGTCTCACCTGGGGAAAACTTGCTTTGCTTCTTCTGGGGTTTAAGTGTTTGAAGGTACCAATACATTTTTCTTAGAAAAGAACACTCACCTGCAATTCACGTTTTTCATTCATTTCAACGGACCAGCGAGAAGCAGCGAGTGCTGAGTCTCTCCGTACAGGTCTCCCTGTAACCCCTACGTGTGCCGAAACTTGACTTGGATGCCAAAACCAGTGGGGTTCGCATATGAGGACAGGGTTGCGTGAGGTGCCTGGCCTCTGAGTAGTGGGGGTGGCTCCGCAGGAAATGCCTTAGTTTCCAGGTTAGGGTTCAGCTGAGACACTGGTGGTTAAAATCCTGCACTATGCCCTGCTCTCATCCCAAATCCTCATAGTCTAGTAGCAGTTACCGAGGACCCGGGAGGGGCTTCAGAACCGGTGGGGCCCGGGGAGGGCCATCTGCTGGGCGTGACTTACTTTGAATATCATTCCTGCTGCAACCGGAAGACTGTCTGGGGGTAGGTTTGTGAGTTTATTTTCAAGGCCCGGCCATCCTTCCAGAATAGAATGGAAGGACATGCTTGTCACGTGGAGCTTTCTTGGTTGGTTATGTCAGGGCGTGGATTCAGGAAGCCTTCATCCTGAAATGAGTCGATTTCATGAGGGCCCGTCTCTTTCCACTTTGGGCCAGTTACCCATAGCGCCCCCTCTCAGTCTTACAGGGCCCTGGTTTAGATGATGCATTATATGGTCGCCCCCAGTTATTATCACCTACCTTTGTGTCGCTCTGAGGAAGCCAGGGAGCCAGGATCAGAGCGGCTTCTGTTGGTGCCTCGATCCTGCCTCCCCTCAGCCCTCGTGAGGGCCTTCGTCCTGTGGGAACTTGGAATCCTTGGGTAGCAGCAATCCTGATGTCCACGGGTCCAGGCAGTGTGGGCCCCCTTCCCCTGCCGTCTCTGCAGGATTCTGGAGGAATAATTAGTTCCTGTTTGCAGAGCACTTTGAAATTCTCAGATGAAAGGCACCAGAGAGGCACAGGGTATGATTATCTGTTATTATTCGGAACCAGGAGGGGCGGTGCCTCTGCCTATGCCAGGCCCATTCCTCCTGCCAGTCTTTTTCTGCGGATGGGCCTTCTGGATACAAGACCCAAACGGAACAAAGTCTGAGGGGATGATGAGCAGCCATGAGGGGATGGTGAGAAGCCATGCGTTGTCTGCTCAGGACTGTGCACATGGGGCGGGAGAGACACAGGGGCCCGAGGTCCCAGAGCCGAGGCCTGGACCCTGGCTGTCCTGGGGCCTGGGGTGAGGCGGGGCTCACCATTGGCCCCACTTGCCTGCGCTCCGTGTATTGTGTGTGCAATTTAGATTTCACTCGATTTACGATATTAATGATCAGGGATCTGCTTCCTGACCACCCACATGCACTTGTGTCAAGAGGATAGGGATTGCGAATTATCTTTTGCTGTGGTAGAATGTTCCGGATTGATTCATGTAGGCCTCAAGTGTATGTGTGTCAATATTTCATTTCTTCATGAAAGTTTGACATGCCAAGACAGGTACCCCGCAGCTCGGGGCAGAACAAGGAGCCCCAAAGGGGAGCTCTCTGCACGCCTCCCCCCCCCCCCCCCCCTTCACCTCAGCTTGCTTAGACCGGAATCAAATTCATCAGCTGCTGAGAAAGGGAAAATCCTTGGGCCAGTTTTTTTCTTTTTTTGAAATGAAAGATTTGGTTTGTCTCCTACTTATCAGCAGAATGATGTCCGCCTCCCTCCATCCCCACTCAAAAAACAAAAAAAACCCCCTCAGATAATCAGAAACGGTTGTACCCTTAATAAAAATAAATACCACCAGACATCGCAGATAGGAGCACCAGTGTGGCCCCCGGCAGCCTTGCTGCCTGGTGTTTTATAAACTTGATGGTGTCTCTTTGCCCCGAGGCTCAGAAACCCGGAGGACTGACCACTTCTTGAGGCTTATCTCCAGTTTGCAAAGAGCCCCCGGCTAGCTGAGCTGGGGATTTCTGTGTCTGCAACTCCCCCCCCCCCCCCCCCCCCCAAATATATTCCCTTTTACTCTTGGTCTCCTATTTACATGGAACAGCCAGTAATACTCAAATCCTAGTTGGCCACGAAGCCAAACATTGATATATGTTTTCTATACCTGAACGATTTCTCATATGAACCCTGGATTTAGTTTATAAGACTCTCCTAAACCATGGGGATTTGCGTCCCACAGAGGAGTAATTTCTGGGGCAGAGCCTGCGAGTTTTCTGAATGATTTCCTCCGTGAGCCAGGCGTGGCTGCTCGAATGAGGAATCCCATGCGGTGTGGGCGGGTAGAAGCGGGCGTTATCCTATTTTAGCCATGAGGAAACCGAGAAATTACCAGTGATGGAGTCAGACCCCAGCACCCACTTTCCTGACTCTCCCTTGGGCGCACTTTTCAGCTGCCCACACTGTCTCCTTTACGAGCCTTACTGTGGTGGTGGAGACATCTTCAAATGGAAATTCGTGGGGGAACCCTGCTCCCCTGGACTGGAGCAAGGATGGGGAGGAGCAGGGGCAGGGGTCTCTCTTGGGCGTGACCCTTTGCAGTTGAGCCAAAGGGAAGGCTGGCCACGTCAGGACACCTGCTGTGGTCTCTGTGGACTTTCCCTCCTTCTACTCCACGCCCTCCTGTTTGGAGATCATGTGCCTTGTAGAATCTCCTAAAAAAGTGTCTGGTTATTGGGAAATCTAAGCATTCCTGTCCCGGTCCCCTTATTTCTCAGAAAAAGGACAGAGGAACCAACTTTTTATTGAATCTCATGCTGGGCCTATTAATTGGGTCTCACTTTTCACAGCAGCGTTGCAAATGGAGTTATGTTTGTGTTCATTTTACAGATGAGAAAACTGAGGTCCAGAGAGGTACATTACAGACCTTTGCTGTTTAAAATGCATCTTTTTTTTTTTTTTTTGCAAACCAAGAAATGCAGTGTCTTGAAGAGGGCAGGAGAGAGCTGAGTAAGGTGACATTTGGGTTGTCAACACGTAATTATGGAGCAGGTCCAGTGCTTTCCACTTCAGAAAGCTGGGATGTGAGCAGTGAGGCATCTTCTCAGCCCCTTACATGACATGTTGGAAGAGAGAATGGGTGGAAGGGAGACTCGGCCTCCCCTGCGGGCTTTCTCCTGAGTCCTCGCTGGGGTGGCCAGCCAGGCGTACACACTTCCTGTGCACCTAGTGCTAGGAGCTGGAGTTAGAGGTGAGCAGGACATGACCTTGGGAGGCAGCCATGAGAACCAGGAAGTGGAGTCAAGCCCTTATGGGCGCGACTCTGGAAATGTGAGCAGCATTCACATGGGACCTAAGAGTGAGCGTGAGTTTCTCGGACATAGTAGCTGAGATCGCAGCCATCCTGGCAAACCCAGAATGGGGTGCTCTCTGCGCCTGAATCACCTTTGCAGAGGTCCTCACGGGCGCCCGGAGGGAACCGTGTCTCTGGCTTGTGGGAAAGGCTTCGTCGTGGTTTTAGAGGCCCGTGAGTTCTTGTGGAAAGTGGCTGCAGTGGCTCCCAAAGGACTCGTGATGGACTCAAGTTTCTGCAGCCACATTTCAGTGTCACCAAGTATGGTGGCCCCTCACCTTTCATGCCCTACATTAGTTAGGTCTCCCTGAGAGTTTACTGAAAAATGTGTTTTCTTCAAAAAATGTTGCTTTTAAGATTCAAATAATGGGTTCAAAAGTATAAAGCAATAAGAAGAACTGTCCATAATCCTACTCCCTGGAGGAAACCATTGTGAAAGGCAGTTGAATTTTCTTCTCCAAAGTAGTCAGTAGCCGTGTGGTTTGGTTATAGCGACTTTTCAGGTGTGCATGTGGTCACAAGGGCAGCTCACATTTTGTCACGTGGATTCAGCCGGGCCTGACACCTGCCCCTGGGTGGAAAGCAAGCCACTGCCTGGTCTGTCTGCAGGTTGTAAGTGTGGATGGCTTCAGCAGGGGCAGGTTCAGTTATGCTCAAGACTTGACAACGCTGCTGGTTTCTTTGTTGCCACCTTTGCCCCTCTTTAAAAGCAGGAATAATAGGTGGTGACTAGATGGATGCCTCTTAAAATATGGGGCCGTGCTGCGGCCTTGGGTAGGCTTTTGAAAAGTTAGTATGTGTGCTGTGTTGTTGTAACTAATGAACCTTTCTGGCCCTGAAGATAATGAGCTCAGAGAGGGCAGTGATGCTGCCTTACAGCTCACCCGAGGGTCCCTGTCACCCACAATGCGTCTGGCTTACTGAAGGGAATGCTTCTTGATGGATCCTGGGGTTGGAAGATGGATGTAGTGGCCGCCATGCCGCTGGGGAGCCAGCTGAGAAGAAGGTGGTGGGTGCTGTCACTGGCGCTTGCAGAACTACCTCCCTTCACCCTCATGCCCTGGTCGGGTGTGGCTCCAGCCTCTACCTGGTCCTGTCTGCTCCTCTTTCCCACCTGGAAGGGCCGGCATCAGGCACAGCTCAGAACTCCCTTGCCCACTCCTCCCTCCCCTTGGCGCCCCCTCCAGGGCTGGAGGACCAGATTGTGATGGGAGCATGCTTTTCTGCCACCGTCCAAACAGCAAGTTCCTAGCGACAATGGGGCAACCAGATGCAGCAGCGGTGCATTCCTGCAATAACAGTACCTCGTGTTTTTATCATATAATTTACGGTCTAAATGCTTTTCAGATATGATTACCTTTATTTTATAGATGTGGTAACCACGGCTTCTTTGGGGATATGAGGGGCGATGCGATTCTGGAAGCTCTGGTGGAAGCTGCCAAGTAGCTGGATATTATTTAATGGAATCTTTGCATCTACCCTTCGAGGGGGTTGAGGGAAGGGGAAGTTACTCTGCAATAACTGGGAGTCAGAGACGTGAGATCTCTGCCCATGGCACTCAGCAGGTTGGGTGAGAGCTGGGGATTTGCACCCAGGTGACCGGAATTTTAGGCCTTGTGATCGTTCTGTGTCTAGCACCCAGCATAATGCCCAGCCAAGAGCCGGCATCAATCAATATTTGTTGAATGTTAAATGAGGCTTAAAGAGACCGTTCATGCTTGGCACCGGGGCAGAGGGAGACAAACATGTTTCCTGCCCTCATAACCTTCACTGCCAAGTCCTGTGACCTTGGGCTGCTTGCCTGACATTCTCAGCTCAATTTCCTGAAAACTCATCTGAAAAATGGACTTAGCCAAGGGCATGTCCTGCAGCCCGATCTCCAGTGTTACATGCTTTCTACTACTCACTGTTTTGGTTTTCTTTTTCCTACACACAGCTTCCCTTTTTATTTCCACCTTCTGGAAAACACATTTCTGATGACAGGCTGTAGTATTGGACGACGACAACGAAAAAGGCCAAATCATCAAACACTAGCTTCACAGTAACAACAGCAGCGGTCCTCGCACTGACCCTGATGCTAGGCGCTGCTCTAAGCCACTGCCCACAGCCATGATTGGGCAGAAGCTCTGATGGACAGGGCTGTTAGCGCCCACTTCAGAAGAGGTGACTGAGGCTCAGAGAGGTTAAGTAACCTGCCCGAGGCCTCTGAGGACTGTGGGCGGTGGTCTGGGATTCAAATGTCAGAATCGGTCTGACTTTCTGCTCTTTAAACTGCACTTAAGACTTCACCCCCACATGCATTTGTTCTGGGCATTTTCATGCCTCCCTTGTCTCCTCTACGGCCAGACCATTGCTTTCCCCATTCTTAGGACCCATGGTCAGAGCAGGAGGAAACCCACACTGGTCTGTGGACACAGCTAGGGCTGGCGATGGTCCGCAGTCAGGGTGCCAAGTCTGACCCTTGGTTTTCTGCCTGTCAGTGGCCAGCCAGGGGCACCAGAGAGTTCTTCGAATTTCCCTCTCTCAACTGCCTACCTGTTCTTCAGGCAACGTTTCCAACAGGCGAGGTTTTGAATTTTATCGACGTCTCTGAACTTATCGACGTCTCTGAAGAGAGATGGAGGAGGCAAAAAACATGAAGTCATAGCCTGGGAGAAAGGTGGCCGTTTATTTTGGAGATTTCTTCCCCTTCTTTCACTTTGTGCACGTGCAAAACCTCTTTCCCGCGGAGAGTTTGTGTGGTTTCTTCGTAGCCCTTGAGCTGCTGCTGCTGGGTTTATGCTAACGCATTGCAAGCCCACGCTCTGAGGGCCGACTGTGCTCCCCGTGTGTCTGCTGTTTGCAGAGCACGAGAGGCAGGAATCCGTTCTGCTGGGCTCACGGACGTGTCAGAAACCTCTTCAAGTTTGCGGCCAGTTGGAGGGCGATGCAGTGGCTTGTAGCAGCGGGCCTGCAGCCGAGCGTCCATGGAGCCAAGAGGAGGGCGGGCACAGAGGAGACCAATTGTAGTCACAGGAAAATTCCACTTACCAGGGGGCTGGGAATGAGTGAACTGCAGGGTTTGGCGGGGAGTGACCTGGAGAGGCAAGGCTGGTTAGCTAGGAATGTTCTGGTCACTTTGCTTGACTTTGGGTTAAGTGTTCATTTCCCGTTAAGCACAGGATCAGACACAGAGCCGGGGATTTGCTTTTGGGGATGATTTTGAATCACGTACCATCTCGAGGAGTTTTATTCTGATGACACTGATTATATTAATAGCAATATAATAGCTAGCTAATAATATAATAGCTAGCATTTACTCAGCACTTAGCATATGCCAGGCAGCCTGCCAAGCGTTTGATCCTTACAAGAACTCCGAGAGATGCCTATTTGTTTGTATTCCCGTTTTACAGATGGGGAACCCAGTGCTCAGAGAGGTGAGGTCATTGGCCCAGGCTCACCCCGTTCTCTTAAAGAACCCAGTTCGTTTGGGTGTCAGTACTTGGCCCGTACTAGGTGCTCAATACATGTCTTGGTTCAGGAAGGGAGTTACGGAGCTGGGTTTGAACCGGGTTCTGAGCTGCCTCTGGGTGTGAACTGGTCTGAAGACATGCAGTCCCCACAACTCCTGTCTTGCTGCTTTGGGTCCTCACAGCCGCAGATTGGATTAACCTACTGGGGACTCAGGGTCCAGAGGAAGAGGAGCAAGGGCACGTGTGGAGGCAAGCACACGGCCCCTGGGGTATTTCCTGGGCCGGTGGGCCTTTAAGGCATAGCATGAACTGTCATTCCAAGGAGCTTGCTGGTTCGCATTTTCCCTCTGATCGTGGCGGTGTGCGATTCACCATGTTGCCCTGGGTCTGCAGAGCGAGTTGGGTTGCCTCTGGAGGACCTTGCTGTCGGATGGCTGCAGATTCTCCTGTACCTGAGCAGAGGCTGAGCGGGACCTCGGGAACTGGCTTCCTCTTATTCAGGGGAAACTCTAGAGAGCTGCAGTGGCATCCTCAAGGCAGAGCCCTTTGCCCGGGCACAGAAAGAGAGGAGGACGGATCTATGTAAAATACCCGAATTAATAATTTCTTACTTTCCCATCTGCATGTGGCCAGTAATGGGGGGGTTCTGGTCATTACCAGGTGCCCATCTCGGATAGTCTCTTGCTAATCACTCGTATGCACCCAAAGAGGAGGTACTGTGATTAGCCCACGTTATTGTCCTCCCTTTGCAGGCAAGGGCTGGAGGCACAGAGAGGCAAAGCCTTCTGTCCAAGGCTCCAGAACAATGAAGCCGAGAAGCTGAATTTGAACCCAGACCCTCCAGCCCCTGGCCTGTGCCCTTAACCATTCTGCAGTACCCACCTTGCTTTGAATTAGTGAGGTTTTAAGTTGATTATTTAATCAACCTGCTTCTTCTCGAACCTTCTGTCAGCCAACTCCACGACGGGGGAGACGGCACGGTGACTTCCATCCATAGGCTCAGCTCAGGCTGCATGAGAGAGCACAGGTTAGATGGGTAGGGAGACTGTACCTAGTTCCTTCCCTTCACAGCTTGGCCCTTTCCTAGGACCTGGTTCTCTTTGACCTGAATCTGCACCTCTTGAGTCCAGCCTGCCTTGCGCCTCTCTCTGCTGCTAACAAAACCCCGAGACCTGAAATTCCGTTCCCCAGGATCCCGGGAGCTCTAAATGTGGAGATGGCGCGCTCTGTGGCCAGAGCTGGTTGGGATTACAGATAAACTGAAGCCTGGGAAACTTTCTTGCTATTAATAGTGCAGAGCTTTGGGGGAGGGAATAACCAAGCTCGATGCTATTGGGATTGATTTTGCCTGTCCAGATGACATACTAATGAGCTAAGTGGTTAGCTTCAGATCATTATTGCTCCTTCCCAGGCCAAGTTCTTTTAACAACGAAAACCACAAAAGCAGAGAACAAGTTGGTTTAGAGGCCCGGGGGCCGTTGTTGAGAGGGGAGGCTGGTCAGAGCGGGCCTGCTCTGGAGGAAATGAAGGCGGTGGTCCCTTCAGAAGAGTTGTGCCGTCTTAAATCCATCTTTTCCAACGGCTCTCCTTTTTGCGGGGGGGTTGGGGGGGGCGGCGGCGCAGGAATTTGATTGGGCATCTGGACTTTTGATGGGGGTATTTCTTCAGGCCTTTGGAGCCTTTTAGAAAGTTTCTCTCCCAGCCGTAATGTGTCAGGGTTTGCTGTCAGCCTTCTCTCTCCAGGGAGAAAGTGTTGCCTAAACCAACCCAAAGATCCCTATCTCTTCACATCACCCACTTTGATTGTAATGTCCATTGTTCTGCTCTTTGCTTCTAGTCCCCCCATGTATACAATTGAAAACACAGTCACAGCCCTTCAGTTCCGAAGTGCCTGGAATATCCTGATGTTCGGAGGAGACCTTGGAAGTGGACAGGACTGTATTTCCTTCCCCAAATGAGGTTATTGTGCTCGAAATATCTCCTGGTAGTTTATTAAAGGAAACCACAGGCTGGGGTCAGAGGCAGTTTCTCCTGCCTGGAGCCTGCTGTCTTGCCTCTTCTTTCTAGATCTTTCTCCCGCCCCATCACGTGCCCCTACCTTCCTCCAACCAACCCCCAAACAAACTTCACTGGCGGGCGGGGGAGTGGGGGCAGCCTTGCCATGGAGTGGCATTTGAGTAGCCCGTCCCCACTTGTTGCCCCCTGGGACGTCAGGAAGGAATTTGGGGTGTGGACTTCCTTGAGTGACTGGGATTAGACCAGTTGAGTCTGCAGTCAGACGAGAAGTGTGTGGGCAAAGGGAACTATTGTGTGAGGCTCCTCGCTCGGGACAGAAAGCCTGCCTTCATCTTTTGCTGCGCCTAATGGACAATTGAGACATTCAGCTTACGTCTGAAAGGGGAGTGGGCCGGAATGGTCTAGCAGACCTCCCAGACGAAGGCTTGTAGGAGCAGCAAATAGAGACAAGGATTACCAACAGGGGAAACAACCCGGCCGAGTCCTGGGAGAGAATGTTTATTTCCTTGCTCTCTAGGAGGGATTTGGAAAGAGCCATAATCCTGGGTTAGGAGTAATTTGTTACAGCAAGATGATACTTGAGTGACAGGCCACTTCTGGCTGAGGCAGCGGGACTTGTGTGCAGGGGGGTCGGGGCCTCCAGAAGGTCGGCCTCACTAAATCTTCACCCTGGCCCGGGGGTGGGGTGGGGGTGGAGGGGTTGTTCCTCCCCAAGCAAAATTAACCAGAGGCGCTGCTGACCTTTCGGCTTCCTGGGTGTCGTGTTACGAGGCATCTCCACATGCTTGTCACGGCTGGAGTCCGACAGTGAAAATTGGGACGGACGGAGAACTTGCTGGAGCCGCCGACCTCTTTCAGATGTGACGGGGGGGGGGGGGGGGGGGGGGATACAAAGGCTGTTCGGCCTGGTTCATGGTTTTGTTGGAGTTTGAGGACGTGAGCCAGGTCTGCGTGGCATTTGGTTCCTACGTCCACCAGCTAAAGCTCGCTGATTGGGTGCCCACTGGCCGCCAGATCTTTGGCTGTGCGTTGTTTTTGTGGATTGGGGGGAAGAATACGGACTTGGGAGGAGAGCCTGAGGAGGAAAATCCAATTCTTTAGAGCTCACGGCTGTGGGAAAGGAAGGAATTTTTAAAAGTTTTTGATTTTAATACCTCCTGCAAGGGGATGAATCATATATTTACAATGTCCCTGCCAGATCACTGGGACCCTGCTACTCCCTGGCTTTGTACCTCTCTAAGGTCATCCGATGGCTGTGTGTATAATGATTTACACGGTAGACCCGTGGCTTCCGACTTGCAAGTCCCCTGTGCAGTTGGAGGAAGAAATAGTACATTTTAACCATCTTGGACCTCAAAAAATCGTTTCCTTTACTTCATTTACAGTTTATCCTTTGAGGCTGGAAAAAGGATGAGGAAGTTGGTGGGAAGGCTTTAGGCAACAAACGATTCCATGCCCATTAAAACACTGTAACAGGTATTTTTAAAATTCATTAAATTTATGGGGGTGACATTGGTAACATCATATAAGTTTTACGTGCATAATTCAACAAGACATCACCCGTATATTGCATTGTGGGCTCACCACCCAGTGTCTAGCCTCCTTCCATCACCATATATTTGACCTCCTCTACCCTCTTCATCCTCCTGCCCCCTACCCTCTGGTAACCACCTTCCTGTTGTCTCTATGAGTTTTTGTTTGTTCGTTTGTTGCTTTCTGTTTTATGCCCCGCCTAGGAGTGAAATCATATGGTTCTTGTCCTTTTCCGTCTGACTTACTTCACTTGGCATGATACTCTCAAGATCAATCCACTTGGTTGCAAATGGCAGTATTTCATCTTTTCTTGCGGCCGAGTAGTAGTTCATTGTATACATGTACCATGTCTTCTTAATCCACTCATCCGTCAAGAGGCACCAAGGTTCTTTCTGTGCCCTTCCGTGCCCGTTTCTGAGACAGAGAAATTGAAGTGCAGAGACATGGTGACCTGCCAGAGGCCACGGGACAGGGGAGGGCGGACGGCAGGATTCAGATTTCTGAACAGACGTGTCTGCTTTTCTGTGGGCTTAAGTTCCACTCTATTTGTTTTTAACCATATGCCTTGAAACAGCTGTTGCACAGAGGACTTCTGTCCTCTCTGACGTGCCTCTTCACCCGCAGTTTTAATCCAGGGTATGCTGTGCTCTGCCCATCTTCCGGGAAGTCTCGGCATTCCCCTGCCATGGCCACGGCCCCTCCCCAAGAGCCAGCGCCAACCAAAATCACATTTGTAAATTGCTTGTTTCCCAAGATGCTTTGGAGGGTATGATTTTTTTTTTTGAAGAATAGGTTCACTTGTTTTCCAGTTCATTCTGTATGCATTATGGCATTCTGGGTGGAGTCTGTATCCGTGACTGTGTGTTCTCCCTCACCCACTTAAAGTCCACGTCAGTAGGGTTTAGTATATTCACAAAGTTGTGCAAACATCACACTATTTCCATAATATTTCATCATCTGCAGAGAAACCCTGGGCTCACTGGCAGTCACTCTCTGTCCCTCTTCCCCCCAGTGCCTGACTCTGTCTCTATGGATTTACCTATTCTAGGTATTTTATATAGATTAATCCTCACCCAAGGATATGTTTTCCGTTGATTTTTTTTAGAGAAAGAGAGGAAAGTAGGCAGGGAGAGAACAGAGAGAAAAAGAGAGAGAGAGAAACATCGATGTGAGAGAGACTCATTGATTGCTTGCATTCTGCACTCGCCCGGGACTGGGGATCAAACCTGCAACCCAGATACATGCCCTTGACCAGAAATCTAACCTCTGATCCTTTGGTGTGCAGCTGGCGCTCTAACCACTGAGCAACCGGCCAGGGCATGTGACTGTCGTTGTCTGCCTTCTCTAAAGTTAACATAATGTTTGCAAGGGCCACGTAAATGCCATTGTGTGGACAGACCACATTCTCTTTATTCATTCATCAGCTGAGACTTGGGACACTCTTATCCCAACACACACTGCATATTCACCGAGCTCCCGGGATGCTGCCCCTGGTCCCCGAGCTGCTCCGTGTCTCCTAGCTTATTCTGTGGGTCTGCAGGTGCCTGGATCCACCTCAGCATGCTTGTAGAGAGGCAGGCGCTAAGTAAGACATCCCAATTACCTGGACTAAACTTGGCCTTTTTATAAGCAGCAGTAATAAAAAGTGTGGGACCACAAGGTAGGTTGTCTCTGCTCGGCCTCTCACTGTGAGTTTCCTACAGCGGCATGCAGGACTCCTCATTTGTTAGGCACCGTCCAGGGGGCCCAGGGCAATGAGCTTGCACTGCCTAATCTAGAGGTTGAAGATGGGTGAGCAAGACAGGAAGGTCAAGGTCTCCTCCTTTCAAGTTCGCCCAGTGGCTTCATGTCTCCTGATCCATAGCTCAGGGATGTGGGTGCTAGGGCAGGGCTGCTGTTTGGTTGGAATGCCAGCCCCTTGCAGTGAACTTGGTCTTGAGGAGGCTACAGTAAGACGCGGAGGTGGCTGGTCCTGGGCTGCTTTTGGTTATGACAGAGTGCGATCTGTCTCTGAGGCTGATTTCCTGCCGGCTCCCTGTGTAGGGTTGGGGCTGCACCATTTCTTTTGAGGGCACTAGTACCCATTCAACTCCGTCTTTTTTTGGGGAGTCTTGAAGAGTCTGGCCTGAAAATACCAAAGGTCTGCATTCTGATTCAGAATCCCTAGTAATGCATGACTAAGTCACTTTCAGAATCCCCGGTAATGCATGACTAAGTCACTTCATCTCTCTCGGCCTCACTTTCTTCTTCATAATGTGTTTGGAGATTGTCTGCTTTGACCACCTAGAAAGGATGTGTGGACAGTCCATTTCGAGGTTTAAAAGAGCCTTTGAGGAAGTCGTATGGGATCTGCCAATGTGCAACATGCATGTCATTGGCACTGCCCCAACCCTGACAGTGTGTGTCTGTGACTAATCATCTGAGTCACCTGGCAGGTTGGGGAAAGAATACAGACCCCTGGCCCACTCCCAGACAGTGGGGCTTAGCAGGCGCGAGTGGGCCAGGAGGAACATCTCCAAACAAACCAGTGAGGTTTGGGAACTGGGAGACCGTGTCACCATCATGAATGAAATCTAACTTGTCTACCATTCATTAGATGGTTATTCCATTGACTGGGTCTTAGATGACTTTGCTAGGCCTCAGAATACCTAGTCCACACTGGACACAGCACGTACTTTGTAAATGCTGTAGGAATTCGGGTGTTAGGATCGAAAGGGGTTTTTGAGGTTATGTTCCCCAGTTTCCTGCTACAAACTCAGGCCCAGTGTGGGGGAACAGGTTAGCCAGGGAAGAAGCAAAGCAGTTGCCCAGGTAGGGACACTGCTGGGCCTGGAATGTTTCTGGATTCTCCTCCCCCTTGCTGCTCCCAGGAGCTCAGTCATAATTTTAAGAGTGACATTTTGGGGAGGTGCGAGGAAGGCCTGGGTTCCAGCCTAAGAGGGCTCATCTGGGCATGAGGGGAAGGGCCTGGTCAAATTCTCCTCAGTGTGTGCTCCCATGACCTGCTATGCCGCCACCTCCCTGCAAACCAACTGACCTGGCAAATGCCACAATATCTCAGGGACAGGGGCATTGAATAATTGGCCAGGAAAAGAAAATAGTCAGTCTGGTTATTGAAATTTTTGTTTGTTTGTTATTTGTTTGTTTTGCTTTATAGCTCTGGTAGAAAGTATATTCTGGTAGCCTTGGAGGAAAATAATGTAATAGTCTGCCCGGCTCCCAGGGGAAAAAGAGAGATGCTGGATGCTGGAGAAAGGTTATTTTTTCCTCTGGGGAGTACTGGGAGGTATTCCCTGAGCCATGCCCTTTGAGAAACTGATCCCTGGCTGGGGTTCAGGCAAGGATGCTCACAGTTGATAAGAAAACCAGGGAAGGTAGAGAAGTTCTGACGTAAGCCAGGGCAAAGCAGTGAATGCCCGGTGGTCTGGAGCCCTGTGCACCCACCTGCCCGCTGACCCAGTGCCCTCAGGCAGGCCGGGCCTTGCTCTTCAGGCCTTAGCTTCCTCCTTGGTAAGATCTGAGTTGTAACTTTCTGCCCATTTATTTCATAGGGTTATTGTGAATGTGGTTATAACTCTGGAAATACTCTGTACATGTGAAGTGATACTGTGAGGACCCTTTAGGTTGTTATGATTAGGAAGACAAAGGTTAACTATAGGGATTTCATTTAAATATTGTATAATGACCAACCCATAGAGATAGGATGAAATGATTGTTGTTTTGCACAGGTGCTTTGATATCCACCCCTTTCATACTGAAAAATGGGATAGTTGGTGACTTTGAGGGAAACATTTCCAAGTTCCTACTATGTTTGGTTTTATTTTAAAAAAAAGACAAAGTCAGTCCTACCATCTTACTGAATTTTTCATGTGGCTTTCTTCCTTCTCCAAGTTCGGAGTGTACCCAGCCTTCCGAGGTCTTTGGTTTTTTCTTTTCCTTGGTAACTATAGTTAACACTCCCAACCAGCAGAAATCATCCATTTCTGACTTTTCTTTCTCTATGCAGTCATGCTCTGTAGGCATATAAAGCCTCTGTAAAGAGAGCTTCTATCTTAGACTCTCTGTGGATTTTTTCAAATGAAGGAATTGTTGGAGTATGTTTTAACCTAGAGCAAAGCAGCCCCATCTCCTATACCTTCTGCACCTGCAGGAAAACTGGTCAAACATTCTGTAGAGGTGCCTGAAGGATCCTGCAGAAACCTGAAGATGTCCGAAATAGTTTCACACAGCTTTACTGTTAAGTATATATGATCAATGCTAACTTTTGGAAACCTGTTGGTATGTGTATATTTCAGAGGGTAGGGCATTATTCAATGAATCACCACCTCTTCTATTTTAACCATTGGGATTCCCTAACACCCCAGGGAAAAATTGCTTATTTATAGAAGATAAGCTGAATTTTCCATCTTCTATTTCTGAGAAATGAAGTCGGTTCAGAAAGAGACGGCCAGGCCTGTGTGCATGTGGATGCTCCCCACATCATGAGCTCCTAAAGAAATGCGTATGTGCTCTTGGCATTGATGGTGGTGCCTCCCGTTGGCTCCCAGAATTTTTCTATTTTGCTCTTATGAGGAGCAGCTTCTGGTGGCCTGTTGTTTTGTGAAATTCAGTGATGTGAACATCGTAATCAGGGCTGCGCATTTCTAGTAGAGCTGGCGTGGGCCTCACCGAGGCTGCATGGGTAGGGTGGGAGCAAGCCACCTTGCAGGGAGGAAGGATTAGTGACTTTGGACGAGATGGGCGGGGTGGGCGGGACTCTCAGTTTGGGGTGTTTAGGCAGAGCAGCGACTTTCCCTTTTATAAGAAACACATGTAGAACTTTTAGCACTGGTGAGCGAGGAAGTCTTAGCCGTTACTCTGTCACGAGGATGGCTTCCACTTAATTTGAATTCTTGTAAGATGAGTTTTTCTAGGAAAAAGCACCCCTATTGAGAAATAGCTTGGATTTTTGTACTTTGGTAAAGGATGACTATCTACCAGGCTGGGGAGGGGAGCAAAGCCTTCAAAAATGATCAAATCAGCCCTTTCTTGGGTGGTTTTTCTACAGGACCTAGTTTTCCAGAATATACCGCTTTCATCTCCGCTGAACAGTGTTCAGGCCCTGCTGTGTCCCTCTTCCCACCCCGAGCTCTGCCTTCTGCCCGAGCTCCTGGCGAGTGCCATCTGTTGGTGGCAGGCAGAGTTGGCATGGCATGGCGCGGGGTGGGAAAGCTGTACACATTGGAAAGCTCTGGGGAGAGGAGCTTCTGAACCTAGGAAGTTGATCCCAGAGCACATATGTGGCACATCCCCACGGCCAGAGGGGTTCTGCCTGGTATTCCTTTGTGGTGATTTGATGACACGTGATACTCTATCAGTGTTGCCTGGGAAGTGGGTGAGAACCTTTTCCAGTCAGAATTGCTGAAGGGTTTCGAACTTCCGTTTAGAAGGGAGAGAGAGTTATTTCGGTGAGATTGTGGTCTGGTGGTCAGACCCGACCCGGTGACTGGGAGTCACGACCAGAGCTCAGATTCTTTCCCGAACTTTCCCTCTGAAGCTGGAGTCTTGCCAGTGACAAGTCAAACCAAAGTATTGCTTTTGGACCACCAAACTGGTTTCCTATGTGATTGTGTTGGGCTGCTTGGATTTAAGGACCCATGAAGGGATATATCCTGTCTGACATGGTCTTCAGGTCTTTACACGAACCTTCCCTAAGCCAGGGGTGGCAGACCACGGCCCACACCTGCTTTTGTGTGGCCTGTGAGCTGAGAATGATTTTGATTATTTTTTAAACGATTGGAAAAAATAAACAGAAGACGACTATCTCCTGACACGAGAAAATCATATGAAATCCATATTTCAGTGTCTGTAAATGAAGTTTTATTGGCACACAGCCATGACATAATACAGGTGTGCATACGTGTATGGTCCATGGCTGAGTTGAGTAGTTAGGAGAGAAATGGAATGGGTTGCAAAGCCTGAGCTATTTACTGGGTGGCCCTTCACAGGGAACGTTTGCCAACCCTGCCCTGAACAAACAAAGGGGAGGCTCCACAGCCCGTCCATCTGTGGAATGGAGCGAATGGCAGGCAGTGCCGGGAAGCCGCTTTGGAGTTTATCAAGGATGTGAGTTTCCTGGCAATCCGCGTCATTATCATCATCGCTGTCCTTTGAATTGTCCTGTTTGTTTGGGAAATAAGTTTGGACCAAGACCTCAGCAGCCCTCCCATGGCGGGTTCTCTGATCAGCCCCTTCTCGCTACCCTTGCTACCCAATCCGGATCCACACAGATGGAGGAACTTCATGAGAGCAGGTTCTCCCAGGCCCGCTTGAACCTGAACTCAGAGACGCCTTCTGATTTGGGAGCTCCATCCCCATGTGCCTTTCCTATTCCTTTTCTTTTTTAATTGGAGTTGGAGGAGGAGACATGCGAGATGTGTGCCTTTCTCTTTTTGCTGACAATTTAACAGGCTTTTAGGCCAATGGTATTGTGTATATTTTGAGACTTTGTCCCCAGGCCCAAAAGCTTAACTTAAGCTCCCCAAGATGTATCATAAAATACGATTTTGGGAAAAACTCTAATGGGCCATGAGCAGAACATTATTGTTAAACAAAGGATGAAATGCTTAAGCTGAGATGGCTATTTTTTTTTTTCTTTCCTCAAAATGAAAGTCAAGCAGACTCCATTTCAACAGTTTTCAATGCAGGAATTCCCACAGCCCCATTTGATTGCAGTTTGTTGAAAAGTTTAATGTTTTTATAGGCAATTCATAATTTCCATGTTGAGCAGCCTAAAAGGAAGAGAGCTGGAGCCCAGTGTTGTTTTTATAGTGGGACGGTGGGAACTTTTTTTTCCTTCCCCCCAAAGGATATAAAACCAAAGTGGAACCGTTGGGAAAACATGGCGTGGCTTTCCAGCCGGTTCGCGAGTCCCAGATGCTCCTTTCTTTCAGGTCTTCCTTTAGGACCCAGCAGAGTAAATAGAATTTCCTGCTGCTTAATGTCTCCAGGAAGGAAAAGATTTTCCTCGAGGCTCTAATAGTACCCAATTTCCTTTTTCTTCCCTTTATTTATTTATTTTCTCTATTAATAAGGACCAATTGTGGAAGATGAAGAGACCTGGGAAATCCATCACTTTTGGAGGAGGTTAATAACTTCCTTTAAAAAATCCCGACATAATACTCACTTCCCCACAAGGAACCTCGTCAGCCCGAATGCCAGTTAAGATCCAAGGGACGGTGGGTTTGCGGGGATCCAGCCGTTCTGTGGGATCAAGTTGCATTGGGCCCCAGAGGTTGGGGCTGTCACTGGGGCGTCCCTGCAAGTCGTCGGGACTGGGGCCGTCTTCCTTTGCCATCTGGATTTGGTTAGCTCTCTCTGGGCAGCGGGGCGAGTCTCATTTCCTCCAACCAGTAATGTTATATAGGCAGTGATCCTGGGCTGCCCTAACATAATTGAAAATTATGTGTATTGTAGGCTCGGAGCGCTGAAATGTAGGCTCATAAAAATATGTGGTGCAGGTAGCCCGCGGAGATTGGATATGGCACACAATGAAGCTTTTATGTAAAGGAAGAATTATAAGTCTCCGCATTAATGTTGCATTATGGGTATGATAATTCTTGGGTGGGGTCCTCAGGGCAGGTTTGTCATGTTAAATAAAGCCTAGATTTCCTAATCCTGGGGAGCTGGTCCTTGGGATGCAATCAAATCCGTTTCGCAGAAGGCCAAAGATGAAAAGTTGTCCATTAATCGATCCTTCCCCACCGAGTGTAGCAGGAGATGTAGGTGTGTGGTAGATTCCGCTGGGCATTTTTCTTCACAGGTTTTTACGAGATGGAGGGGTGAGTGTTGGCAGGTGTCCATTTCGGTCGGCCTCAAGGAAATGACTCTGCTGAGTGGCTTTGACCAATGAGGCCCATATATTTATGTGGCCAGTGAGAATGGGCGAAGTCAGGATGAGACAGGCAGAAGCGATGCCCACAGCCCTCTAGCTTGGGCTGTAGGGCAGAGGGAGACCATGGAAACATTTCAGTGGTTCTCAACTTGGGATAGTACTGCTCCCAAACGAGGCATTGGAAATGGTTTGATTATAAGGGTGACTGAGGTGGGGGACAGGGGGTGCCTGCTGGTATTTCCTGTCTGGAGGCCCAGGCTCCTAGAAGTCTTTCACCCGCCCCACCACAGAGAGGACCAGCCCCTCACCCGCCCCATCACAGAGAGGACCAGCCCTGTAGTCCAGTGATGGCAAACCTATGACACGCGTGTCAGAGGGGACACGCGAGCTCAGTTTTTTGGTTGATTTTTCTTTGTTAAATGGCATTTAAATATATAAAATAAATTTCAAAAATATAAGTCTTTGTTTTACTATGGTAGCAAAGGTCAAAAAATTTCTATGTGTGACACGGCACCAGAGTTAAGTTAGGGTTTTTCAAAATGCTGACACACCGAGCTCAAAAGGTTCGCCATCACTGCTCTAGTCTATAGATAAAACCTGGAGGTCCTTGGAGCAAAGGCATTTGATGCAAGGTCTTGGGGCAAGTGACTAGCACCAGCAACCGAGCTTCCTGTGCACAGGATGCTGCTAGGTAAACACTCTGAAGAAGAATCTCTCCATCCTCAGCTTGGGAGAATGACTGTGTACTTGGGCAGGTGACTCGTGGGTTAGTATCTTCCAGCTTTAGGTGGAACTGAGTTGGGTTTTCATTTTCCAAACGGTTGTGTCTTTGAGGAACCCATGGAGAAGCGCGTGGGTGGCTTTGGCCCTCTTCTGTCACACGGGGTTTGAGCGAACCCTTCCTTCTTTCTGGACTGCCCTTTGCTGTCCTTTCTGTTGAAATGTTTTCGGTGCGGCCGCCCCCGTTCTCTTTCTCAGAAATGCCACCTTCTTCTTGGCATTCCCCGGGCATGATTTCCCGGGTCTCGGCCACCGCATCCCCCGTCCTCTCTTGGCTAGTGGAGGAGTTGGCTCCCTCCTGCATAAGCCCCCTGAGGGCGGCATGTTTGTCTCTGTGATGCACCACGCAAGCTCTAATGGGTGTTCACTGAGTTCCATTTCCTGTAGGATTAGTATTAAAACTAGCCTTTTTTCTTTTTGCTAGAGGTTTCTGAAAAGATCAAGGTGGCTCCTTATATATCCTCCAACTAACCCGTGCCTTAATCAATTGGCCTTTTGAGGTATGAAGGCTGGTATCAGTGTCCTTATTAAAATTGGAGCAGTGTCTAAGTTCTGTTTGGTGGCCTGAAGTTTTCCCGAGTGAAACTTTTGTCACCAACAAAAGTCAAATGCCCGGATGTGCTTGTGCTAAAAGTCTCGGTGACCAGACAGGCCACCTTACCTCAGTTTCCCTATCTGCCCAATGGGGAGTTAGATCGGTTGATGGTGTACGTCCCCCTGAAAGCTGTCCATGTCACTTTTGATAGAAGTAGCCCCCCTCCCTTGCGCTGTGTATTCATTTTCTACCTCAGACAAGGGTGGAGATAGACATATTGGCTTCTGTCTTTTATCTTGCTCTCCGTGGTAAACCTGTATGCATTTAAGAATTCCTCCAGCCTTTTGAGTTGAAGGTATAAGTTTTATGGTGCCGTGTTTGTGCATGTTTTACCAAAAAATACAGGATGTCCCCCCCAAAATGTATACACAGTTTGAGTGATTATGAAGTCAGTGTTTATTAACATACAGTTCATTTTCAAAATTAAGTGAGTTATCAGCTGTTAAAGTGTGTATCCATTTTTTGGGGAACACCCTACATTTTTGTTCTGGAGGAGGAATTCCCTCCTCACCTTCCTTGGGTAACTTCCAGCAGGGGACAGTTCCACACGTATCCTCAGCTTCTTCCACGCGAAGGAGGAGGGCGTTTTAGAAATGTGGTCCTGAAAGAGAACATTCAGAGTTGATGGTCTCTTGGGACTCTGGCTGGAGACTCCACTTGCTTTCTTCCTCCGGGAGATCTCTGTGTCTCTTCCCGCCCTCCGTCTCGCCCTCCCCACCGCTCCTTCTAAGTGAGGTGTAGTGTTGATGAGGTCATTTTGTCTGAAGCTACCTATAGCTTGATGGTTAATAATATTGATGTTGTATACAGGTACCTATTGAACATGAACTCTAAGGAAGAACCTGTGGGTGTTGGATGGTTTTTCTGTCGTTGATGTTGTTATTCACACGCTCTTAAGTTTTTTAGTTTCTGATCCATGTGTCATGAACCCCAAGAGTTCTCTCTCAGGGCAGCTGTTTTGCATTTCTCTGCTATGTTTATTTTCTCCTTCCTTCCTTCCTTCCTTCCTTCCTTCCTTCCTTCCTTCCTTCCTTCCTTCCTTCCTTCCTTCCATTTGATCTTTATTGTTGAAAGTATTACATATGTCTCCTTCTTTCCCCCATTGACCCCCCTCCAGCCCCCCTGCCCCCCTCCCTAGACCCTCAGCCCCCTCCCCAACACCCCACTGTCTGCATCCATGGGTTATGCATATAGGCACACAAGGTCTTTGGTTGATTACCTTGCTATATTCACTTTCCATGTTCGTTTTGTTTGCTCCCCAGTATCTGCAGATGAAATGGCCGCTGCTCGATGTCCAGGCAGGCACCCTCCAGAGCAGACAAGCCCTCAAGGATGCACGCTCTCCGTCGCCGGCGCACATTGTTGTGAGTGACCTGACAGAGGCAGTCGCTTCCTTTATTGGGGGGAAGATGAAGAACATGCTCTTTGGTTGATAACAGGCCTTGTGTGTCAGTCTTTCTTTCTTTAAACATATTTTGTTTGGCATATTCTTGGATATGGTGTATGTCTAGAAGGTACCTGTTTTCTTCTATTGGACCTTAGCGATTATTACCTACCCGGAAAATTTCCCACCTGTCCTTTCTCTTAGCATGGGGTCGAGTCGAGCTTCGTGGGCTCCAGTTAGTAGGCACAATCATCGTGGTGTAGGGCAGACTGGAGATGGTATCAAGGCAGTTTTAAAGACTATAGTACTCCAAATCTTTCCTGAAAAAGTCATTTAGGGGAGGTGAGTGGCAGAGGAGGGAATTAGAAATTAGACTTTTTCCAGCCCCCTACCCCCCAATTTATCTTAATTGTTGGAAAGAAACACTCTACACTAACATCAGAAAAATGTCTTCTGGGATGATTGATTGAACTTAGAAATGAACTTAGAAAGGCTTAAATTAAATTTAAACTGTACATCCATGGCTTTGAAAGCACAGGGTTTAATTAATACAGGAGCCATTTGTTTGTAGTACTAAGAGACTACACCATACCGTGTGTGTCTACATATATTTTTAATGCACTTTCTAAGGATTTTGTAGGTTCGGAAAGTGGAATTTATAAATTAACCTCTTGAGAAGATAGCTCAGCCATATTAGGATATTCTCTCTTTTAGATTTATGTCATGAGCTAGACTTTATACTTTCGAAATAATGAATGGAAGACACTTTTATAACAATTTTATGACAGGTAGAATTATGCAAAGCACGGAACAGTTCATTTATTTTTTATTTAAGTATCACAAAATGTTACCCATTAATATATTTTGCCTCCGTGTTACTTGTAATTTCTAAAAATGGCAAAACGATTTTCTTAAGTAGAAAGATCTCGGATGCATTGTGTCAAAATTCAGGTCAACTGCCTCCTTATTTTGTAGCTTGCTGTAATTGAGAATATATTATTTAATGAATTTGCCTCTGTTATAGGAATATCAAATATATATGTGGATGTATGTGTATATCTATCAGAAAATAATTTATTTCCATAAAGCCACATCTTGGGTCATTGTTTGTGAAAATGTCTTAGGAATTTTTGTTATCAATAAGGCATGTAGAAAAGATTGACATTCTCCAGAAACTTCCTCCTTCCTCTAACCCCACAATAAAATGGATGCTCCTAATTACACATGCTCTTATGATGCCAAGATTTCAGGGCTGGAAGTGACCTTAGAGCTCAGGTAGGCCCAACTTGCTCTCAGAAAAGGAAACAGGCCCAGAGATGCCTTAAGTGACTTGCCCAATGTCACACGCTGTGCTAGTTAGTGGCCAGAGCGAGGGCTGGACCCGCTCTGTGCTCCCTTCCCGGGGCCTTGTGGAACGTCCTCTCCTAAGGGAGAGACGTTCACTTCCCATGGCTGGTTCTGTTTTGCTCCCTCTCCATCGGGTCATCATCAGGGACAGAGTCATTGGTGCAAAGAAGTGGTTGGCTCAGGGTTCCGACGCAGCTTTCTCCTAGGAAACGGGGTGCCATGTCAAACCGTGTGGTAACAACGCCCCAAGATTTTACAGAAGTGTGATTGTCCGAGTCCTCGAGGGGATATGAGGAAGCCCACCCATTCCACATTTCCTGCCACCCCGAATTTCCCAGCGTGGGTCTAGGCTTTGCCATTTATTTCTCTGCTTTTGGA
Organism: Myotis myotis; assembly: GCF_014108235.1. Lineage (NCBI taxonomy): Eukaryota > Metazoa > Chordata > Mammalia > Chiroptera > Vespertilionidae > Myotis > Myotis myotis. Next base: position 9,400,085 of record NW_023416319.1, on the reverse strand, counting down.
AATGCTTGGTGTGGGACTCGCCCACATTTTTTTTTTTTATGTACAGAGATAGGATATTATCTTTAAAATCCCTTGGAGGACTCTTCTCTCTTTGATTGTGGAGAGAAGCTGTAATTCTTAGAAGTGGTTCAGAGTGGACACTGCACCTCATAGGTATGTCCGGGAGGTCCACGGGCCACGCTGGTGAGCAGGAGTGGGGTTTTGGCCACTGGGAGAGGGGTAGGTGACTGTCCTCTCTAACACCTGCTTCCTAAACCCCATAAGAACAGATGCCACCAGTCGGCCTTGAGCACCTTATATTTTCATTTGCAGAATGAACTACCCTGAACAGTGGTTAAACCATATTTTTTTCTGGGAGCCCCTGTGGGTTTTGGTGAGGAATGCAGCCAGAGGAGTTAGGGTTTTTGTTTTTTCCCTCTGCTGTTCAGTCAAAGGCATGTTTACCATGGCAACCACTTGGGAGAACACCACCCTTGAGATGGAGACCCTTGTCCAAAGGGGCCCCAGGTGGCAGCTGTAACAGTAGCTGTTGTGCTTTCTGCTCCATTCCTGGGGACCTGCCCTGGGGAAGGGCCCTGGTGTGGGGGGTTTGGGTGGGTGGTGGAGGGGTGGGCTCTGGGAGCTGGAGAGAGGAGAAAAGCCATAGCTTGGACAATAGGAAACCAAACTTGTGAAATACTTAATGCTTGTGGCAGCTGACTGGTTATATGAGTCAGCCCTATAATTGTGCATTTCTGCAATCTTCACCTGACACCAAGGGGAAAGGAAGAGGGGTGTTGGGCGCTGGGGGTGGGCTGGGGGGAGGGGGTATTAGTAGAGGGAGATGGAAAGTAGGTGGAACAAGGCTGGAGATTGTTGACCACATACAGTTTTGGGGACTGAGGAGTCATACACCTTGGGGACTACATTTCTCATTGCATTTTCATTGGACATAGAGTGATGTGCCGACCGGAACTGGCTTGGCAGGTACAGGATGCCTGTGTGGATAAAAGGGTCCCTCTGCATCATGGCTGATGATGTGTCATTTGGCTCAATGCTGGCCAGAGACTGTGGTCCATGTGGAGATGCACTGATGAATGGCCAGTTTTCACCCAGACACTGGGCTCTTCCTCACATTTTATTTTTCATTTTTTTAAAGGAAATGTTGTCACATCACAGCGTTTCATAAGACGTGTTTCAAAATAGTTGTCCAAGGATTGCTTTCTAATTTCTGTGAAATTGGAAGTTACTGTGATTTCTGGGCCAACCAGTTTCATGATGATTTCTAATGTTTTCTTTTGAAAGTAGAGAAGTGTTCAGTGTTTGTTAGTAATCACTGGAGACTGTCACTGTCGCAGTCTGCTAAGAAAGTAACTTTTCCCCGGTCCATATTTGGGGCAGAATTCTCACATGGGAGCCAAAAGCATTTTGTCTGAATATTTTAGTCGGACTGGATTTTTTTTTTTTATGTGGTATGTGGATTACCACATTACAAAATATTGATGTATAGAATAAACATTCTCAACAAGGGGAGTTCAATTGATTAAATAGTATTTAAATTTAGAAGCAAGCCCTATGAACTTTAGTTCCTGTAATGGCTACACCATCTTGTTTATTATAATTTACCTTCAAGGATGATGTTTTGAATTTGGGGAGGGGGGCTAGCCAAAAAATAGGAATTTACACACAAACCCATCTCTCTCTTCTCCATTTCCCTACCCCCCCCCCCCCCCCATTCATCTATTTCCTAAAAGTCTCCAAGATACCACCCATAAGAGCCAGGTTGTCTCCCCCCCCCCCCCCCCCCCCAGCCTCCCGTCCTATTTTCTCATTCACAGAAGTAGCTCATGTTTCCTTCCCTGTGGTGTTTTTCAATTTATATTTAAAATTGTTTTGTCGACAATGAGTGCCAGGCAGCTGGTTTGTGTAAGTGGTTGAGCCCGAGTCTTGGCCGGGCTGCCTCCAGGGCCGGTAAACAGAGGGTTCCAGGCTGCTCCCTGGACGCCACCCCCGGTGTCTTTGTCCCAAGGCTTTCATTTCACTTCCTTTGTACCCGGCAGAAGAAGATCCTGTACCCCAAATGGTGGTGTTTTGGTACAGCGTGTATCTTACAAAACGGCGAAAGGCTTCAGAAGGTCCCACCACGTTGTCTTGGGGGTTTCCTTTTGAAGCGGAGGTGGAGTCTACCTTAGGGCACATTTCTCAGCGGCTCTCCGTCCCGGGTGTCTTGCGGGGTGATGAGCACCGGGGTGTGGGGTGAGAAAGCCGTCTGAGCCCCAAGGAGCAAAGCCTTCCAGACTGTGCCGTGAATTTTTTGTTGTTGTTCTTGCGTAAACGCTGAAAGCGAGCGCAAAACTCTCGATGGGATGTGGCGCGATGGTCAGAACTTCAGACGAGCCCCCGCCGTCTGCGTGGGGAGCATTTTCAAGTCAGCTGGGGGGGGGGGGGGGGCGTGGCGGGCCTCCTGCTGTTGGTTTCTGAAGAGTTCGGGGCGTGGGGAGGCTTACTCCCAGTTAACAACAAAAAGCGACCCTGAGAGCATCCTCTTCGCGGTCCAGTACATGCGGGCGTGTCCAGGGGCTGCTCTTCTGCCGGATGCTCTTGGCAGGGGGGGTGCCAGGAAGCCCTGTTGCGAGCCAAGGCCCAGCAAGACCCTAGTAACCCCTACCTGCCAGGTGGGAGTCATTGTTCCAGGTGCCCTGAGGAGTCCCGGGTGCCAGCGGGTCTGGCCAGGGAGAAGGGACTCAGACTGCGAAATTGGTGAGGAGTACAGGCTGGGAAAGGCCCTCTGGGGAAATGGCATTTAAAATGACATTTGAAGGCTTCCGTGGAGTTGGCCAGGCAAAGGTCTGAGAGAAGGCGTGGAAAGTGGCAGAACATTCCAGGCAGAAGGAAAATACATGGACAGAGGCCTCAGGAGGAAAAAAACCACACAGAACAAAACTTGGCTGTGAGAGAAGCAGGAAGCCAGCTACAGTGGCAGGTCTTGAGGGTGCAGGGAGAGTGGCCTGGAGGGGCTATGGTGAGGCCTTGGTGTTTAGCCCACCATTGTGGGGAATCGTTGGGGGGTTTGGCTTGTGTGAAGCTGATGGCAGCAGGGATGGTGAAAGCAGCTAGATCTGGAGGGGACATCAACAGAACTTGCTGATGGCTTAGATATTGGTGTTGAGGGAGAAAGGGGAGTCAGAGGTGGCTGGAGAATGCCATTCACTGAATGGGGAATATTGGAGGGGAGCAGGTTTGCAGTGGGAGAGGTTTTTAAAACACTACTTATTCATTCCAGCTTTATTGATATGTAATTGACATATAACATTGTATAAGTGTAAGGTATGCAGTGTGTTGACTTGCTACACTTACTGTAAAATGATTGCCATCATAGTGTCAGCTAAAGCCCCCGTCACGCTACATAAGGTACCATTTTTGGGGTGGTGAGAACATTTAAGATCTGCTTTCTTAGCACCTTTCAAGTTTATCATTATAGCCACCATGCTCTACATTAGATCTCCAGAACTTAACTCATGTTTTAACTGGAAACTTGTACCCTCTGATCAGTATCTCCCTATTTTCCCCAACTCCCAGCCCCTGGTAACCAGCAGTCTACTCCATACTTCTGTGAGTTCAGCTCTTTCAGATTCTGCATATAAGGAATATCGCTATTTGTCTTTCTCTGCCTGACTTATTTCACTTAGCACAATGCCTTTAAGGTCCATTCATGTCACATGGCAGGATTTCTTTCTCATGGTTGAATACGAAGAATAGTCTGTTGTGTACATATAAACACACACCACATTTTCTTCATCTGTTTATCTGTTGATGGACACTTAGGCTGTTTCCAGGTCTTGGCTGTTGTGGATAATGCTGCAATTACATGGCAGTTCAGATAACTCTTTGAGATCCTGTTTTCATTTCCTTTGGCTATATACCCAGATGTAGGTTTGCTGGATCGTATGGTAGTTCTATGTTTAATTTTTTGAAGAATCTCCATATTGTTGTCCACAGTGGCTGCACCAATTTACACTCCCCTCAGGAATGCAAAGGGTTCCCTTTTTTCCACATCCTGTTGGCGCGTTATCGCTTGTATTTTGATGATAGCCCTTCTAACAAGTGGGAGGTGTTAATTCATTGTGGTTTGGATTTGCATTCCCCCGATGATTAGTGATGTTGAGTACCATTCCATCGACCTGTTGGTACATTTCATGTACCTTCTTTGGAAAAATGTGTATCCCGTTTAAGAACTGTCTTTTTGAGAGACTGAGATACTGGGTTTCATGAGCCCCCGAAGCAGTAGGGCAATAGGTGGAGTCAGTGATGGATGATGATAACCACAATAGCAAATAAGCCTGTAGCACGTCCTGGTGCCAGGCTTGGTTCTCGGTGCTTTATAGGTGATCATTATCCCCACTTTACAGAGGGGGAACTTGGCACCCGGAGGTGAAGTATTTGTCCAGTTGTGGGAGTCAGGATGTGACAGAAGGCAGCCTGGCCCAGGGCATGCCATCTCTTAACCCCCTGCCCCCAGCCCCAAAGACACAAGTAAACGGGCCCAGTGTGGGATGCTGAGGGCTGTGGGGGGCGCCCCTGCCCCCGCTGGCCAGGGTGGCAGGGCTCAGACACCTGCTGGCCTCGCTGGAGAGGGAGGCACGGGGTTGCTCGGGGATTTGGTCTCTGGTGTGGCTGCTGCAGAGGATTGAGGGCACACTGTGGGAAGGGAGGGACCGGTGAATGTGGGGGTGTATGGCCGTGGGGACCTGTGCCCATTTCCTAAACGCTTTTCCCTGTGCACTCTCTTCACTCTCTCCTCTGCGTGTACACTTTCCCCTGGTTTGTCCCCCCCCCCCCCCGGTTAGCGATGACTCAACCAGACTTTCTAGAATATTTGGCACGCATTTCCCAGTAGTGGCTGAGTCAGAACTTTCCCATTTCACAGACAGAACCATGGTAAGGGTGGTGAGTACTTTGTCTGAGGGTATAAACAAGCCGGCGAGCACCACACAGCTGTGTCATTATAAGGAGACCTGTGCGTCTCGAACACTCAGAAGCCGGGGACCAGGTGGTCCCTTTTCAGGGGGAAGTAGGGGTTCGGATCAGGGGTTCTCTGAAGGGAGAGAGGGCAGTGAACCCCAAGATGTATGAGTCTAAAGGCCCGAGTGTCCTTCTCTGCTTCCAGAAAGTACGGTGAGGAATCCTGACGTTCTTGAGGTTTGGGTCCGTGGTGTGGCGTCCGACCACCATGGTGATGGAGGACACGCTACCAAGAAAGATTGTGTAAACGCGGCTCTGTCGCTTCAGATGAGAATCACAAGGAGTTTCGCAACCGTGAGATCACAAGTCAGTCACCCACCGCCGTCCCTCCTGCTGTCTAAGCCCCTGCTCAGAAGTCGTGGGTGGTCCACACAGGCTGTTCCTGAATAGAGAGATACATGCTCATGTCTTCCGTGTCCTTTGGTGTAATATGGGCTCTAGGGAGGTCCTGCCTTTCTACTGCGATGAGATCCCTCTCTTTGAAACACGCACCCCTTGATCTGTTTTATTCTCCGTTCCGCTCATGCCTCCCATGTACCCATCTTGAATTTTGAAGGCGAGACTCCCTCCCTCATTGGTGAGTCGTCGCTTCACAGTCATCCCCAATTGTAAGTGCGTATCTTCAGTGACTGATCTGAAACTGTTGAAGGGTGCGAATTGCTCATTTTCGATTGCAAATCCTACCTCTAAATTAAGGGAAATTCCTTTTTAAATGTAGCTTTCCTCATGCGTAACATGTATGTTCGTTGTGGGCAGTGTGGGAACTAGGCCATAATTTTGCCATTCAGAAGTCACTTGGTGTGTTGGGTATATTTTCTTTAGACTTGTCCCTCTCGTGTACTAATATTTATATTTGTTTTTAACATCTTTGAGCTCATCGTCGCGCTCAGTATTTCCAGCCCTGCATTTATTTAGAATGAAAAGTGATGCCGTGAATAAGCACCTCCCCCATGTCGTTAAAATCCTTAAGGGTTTTTGACCACACAACAGCCATAGTATATACACCCCAGTTTGCTTACTCCATGCCCTGTTGTTGGGCTTTTAGAGGGTCTCCTTTTGTTTCTGCCATTCTAACGAATCCTGTGATGAACCTCTCTGTGGTCCCCTCCCCTTTAAGTATTTTCTTAGGATAGATTCCTAGGAAGGAAAGCAAGAGGACAACACTTACACAAATGTCCTGATATAGAGCCACAAAGGATCATCCTGCAAGGTCTCCATTTCTATAACTGTCGCGAGTGTGTGAGAGTTAGACTTACCACAATGGGAGTGACTTTCTTGTGTCTGGGATGTTAAACTCCACTGAGCTGCAGAGAGGAGACCCTAGCATCCCACCATCTAAAGCAGCGGTTCTCAACCTGTGGGTCGCGACCCCTTTGGGGGTCGAACGACCCTTTCACAGGGGTCCTCTAAGACCATCGGAAAACACATATATAATTACATATTGTTTTTTGATTAATCACTATGCTTTAATTATGTTCAATTTGTAACAATGAAATTGGGGGTCACCACAACATGAGGACCTGTATTAAAGGCTCGCAGCGTTAGGAAGGTTGAGAACCACTGAAACGTTCCCAGGCCGTTCACCTTCAAAACACACAACCCAAAGGATTGCTCATAAATGATTAGTAGGTTTTAAAGTCAGCTGATGTTCTTGCGATTTTTTCAGAATTACATGTATTCTTTTTAGACGCCTCACAGAGTAATTCTCAATACATGCAGCACAGAGGAGGGCGGCTGTAGAATTCTTGGAGAATACTTTTATAACCTCAACTAATTGTAGGGTGTCTTTAGTTTTAATATTCCTTCCTTTAATGGCCTATTATTGCACAGATGTTATTTCTTTGGTGCTGCGTGTGACCTTGCTCAGGAATATGACTCGGTGATGTTTTTGGGAAAACCTACCTAGTTTTCAGACATGCCAATTGTTGCTGTTTTTAAGATCAACCCACAGAAAGTGTGGGCAGGCGGGCAGCCTCCAATCGGTCTTGACTATTTCTCAGCGCTGTGTCGTGTGCTTGGGAAAAAGTCTGGCACTCGGGGCCAATGTTTCCTGACAGTTGTCTCACCTAATGTTGGTGGGTTACTGGAAAAACCCTAAAATTGGGTTGGGGAAGCACTGGGTCTTGTGGACAGTTGGTTTCTTTAGGGCTAGACCTTTCTTTTTGAGACATTTAAAATATATTTTTATTGATTTCAGAGAGGAAGGGAGAGGGAGAGAGAGATAGAAACATCAATGATGAGATCAGTGGTCAGCTGCCTTCTGCACACCCCCTACTGGGAATTGAGCCCATAACCCCTGCATGTGCCCTTGACTGGAATTGAACCCGGGACCCTTCAGTCCACAGGCTGATGCTCTATCCACTGAGCCAAACCAGCCAGGGCAGGGCAGGATCTTGATTCCTCTGGGTGACGGCACCTTTATAAGGAGGCGTCCTAGAGCGAGCGAGTGAGGAGCTCTTCTCCAGCCTCCCAGGGACAAGATTGGAACAAACTTCGGAAAATTGTTTTAGTTTCAGCACCTGCTCTGTTTACCAAGCATGGGAGCCTGTTTTAAATTAACATGGATCGACTTAGAGCTCAACTCATGGTTTTGCCCATGTTTATTTTTCCAGTAAATAAAACAGAAGTGTGCCTTTGGCAGCCATCCTGTCCTGCTGTCGTTTCTGTCTTGCTGATTAACTCTGCGTATGGGGCTTGTCTCTCCAACCAGACTGTCCATTTCTCCAAGCCAAGGGGCCCCATGGTTTATGTCTTTGCATGTGGCTTTGTCCCTACCTATTGTGGTGCTTTGCTAATTAAGCAGAAAACCAGTTTCTGGTGAGGGACTGGAGTTGATTAGTCTGGCATGAGTGTGCTTCATTGTTACCTTCGCATGCTCAGAATCGTCCCGGTGAGCACAGGGCTGGCCCGCAGGTCTGCTTTCCCCGTGAGGTGGTAGCATGCTTTGGGGAAATGTAATTTCGGTATGACACTGTGCAAGGCTTGCCAGTAACTTGATAACCCACCCTCATGCATTCCATCTCGGAGAGGAGCGCCTCTAATCGCCACAGTGGCGTTGACGTGGAACGTGGTTAGCTAGCATTTATCTGATGTCTTATACCAGAGGGTCGGGCTCGTAGGATGTCTATTGCTTTACAATCTTCGTTTAAACTGACTGTTTCTTGGGGATCCTGGGATGGGGTGACTGAGCTTTTTAAGAGACTGGCCAGTTGGGAAATCAGCCCTGGATTATTTATTATGGGAAGTGGGTATGTTTCAGGAAATGTTTTGGTGATTGGTTTGTTCACGGCTAGTGGGTCAGATTTTCACTCGTTTGAGTAAATTAATACGATGGGGACACCTGAATTTCAGAATTGTCCCTGGGAATACGCTGGGATCGGAAGGGAGGGAGCCTAGAGGATCTGGCTGGGAAAGTTCGTTGTTATGTCATTTTGCATATTAGGATGTGAAAATACAGTGAGTTAGCTGCTTGCCCCGGATCCCACGTGTAGGAATGCATCTTCAGGCCACTATTCAGGTCTGTGCTCCAGCCCCATGCTTTCCCCTCAGAGTCAGATTCCACTTCGTGTTGGAAACCGAATAGATATAACATGTCCAAGTTCAAAATTGCTATTTCCACCCCTTCCCCACCACCGAACCTGTTACCCTAGAGCTGAACCTGACAGAAAGGTGAACGCCGTTCACTGTGGCACAGGCCCCAAACCTTGCATCATCTTTACTCCTCTTTCTCTCACCCCCACATGCAGTCCATCAGCCTCACGTGTCCTATTAGCTCTGCCTTCCCAGTGTTTGTGGAATCTGACCACTTTCCACCCCCTCCATGCTTACCTCTGGGGTCCAGTCTGCTCTCACCTCTCACTTGGATGTTGCCGGAGTGTCTCCACAGGTCTCCACACCTCCCACCCTTGTAACTTCCCATCTTCCATCCTTGGTCCCTAAGTTTATTCCCACACTTGACATGGCCTTTTAAATCCTTAGCCAGATCATATCACATTCCTCTACTGAATCTCTGCAGGATGGATTTTGTCTTCTTCTGTTGTTATTAATCGTCCCCCGAGGATATTTTTCCATTGATTTTTAGAGAGAGTGGAAGGGAGGGAGAGACACACAGAGAGAAACATCAACGTGAGAGTCACGTTGATTGGTTGCCTCCCACACAGGCCCTGACCAGGGCTAGTGATTGAGCCTGCAACCGAGGTAGGTGCCCTTGACCGTATTTGAACCCGGGACCCTTCAGTCCACGCGCTGATGCTTTAACCACTGAGCAAAACCAGCGAGGGCTAGATTTTGTCTTTTGAAAGAGACCCAGAGAGCACTTGGCCCTGTCACCTCATTGAAAGGTGTGACTTTGAGATTTGAAGATCCATTGTGTTGGTTGGAGGAGGGAGGGGCAGGGCGCAACAGGAGAACACGTCGGCTGAGCGATCCCTGGTCCATCAGTCCTTTGCTAGTGCAGTAGCATGTGGCAGATGTCTGGGTCACACCCCCAGTGGGACCCAGATGAATCTGAGCCCCGCCCGTCCCCAAAAGCGTGCTGTCTGTCCAGCCGTGGCTTGTCTGCAATGAGAAGCTCGTGAAGAACTCTGAGCAGTGTGATGCAATCTGTTTTCCAGCCAGAGCCTGCATCGCGGGTAGGTCCGGGCAGTGATTAAGTGCATCACTCAGGCTGTGGAATAGCCTTGAATGCGCTGGGTCACCATGTGTCCAAGTGCAGTGGACCAAAGGCCTCTTGTTCGTCCTGCTCCCAGGGCACGAGCTGCCTGTTTCCCTCCCTGGGACACTGTCTGTGTTGCTCAGGTGCTGGGGTAAAGAAACTAGCGAGGGTTTAAAAAGGCTGAAGAAGGCCGGGCCCGTGTGCTCCGTGGTTGAGCGTCGACCCATGAACCAAGAAGTCACCAGTTTGATTCTAGTTAGGGCACATGCCTGGGTTGTGCGCTCAGTCCCCAGTAGGGGGTGTGTAGGAGGCAGCCCATCGATGTTTCTGTTTCTTTATCCCTTTCTCTTCTTCTCTCTCTAAAACCAATAAAATAAAATATTTTTTAAAAATGCTGATGAAGGAGGGAAGGAAAGCCCATACTACAAAGCTTAGGACTAAACCACCCCATGACTCCCAGAGGCCATGTCAGGTGCAGAGGGTCCCATTATCAAGACCCGTCTTTGGACCCCCACCTCTCACTCTTTTCCTTCTAATGCTCCTGAATTTAGGCCTGACTCAGGGACACACGTCAGATTCTAAGAGAAGTGTTTGTTTCCCAACCCTTGCAGACTCAAGGAAGAAGCCAACCTTGATGGGTGGAGGTAGAACATAAAATCTAATAAAAGTGTCTCAGTAACAGAAGGGGAGCAGGGCTGGGCAGAAGGGCTCCCTGAGCTAACCTTCGGGATGATTCAGTTGAAACTCAGGAAAAAAACATCTTTTTGGAAAGAGGTAGCAGCCCCCTTCCGCCAAAACCTATAAATGAAGGAATGTCTGGAACCCATAATTGCCATGACCAAGGCAAGACATTGTCAGAGATCGAATTAGTAAGTTTGACTGATAGAAACCATTTCCATTTTTAGAATCCAAGCATTTTTCCTTCATTTTTCCCTCAAGCCCCTTCCCCCCCCCCTCCCACAAAGCACATATTGGTATCTTTCTCATGCTTTCCTCTTAAATTAGCAGGTTGTTTTCAGGTATTGAGAATAACACCGACACGCTGACTTCCCGGTACGTACAAGAAACCAAATGTTCAAAAGAGTAGAGCTCCAAAGAAGACATTTATCTCTACATCATTTCCCCCTGCTCATAGAATTCTTCTCCCCCTCCTAACTATGGGGAACTACCTTTGCCCTATTCTCCTGGTCCTGGGAGGCATGTGATTGGGCAAGGGGCAGGCATGTGATTTACGCAAAGGTACTTACCCATCTTCACCAGGAAGAGAAGATCTAAATCTGTGGCTCCTTGCAGCTACTGTGACACACATACAAGCATGCAGGCGCGTGTCCCACGGCACGGAGGGCGCACGTTTGCAGATGAAGGCGTGTGTGGGAGGAGTGTCTGGATGACACCATTTAATTCTGCGTAGCCAGCCTCGCATTCCTGGACTGTCCTATTAGGAAGCCCGCTAGTTGGAGGTGGTTTTCTGTCCCTTCAACCAAGAACTGTTTTCTGTGTCTTAATCAAAAAGTTGTTCTTCTGAATTAAAAATGTTGGACTGTGAACTGATTCTTCTTCTACAATGTCACTAGGGACCCACGTGAGCAGAACACACTTGCCCTTCTATACAAATGGGTTGATTTGTGCCGATCTGAGAGTTGCTTTCAGAGGGGGTCACACTGTGCCCACTCTCCTCCTACCAACAACTTTTAGAGAGAGGTTTGTGTGAAAAAACAAGCAGTTTCCATGGTTTCCTCCTGTGGTCACAGGGAATTTTGAAAATGAACTTTAGGTATTTTCATGAAATTCCTGTTTTCATATTTTTCATTTCTTCGGGTTTTCTCTTCTGCCTGCTACCTAACATCCCCATCTTTGCCCTAAAGCTCTCTTCTTACTGTGCCTTACGGCTATTCAGAAACAGCTAGTTGATTGATGGTATGAAGTCCTGTCCTTTTTGTTGAAAAATGTGATGATAACCTACATAAAAAGGAGGTGCCATTGCAACCCCAGTGATCCCTCCTTGCTAACACATTGTAGGAGTGTTACTACTTTCTTATCACGGACAGTTGGTGGCAAAATGAGCATACGGGTGTTTATTTCTGTTTGATTTATTGATTATTACAACTTTACTATTTGAAGTTACTTTCCATTTTCCTTTACCATGGAAAGAGCCTGCAACTCCAAACAACAGCTACCGTTCCAAGGTCTTGGAACAGAGTGCAGTGTTTGCACCCAGAATGTAGGCTGGGGAGATCTGCCTGGAGCATTGTGTTAAGAGAGATTAGCGCCCAAGGGAAAGAATGCCTACATTGATGGATTAATATCGGCCAAACAGGAAGGAGGATAGAGGAAGGCCAAGGAGGTATGCTCTCACCAAAAAGGATTTATTCCAGAAAAAGAAAGGATTGCAGCCTTGGCATCCATGTGGCAAAGACAGAGGAAGAAGCTTGCAGAGGGGAGGAGGAAGGTAAGGGGAGGACTGTTACAACCATAGAGCTCTGCAGTGACCAGAGAGTCCTTCCCGTAGGCCTCTTGCAATGACATAGGATGTGAGAGCTCCCCCTACAGGCCATCTCGATTCCGATCTAGGTTAAGACCCCTGTCATAAATTTTAAGACACATCACACCAGTCATTTGTGCTTTAGGCAATCAACTTTTTGGGAAAGTGTCCCCAAGTCGAGACTCCCTACTGGATCTATCAGCGCCCAGTCAGATGTCCAGTCAGATGGCACAGTGAAGAAATTCTTACGGACATGCCACTTAAAAACACGTTCCAAATGAAGTGGTAGGAAAGGAACATTTGTCATCAGAAACAGGAATGAGAATGTGCCCAAGAAAATGAACCCAGGCGTAGGATCTGGGCTGTGGCTTAGCCGTCTTGATTTATTCCACTTAGTTCTTCCCACGGTTGGGCTGTCTCCTTGCAGTCCACAATCCATAGGTCCTACAGGACGTGACAGGGACCTGGCATGACGTGCAGATTCAACCCACCTTTTGTGCTTCACACCTGTGAATGCCTACAGTGTACACAGTCACGTTTCTGACGGTTACTAAAAAATGAGACTTCGGGAATGGTCTTCTCATTTCCTTCCACTCTACCATTCCAAGGTGCATGATAAAAAAGTAAGATGTGTCCAAAGAGGGTGATCATTTTAATACCCTCTACACATTTAATTTGGAATGCTTAGTCCTCCCCCTCCTTTTTTTTTTTTTAAACAAATCAACTCCTGATTTATCCAGTCTGTTTTAGGTACATACCTGTGATGACTCTTGTCCTGATTTATTTTCCGCACTGTGAGTCCAGGCCTGATGTGAGACATAAGCACAGCTCTCGTGCCAACAGCCTTGTGGTTAAGTTTTAGAACATGATTTGAAAAATATAACCCGTTGAGAGGACATAACGGTGAGCTAGTGCGTGTTTGGACATCTGTGTGGAGTAAGTGAGTGGGCAGAGAGGGTGTTTGTCAAGGAGAGGGAGGGCGGGCCACTGGCGTGGGGAAATGGGCTAGGGTGGCAGGGGTGGCCAGCGCCGTGTACAGAGGCCAGCAGGGTTGGGTTTGGCCAAGTGTTCCGGTGTCTGGATGCCGATGTGAATTTCCTCCAAAGGTTTTCAAAGTTGGCAACGGGGAATCAGCTGGATACGCAGCCAAGGGTGGGGAGTGTTGGCATCCTGTTGGGCCCAGGGGTGTGATACCAGAGGTCAGAACAGAAGCCAGGGGAAGGAGCTGGGGAACTTTCTGTCATGCACCCTCCTGGAGCCTCAGTTCCAACAGGATTACACATTTGGACCAGTGCCTTGTTCTTTCGCGATAGCTCTCCTAGTCCTGATTTTTCTTTTAATCTCAGACTGAATCCTGGACTTGGCATGTTGAAAGGGAACTCCGGAGTTCTCTTGATTTGCTATACAGCCCTCATTGTGATTGTTAAGAAAAATGGATGCATTGAGAAATGGAGAGATGTACTCAAAATCATAATACCAGAGGTTTACTGAGCATTCACTAGTTTCAGTAACTTTACTGCTCTACTAATTTACTAGTTTTACTAATTTACTGTTCTTAGTCATTTACATGATTCAGTCCTCACAGACCCTTATGAATTAGCTCTTGGTACTGTCCCATTTTGCAGATGAGGAAACTGAGGCCTAGCTAAGGAGAGGAATGGTATGGCCAAGGTCACACAGGTGTAAGTGACAAGCTGGCATTTGAACGCAGGGGATGTGACTCCAGCACTGAAACTCTCACCTCTAGGTGTTCTATTGCTTCCATCAGGAGCCAGGGACACAGCCAGGGCGGGGCAACTTCCCAGACACAAACCCAGGCTGGTGCCGGCCAGGCTTCCCCAGGAAACTCTCAGAGGCCTGTCACGCCTTTGTGAAGCTGTTAGTTCCTGTTGAGGAAGTGAGGCTTTGTGGGTTTCTAGGAGGACAAGGTATGAACTCACGGCCAAAGAAGGGAACCAACAGAAGAGATTTGATCAAGATGAGCCTTCCCTCCATCTCCAATTGTACCTCCCTTCACACAGCCTGGGCCTGTCTACGAACTGGAGGGGAAGTTCCAGATCTTTTTGTGAGTTACATTCATTGGATGGAAGGTTTCTGTGAGTATTTTAGTGCCAGGCATAGTTACTCTTATCTTTTGTACAAATTTGGATTTTTTAAGAATTGGAGTTTTCCAAGATGGTTGGCAGTTCTCAAACTGAACATAGCGTCAGCTACGAAGGATAATATAACACACACTCCGGTACCTGCCACCTAATGTAACAATTACTCATTTTCTCTCTTGCGTTTCAAAGAACAAAACTTACTATGTCCCTTTCCCTAGTTCATGATTTTTCCCCTCCAGAGAGAACTGTTATAATATGGTGCCTCTCCAGTCCAGGTTTTTGTACTTTTTTCCACACGTAAGTGGATCTATAATGCATTACAGTTAATGTCAGTGGTTTTTAAATTTTAAGTAAGCGGGTTTATATTTCATAATACTCTATAGCTTACCTCATTGAACATTGCACTTGAATTTTACCCATGTTGTACATTGAAATCTGGTTCGCCCATTTTAAATGCTGTGTATTATTCCATTGTATGGCTATACCACAGTTTCCCCATTTCTGTATTGATAGTTACTTAGGTTGCTTACAGTTTCATAGGATGACAAATAGTGCTACAATAGCCATCTGTGGGTAAGGCGTATGTAGGCACAGGCATGTGGATAACTTTCTCGGGGGTTTGCACTGTCTGGAGGAATTGGTAGGATATAAATTGCTGGCTTTCAACTGTAGTTCACAGGGCGTGGTCAAGCTTTCCAAAATGATGGGACCCGTTCGGAAGTGCATCACCAGGGCACTGCCACTTTCTTTATCCACACTCTCGCCAGCACTTGGTCCTGTCAGACTTTGAATTTTTGCCAGTCTGATGAGTGTGTAGTGACATGTTTTAATTTGCATTTTTAGTATTTTTCCTTCGAAGGTTGACAACCTTGTTGTTTGTTTTTTGTCTCCTCTGTGGCTTGCCTGGTTTGATCCTCTGCTCATTTAAAAGAATCAGATAGTTTTTTTTCTTATTTATTTATAGGAGGTCTTTCTATAATCTAGAGACATGGTTATACTTTCTCCCAGTCTGTGATGTTTTAAAACTTTGCTCAGATGGCTTTTTAAATGATGAAGTTCTAAACCTCAATGCACTCAAATCCGCCAGTCTTCTCTCTGCGTTCCTTTTGTATCTATTTAACGTGGCTCCAAATTCTGCCAGCAGTTGGCGCAGGAGCTGTGATTTTGATTGGGCGTCTGCTATCTAAAAGCCACATCTAAGGAAAATACTTTTCTTTGGTAGGACGCTAAACCAGAGGATTAACTTTAAACTAGAATGTAAGTATGATTTGAACAACTCACTTGTAGCGAGGTGCAGAAACTGTGTACTGGCCCCATGTCTGGAAAATACAGGCAGGCAGGGGCGGTGAATAACTCGGCCAGGTACTGATGAAGGGCTGGGTACCTGGCCCTGGGACAGAGAGAAGCTTTCTGCATTTTTTTTTTAAAATATATTTTATTGATTTTTTTACAGAGAGGAAGGGAGAGAGATAGAGAGTTAGAAACATCGATGGGAGAGAAACATCGATCAGCTGCCTCCTGCACATCTCCCACTGGGGATGTGCCCGCAACCGAGGTACATGCCCTTGACCGGAATCGAACCCGGGACCCCTCAGTCCGCAGGCCGACGCTCTATCCACTGAGCCAAACCGGTTTCGGCAGCTTTCTGCATTTTAATCTCATCCGTCTTCCTAATAGTCCCTCGTGAAGTGGGCGATTTTACCCCATTTTAAAGACAAGAAACCCAACGCTTAAAGAAGTTAATGTACCATAGAGGCGAGTGCCAGAGCCAAGATTCAAATCCAGATCTTTCTGACCGCAAAGCTCACGTGCTTAAATACAGCATCCCATCGTCTTTTTGACTTGGAATTTGTTTGAGTTCCAACATCTGTGTATGTTATTTTCAATTTGAAATGAATTGGAAAGAAAGAGGGGTGAGAGTGGAGGGCAGGAAGGAAAAGGGGCGGGACTTGAGATTCAATAACAAAAACTGAAAACCCATCACTAGGAGGCAGTTCAAAAGAAATAATTCCGTGTTCACATAACTAAAATGTGAAAAGCCCAAGTAATTGCCTCATGCAGGTCCGATGCTGAGTCATCACCCTCTTCTGTATTGGGGTATGTGTGGGGGGCAAGAGGACTGGGAAGCTGTTTTTGCCTAAGGAATTACATTCCAGGGGACCCCGAGGATTTAGGTAACCACGAAAGCCATTTATTTCGAGTACACTGAGATTTCTACCACTTTGATCCCCAGTCCATAGCATAATTAATAAATGAAATGTGCTGTAGTGCACGTGTTTTTTACAAAGTGTACTTTTAAAATGGCTTTTGGTCTGACATGATTCATTTGCCCTTTGGAAAAGCATCGTCACTTGAAATGGGCAGACCAGGGGACGGCGCCCCGGTGGGTAACTGAGGGCTGTTTCCTGGGATGTGGTCCCTGGCCCTGTGTGGGGCCTGGGCCCTTCCAAACATCTCCCCAACTCTTCGTCCTCCAGGAAGCGCGAGCCAGGACTGAAATGTGATCTGGGCTGAGTATGTCTGTAGACCGCAGACCTCGTAACCCATGAAGATCTTTTTATTTGTCTTGGCCCCTTTGTATCAGTTGACGAAAGTTGCTCTGAGGAGGTGATGATAATTAGCGGTTATTGATTGACCAAGCTGAAGAGCCAGGTGTCTGCCTTGGTTTCCGCTGTCCTCCCTTTTATTTCCCTTCCATTCTGCCAACCAGTATTTAGTGATGACCCGTGAGGAGACAGGCCAGGGACATGCCAATGGGCAAGAAGATATTAATGCTTTCACGGAGCTTCTATTCTATTGGGGTGGGGAGGGGAAGGGATTCGTAGAGACCCAAGCCAGTAAACAAATGATATGGGGAAAAAAATATACATACATATATATAATGAATAAACACTCAAAATAAGATAAAAATAAATGATATTTTGACCACGTAAATTAAGGGCCAGATTCTACCTACGTTACTGCAATCCATACAACCATTTGGAGACTAGGTATTAGGATTATCCTTGTTCCGACTTTACAGATGAAGAAACTGACACCCAGAGAGAAGGGAAGAGGCTTCTTCATAGCTGGAAAGCCAGAGTTCGGCAGTGTTAGTGTGGTCAGTGGCTAAGCCAGGGATGGGCAAACTTTTTGACTCGAGGGCCACAATGGGTTCTTAAACTGGACCGGAGGGCCGGAACAAAAGCATGGATGGAGTGTTTGTGTGAACTAGTACATGTTAACACTGCTGCTGGTGAAGGAGTGGAGGGGAGAGCAAGAGAACCCTCCGCTCTTTCAGCTCTGCGGGCCGGATAGAACAGCCGAACGGGCCGGATCTGGCCCACGGGCCGTAGCTGGGCTAAGCTCTTTCTGTGCCCTTCTTCAGCCTGAAATCGAGCAAGGTCATTTCAGATGGAGATAGGAGACACGCAGCGGATGAAGCAGGAGAATGGGGCAGGGAAGGACCGAGGCCCGGGGCTGTTGTAGGTGGCTTGTCAGGGAGAGCTCCCAGCAGACATTGTTCACACTAAGATCGGTGGGAGGTGCCAGAGTTGCGATGCTCACTACGTGGGGCAAGTGGAAGCTTCTGGCAGGAAGGAGTTAATGCCTTGCATATGGCCTATCCTGGTTCATTAGGGCCTTAACAGGAGGAAGAAGGAGGTGGCTGTGAATGTTACCCTTGACCCTTAGGGATTCTGTCTTTCAACCTGTGCTCCGTAATCACTGGTGACTGCCCAGCACGGCTTCCTTTTAGGAAACGGGAGAGAATGGCCTGTTAGATACAAATATGCCATAAAGGTATCACCATTCATTTCAGTGTCTGATGGCCCGAGCTGGGGAGGCTCTGAAAGGGTCTAGAAGGAGCAGAGCTGAAAAGGGGGAGGGGACCCCTCCATTCTAAACAAAGAATCAGCAGTGGGAAGATAGCCAAGTGCTGTTTTTGGAGAGGGAGAGGGGGAAGGAAGGTATAGCTGGTTAGTTGGAAAATGTGGTTATATACAGATAATCGTATGGACTTCCCTCTGTGGTCCTCTGGGACAGCTGACGGCCCCAGCCCAGCCTTTCACTGGTCTGCTTACTGGTGAAAAGAGGAGGCTGTGTATCCAATTTGAGTAATCCAGGGGGTCTCAGGGAGGTTAGAGCCCTGTAGCTTTCCAGTTCTCAAGTATCTTGTTCCTTGTAAAAGTTCCCGGTTTGGGGGTCCTGGACTGCGCGCGCGCGCGCGTGTGTGTGTGTGTGTGTGTGTGTGTGTGTGGTGCCTTATGTGGAGAGATGATGGGCTGGAGCCAGTGGGAAAGAGGGAGACCTCCTAGCTCAGTGACAGGATGTGATGGGCCGCAGCAGGAGAACTTTGCTTCCTTTATTCCATCGCAGATCCTTGCACAATGCCATATGCTGTTGGACTCTGCGGCTGCTCATGGGTGTGATTCGGTCCGTGCCCATTCTGCAAACAGAAAACGGGGCTCGCTGCTATATGTGCTTTCCATGGAGAGAGAGTGTCAGGAGCAGGGCCCAGAGTGTCGCTAACGCAACCCCCATGTTCAAAAAGGGCTGGCATTGGCGGCGGGGGCGGTGGAGGGGGCGGGGGCGGGGGCGCCCAGGAAGAGAACTTTGGGGCTGTAGTTCCTACAATTAGCTGGGCAGCGTCCTCGGTTGGGAGGAAAATATTGATGTTCCCTTTTTGTTTTTGAACCTGAAGTTTGGGTTTTGCGGACATATCTGTGGGTTTTTCGATGTTTTCTGAGCGCCGCAGTTTGGATGTTAGGTCACCGTAGGCATCCACTCCTACGGACACATCTCAGCAGACTATTTCCATGAACCCAGGAGGCTTTTTTAAGGCTGGGTGACTTGTGTAGGGTCCCCACCCCAATCCCCACCCCCTTTGGCAAAACCACGCAAAAACATTGGTATTCGAAAATATTTTGTTACTTTTCTTGGCAACGGTGTCCCAAGAAGGAATTGCAACACAGCCTCCCAGTTAGGAGGCAACTTTCTGGGGAAAAGGCAGGGGGTGGGGAGGTTTGGAGTTTGAATCAAAAACAGACACCGAAACTTTAATAAAATAAATGAAGCGGGGCCCTTTCAGCTCGGGGCTGACGGTATTGGTGCAGGTCAGGCCGCCTAGTGGAAATTGACAGGCTGAGAACTGGGACATAAACAGAAATGTCAGTCCCTGGGAGTCTTGTTCACTGGACAATGTCTCAATTGTTTCCTTGGTTTTCAAGGCAGCAGGGGAGAGGGGAATATTAACTGTTTACTGCCCAGGGCTGGCTGCGAAACGGCTTTGAGAAGGAAAAATAAAGCCAGAAAATCGTATTTTTTATTTTTTTATTTAGAAACTACTAAACTTGTCAGTGAGCGACAGGAAAAGCGCAGGTTTGTTTTCTCCTTAATTGGTACCCGCCCTTCCACTCCGCTTTCCTGGATGCAGAGTTTTGGGGGTGTGGGTGGGCGTTTGTGTGAAGGGAGAGCCGGGTGTTTCTTTTTAAATTTGAGCGTTAACGTTAGCCTGGCGAATTGGCAGTGGCCGGAGCGAGCTGTGCTGTGGGTTCTCTCCCCGCAGTGGGATGGATGGCGGCGGGGTTAGGGAAGGGAGTGTGACTTCAGGTAACAATGCAAGTTTTAGCTCTCCTGTTAGGGTGTGTTCCTCTTACAAGCACCTCGATGGAATACCATCGGTGGGATTTTCCGAATCAAAACGTACTCTACGGCCCATAAAAATGCACCCCGTGATGAAGAAAGGGGGGCGAGTTACTCTGCCTCAGAGAGAGAACTGGCTACGCAGAAGTAGGTCCAGAAGTCTGTTCACACTTGAATGTAGTTGATTAGAGAAACAAACAGCAGAGCCTGGTGTATCAGCCTTTATCTGGGCAAAGTTCAAAACTCCACTGGTAATTGTGTCTTTCGAAGCTTTAAAAGGGCTGTGTTGTTACAAAAGCAGGGCCCCAGCCTACTTCTTCGGGACAGAATGCACTGGGGTTGTCTGTTAGATAAACTTGTTTTAATAAACAGGGGTCAGGGGAGAGGTTCCTGCTCTTGGAAGACTTGGGGTTCTGACTCCCTGATAAGTGGAAGTGCTGTCTTTCTCTCCCTTTTAACTTGGAAGCCAGAGGTTTGCAGCAGCTAAAGTCAGCTTTGGCTCCTGCTTCCTGTCAGACAGGAAATCACTTCCTTAGCCAAAATTACAAGCTGTGGCAAAACTCCCCGGCCACACCGAAAAGAGCCTGTTTTTCCCAGAAGACTGTGTTTCTAGATGCGGAAGCGTAAATTGGTCCGCCGTGTGACCGTGGCGTGGGTGCCCAAAATACCTAGGGAAGCGTGTGGGGGAGCAGGGTGGCTCTCCAAGGCCAGGCCCTGCCGGGAAGGCTCGGCATGGCCGCGAGGAGAGCTTGGAGCCGCCGTGGGAGCCCTGGCCTCCCTGAGCCGGATGGCAGTTCCTGTCCAGGCGAGAGCTCACGTGGGTTATCTGGGAGGCCTGAGGTCCTCAGGGTGCGGGTCAAGTGAGCTGTCCTTGGTGTCCTCAGAGAATCAGGAGGCGTGGGAACCCATCGTCAAGCTTCACGTATCTGGTTATTCCTCTTCCCACCCCCTAGTACTCAGGGGTCTGACCCTTCTCCCCCTTCGGGTAAGTTAAGTTCTCAACCCCCTGGCTTCTTTCAGAAGACACTCCATTGACTTTTTTTGGGGTGCTGGCTGGCACGGTCCCCAGTTGCTGGAGATGGTGGGGCTTGTGCTTCTTGGTCATTTTTCAGATCTCAGGGAGTACAGCAATTCCTTCTGTCCCGCAGAATGAGTGTGTGCCGAGGCCCAGTGTCTGTGTGGAGACCTGCTCACCCTTCCCCTGGGATGCTCGGGAGATAAACCACATCCTTCATTTCCTTAAATTAAGGGGAAGGCATGAACTCTGCCAATAAGAGGGACTAACCTCTATGATGATTTATAAACCTTCCATCTCCAGTGTCCCCCTTATGCCCAGGTATTGATGATCAGTTCCCCCCTTATGCCCAGGTATTGATGATCAGTTCCCCCCTTATGTCTGGCTTTTGGTGATCAGTTTCCCCCTTATGTCTGGCTATTGGTGACCAGTTTCCCCCTTATGTCTGGCTATTGGTGATCAGTTTCCCCCTTATGTCTGGCTATTGGTGAGTGCATTTGTAACGACTGTTGCAGACATTCATGCAAGTGTCCACACTGTGCTCCCTGTGGTATGAGCTGGACAAAACTGGAGGAAAGAGGAGCCCGTGTCGCCTCGGAAATCTGCTCTTCCGTTGAGATGAAAGGGCAGTGAATTAGTGCCTGCTCTCTCTCCCTTTTCCCCTCTGACGGTTATTGATTCTCCCCTGGAACCTTGCGGGCCACGTTCTGACCTTTTCCTGACAAAGGGAATTCCCAGCTTGCCGGCTGCGTGCACGCTGGCAGGTGAGCGTTGGGCGTGGGCCTCCCTGCCCTCCTGGGAGCCCCAGTGTTCTCATTCTCTCTGCTCAGGAGCAAGAAGGTGTTTCTCAGAATCTCTCTGGTGACTGAGAAGGGAAGAACTTTAGAGGCCCGACACGAAGAAAGGAGAGGAAAGGGGCCAACGTCCTCATTCTGCATCTGTTTATTTTGTTGTTAACACGGGAAGGGGGTTCCTCTCACTAGACTTCTGCGGGGTGGGGGGTGGGCGTGGAGAGCAACTGTTGGTACGGACACTATGGCTGGCATAGTTTGGACGTGTTGTTCAGTGGAAATGTCATTACCATGGAAGATGTGAAGTCTATGAAGATGACCAACACTCAGCCATTCAGGGAGTCACCTGAAGGCCCCCCCTCCAGCCGGTGTTCTCAGCCCCACCTGCCCTCTCTCATCCCATGCTGCCATCTTGACACTTTTTTTTGGTTAATTCTCACTGGGGGATATTTTTTTCATTGATTTTAGAGAGAGTTGAAGAGAGGGGTGGGGGAGAGAGGGAAGGGGAACATCGATGTGAGAGAGCCACATCAATTGTTTGTCTCCTCAACTTGCCCCAACTGGGGCGGGGAATCTTACAACCCAGGTACGTACCTTTGACCAGAATCGAACCTGTGACCCTTGGGTTCCTAGGCTAACACTCTAACCATTGAGTAACTCCGGCCAGGCTGGTGGCCAATTCTTTTTTTTTAAAAAGCCTCACCTGAGGACATGTTTATTGATTTGGATGGTGGGGGAGGGGGAGAAAGACAGACAGACATTGACATTGATATGAAAGAAAAATATCAGTTGGTTGCCTTCGGGCCCGATCAGGGACTGAACCCACAACCTAGGCATGTGGCCTTACCAGGAATTGAACCGGCAACCTTTCCCTTTCGGTATACAGGACGACGCTCCAACCAACTGAGCCACAGCGGTCAGAGTGCCAGTTAGTTCCTCACTCTCTTCCCAGGTGCTCACAAATACATCAGTGTGAAGCCACAAGAAAATGGACCACATCACATTTCCCTAAAGGCCTCAGCCCAGCTATAAACCAGTAGGAACATAAGTTAAGGTTTTTTTCTGATGGGTAGGGGTTTCTTTTACTGCTTTTGGTCACATTTCTTTCTAATGTGGTTCTTTTATGGCCCTCGCACATTTCCAAAAATTTTTGTTTTCCTCCACTTTGCGGGGGTGGGGGGTGGGGGTTGTGGCAAGTGAGGGGATAACAGATAATGGTTAAGAGAAAGTTTAGTCTTTCTGGGCCAGGTAAAATAATCAACCCAATTAAGGGCCCATTAGGTGTTTTAATAGCGATTAAGTTGTATAAGCGGGGGAAGGAGTTGACCCGAGACCTGGAGGTCAAGGCTTTGTGGTCTATTACAATTCCCCAGGAGTCTGGCCCGAGGGACGCTCTGGGGCCTTAATAAACGAGCGAGGGTTTCATTTTGAGCTCTTTACTACCAGAGACTGAATAATAAATTGGGTGCGATGCTTGTGCCCTAAATTCTAATGGCCGGAGAGAGGGAGGAACAGAGAATGTGTGCGTATGTTTATAGATACACATATATCAAGAATGATTTGTTGGGGGGAATGTGTAAAATTTCTCATCTTACATTGAGGAATACAACGTACTGAATGAACTCTGGGCCCAGTCACTTGGAGTTTCAAACCTCTCTTCCCCACTCGACCACAGAGCTCACAGACAAGGCAGTGTTTTGGTTGTGAAGTTACCCACTTCCTGCCATCTCTCTGGGGCGGCCCTCCCGAGGAAGAGTCAGCTGGGCTTTGGGGAAAAGTTCTAACTAAGCTCACGAGGCACTGCCCCCTCCCCATCGTCTGCATCCCTTTTATCCTGGAGGTGGTAGTGTGTGGAGATGTAAATTTGACCTTCCAGAGAAACACTCTGAGGATAGGCGAAGGCTTATATTTACTAATCAACTTCCCCTTTGACAGCCATTGGCTTCCAGGCCCCAAACCAAACCCTGTGGCTGCTTTTATGTCTGGCCAAGAAACATACTCCTTGTTTCCTCCCAGTTTCTTCAACAATGAAGCAATGACAGCGAACGGGGCTGCCTGTATTGGTGAATGGAGCAGGGATAGCCCTGCTCAGGCTGGAGCCAGGAGGGAGTGCGAGGTCTGGGCTAAAGGGAACGACTCCGGATGTGACATTGCTGTAATTCTGTTATCTGAAGCTGTTGACTTGCTTCTGCTCCCTCCCGGTCCTCCCTTTCCTCCCGACTTGCTTCTCTTGAGACCCCCTCACTTGGCTGACTCTGAGTCTTTTCCAAGGAGCTAGAGGCTGGAGAAAGAAAAAGGGGCTAAGAAAAGAGCAATGAAAGAGTTTTTCTTTAGCAAAGAGGGACATGTGCCAAGAGATTTGGTAAATATTAAGCCAAAGGGCCAAGCAGGGGAAGATTAGACAGAGCGAGAGGAGAGAGAGAGAGGGAGAGAGAGAACACACAAATGTGTGTTGTATGTTTTGTTGGATGGGTGGACTTTGGGGGGCTCCCTGAAGTAGACAAGTCTCGGGAACTCCTGGCAGGAAGGAGGGGGGTACATTGCTACTTGGAGAGACTGTGAGGGCTGGCTAGGCCTGGCTGGCCCTGCACCCTCTTGCTTCTTCTGGTCTCCTCACCAGGGACCATTTCCTTTGGAAAGTCTACCAAGCATTCCAATGGGGCATCAAGCCTTTCTTGCTTGAGATGTTTGAACTTGGACTCAAGCTGAGCTGCAGAAACCCTCTTATCGGTGAAGGACAGGCCTCCTCTGGCTGGAAGGGGGGACCCGGGCAGGGCAGGCTCTGGATGGCGGCCGCAGCGGTATTTCCTAGCGGGTTCCAGGCTTTGCAGGAGGTTGCTGAACATGTAAATGGGGGCAGTGCGTTCACATCTGCTTTTATTTTTCCCATTTCTGCAGGCCAGACTGAAAAGTTAATAAATTGTATGAAACCCAAGTAAGCATGGATGTTAAAGAACATTAAATAAATTACATAAGTATGCCTACCTGTAACACTTTTATAAGGTAAATGCATGTGGGTTATTTTGCCATAAATGTGCGCACAGACCAAGATTTATTCTAAAGCCTCCTTGTTTCAGCCCGGCCGCTGGTGAAGGTACTACTGTTCCTCTGCGCCTTCCCTCGCTCCCTGGCAGCGCGGCAGCCGGGCTTGGAAAATGCGATAATGATGCCATAAGTACCCTGGTGCAAAAGTTGTTTTTTGTTCCAAAACATTGCCAGTTCACGGCGTATAAAACGACCACGGATGCTGCAGCCAGTTTTCCTTTTTCCCCAAAAAAGGCAAGCATTAATGAAGCAGCAGAGGGCCTGGGAAAAAGATGTTGTCATTTCTTAAAGTGAAATGTCGTCCCCTCTCCAGACAGGCCCGCGGATTTCCAGCTGAACTATGAGTGTCTAGCCAGGACTTGGTGGGTAGGAGGCCGGGCAGTTACTGGTAAACTTGTTTGTGACAATTGTTACCTCTGGTGACCACTGACGTAACTAAATGCTCTGTCTTCATCTTTTCCCCGCACGTGCATCTCATGACTGGGGGGCTCCCAGTAGAGAATGGGAGGATCGTCCCATTCTGCAGAGAGCAAAGTAAAGGCTGGCCAGGTTCCCAACCTGCCTCTCACTGAACATAAGCCAGGGAGCCGGGCCAGGCTGGGGGACCAGCCGCTCCTTCCAGAGCCCAGTGCCTGGCCGGGAGGCTGTGTGGCTTGCATGATGCTGTTTACCAGGCCAGCATCGCCATGGCGTGGCAGAAGGCCTGTTTGAATGTGGGCAAAGGAGGCTCCCGGTGAGGAGTGCGAAGTGTACCATTCAAACAGTCGGGAAACATTGGAGCGGGGTGGGTGTGGAGGCAGAGAGAGGAGACATCCACAGATCCATTCGGAACCATACCGTATATAAGTCTTTGTTTTACTATGGTTGCAAATATAGAAAAATTTCTATATGTGACACAGCACCAGAGTTAAGTTAGGGTTTTCCAAAATGCTGACACGCCGAGCTCAAAACGTTCGCCATCACTGTCCTAGTGCGTGAGATAGAGTACTTCCTGCTTCCAAATCCACGCAGCTCACACAGTAAGTGGCTCCCACTGTCTGGCCTCTCCGTGGTGTGATTTTCGTATCGATAGCTTACCATGGACCCTCAGTTCTTTCATCTGGAAAGGAGGGCGATGGCCATGGCTCTGAAGGCGAAGGCCGTGGAGCCTAGTGGTTCGGGGCACTGGCTTTGGAGACGGCTGACTTCGGCTTCCACCCTGCTAGCTGCCTCCTTGCTGTGTCAGCTTGCCAAGTCCCTCCTCTTCCAGTTTTCTTATCAGTAAATTGAGGAAGAAAAGAAGTACTTCCCTCAGGGGACGTGGTCGGGAATGAGGGATGCTATGGGGGCCAGGGGGTCCCATTCAGAAACACTTTTCAAACAGCATATGGTGCTTGGCTCAGTGTTCAGAGGGGGTGCTGATAGCACGGAGAGGGCTTTGCCAGTGATAAGTCTTCTGCAGCAATATCAGGCTGTGAGGATCCTTTGGTTTGTGCAGGGTGTGGAGGCAAGAAGCTGCCAGAAAAATGCATGATTCAAGGGCGTGGGGGAGGGGTGCCCGTGTGTAATTCCATGTTTTCTAAATTCTTAATACATCATCGGTTGTAAGGTATGCCTTTAATCTAATAACAAATTTTCAGGGAGTGAAGAAACATTGTGTTAAATTTATCTACCTATCATATGCATCAACATTTCAGAAATGTAGAAACAATACGAGTCGTAAAGCAGAGGAGCTATGCCTGTATGCGTCTATAATTTGAATAAAAGCCGTGCTGTTTGAAGCTCTAAATTTCAAAAGGATGCTCTGTAAGAAGCTCCCCAAACCCACTTTTGATCCACATAAGCGTGTGGGGCTGGTGCGGACCGGATTTTTAAGCTGCACCGAAAGGGTAAAGGCAGATGGAGACATTAGACATTAGACACGTCGTGCCGGAGAGCAACACGTAGATCACGAGGAGCCACTTTGCAGGATTCTGTTAACGAAGAATTCGCAGTTCCAAGTTTTCCCATTGTTTCTGACCATGAAAGGGAGTTGCTGGTCTTGATAGAGGGTGAGGCTGGGCTGCTGGGCAAAGCATCGAAACTACATGCGCCTTCCAACCTCTCCTTCGCCCACCTCCCCACTGGAAGGAGTTGGGCTGCAGCCTGGACGGGAACAATGAACACAGAGGCTGCATCGAAGGCCATGTTTGAGCATTGAATGTACCGCCGGTCCTGGGCGCCCTGATGGGGAGCCCGGGCAGCGCGCATTAACCTTACTGTAAGCGTGATGTATTGGAACAGAGTCGGAGAACAGCCCAAAGAATCTGCATGTCTGCTGTGAGCGGTTTTGAATAAATCAACATAATAGCCCACGGTTATTAACATATTATGTGAATTGGACAATGATACATACTTGGAGGACCTTGAACTACATCCACCCGTTAAGAGCCTGTCGGATGGGCTCCAGGACTGGAGTGCCGGGCGCTGAGGTTGTCATACAAAGAAATGAGCTGCAGAGCCACTGGCAGGGGAGTTTTCTGGTGAGGCTCAGCCCAAAGTAAATTTTCCGATGCCTGGACTGCAGCACGGAATTGACTAATGTCAGATTAATTGGGCCTGGACTTCTACATGTGGGTCAGTTTGGGTTGGAAGTGATTTTATTATCCACAAACGTCTTTGTATACCCCCTTTTTTCCCCCCAGAAAATACTCGGCCGTAATTTTTCTCCGTTGCCAAGCCTCTCACGTGAAGCTTCTGAGACGCAGTCTATTTTTCTGTTAGATTTCATAAGGAGTATTGCTAGGCTTTTGATGTCATTCTGTTTAGATTTGGCAGAAACTTTCCGTGTGTTGACAGTTAAATTCCAGGGCAGGAAGGAATGAGTCCCTGCTCAGACGCAGGGAGCCTGGGTCCTATGATCCCGTCAGAAACTTGCGGTGTGACCTGGGGCAGGTCTTGGCATGTTTTACCTCGTGGCTTTCAAAAAAAAAAAATAGGGGTATTTGTGATTTTTCTTGGTCTCTCATAGCTTGGAGGCTTGGAGATTCCGATCCGTGCTCTCTGTGCTGACTACGGAAGGGGAAGTGGAGTACGTGGGCAGAGCCTCCTAATCTTTGAGATCGGGATTTTCCTCACGTGGTTCCTCTTTTGAATTTCTGGGTGCCGTTTGGAAGCCCCTGCAACCGACTGCAGGTCTTCCTCCAGGACATTTAATGTAACTTGATGGACTTCAGGTCAACTCTGAAGTTCCTTTCAGAAGTTATTATTTTTTTGACTGAAGTGCCTTATTAAACCTGCTGAGAAACCGTCCTGGGAGACCATCGGTCTAGACTATGCTGCCCTTAAGGAGAATGGCTAATGAAGCTTACACCAGCTCTCTGTTTCGGACCCAAAGCTCCAACTGGACAAAACGTAATGATTTTTTTTTTTGGGGGGGGGGTGTACAGAAAGGTTTTGCGGCCTCTCTGTTCTGTATGTTCTTGCTCATTGTTGACAGCTGACAGCAACTTATTTATTTAGCTAAAGGTTGGTCCACCTGAGTGGTGATTACCCAGAAGCCCTTGTGAAGGATCCAGGATGCTGGAGAGGAGGAGGAAGAGGGCTCTGGGGGACAAGGGGATGCAGTTCGGCTAATGTGAGTCATGTGGAGGTTATTGTAAGGCTACACATGAGAGTCACGAAGAAGAGAGGCTGCTATGGGACGAGGCCTCACAGAGACACGAACAGAATTCACAGCAGCCAGAATTCAGAAGCTGAGCAGGTGGTGCTGGGTGTTGACGGCGGAAGGCCCGGCAGCCAGGGATAGTTCCAGACCCCAGGCTGTGTGAGGGGCCCCAGCAGCAGGTCACCCGAGGCTGTCCTTGTGCTTGACTGTGATGCTACTCAGCCCTTTGCTCGTTTCCTCACCTTCGTGTGTCATCTCCTAACCCGCCATCTGCAGGCCACCTCACTCTGCTGCACCTGCACACTCTCTCCTCTTCTTCATGCTAACCTTGGCCCTTGCATGTCATGGGCTGCTCCTTGGTATCCCTTTACCTTTGGTTCTCATTTCTTCCCAATTAAAAAACGAAAACCCTAAAGAATCAAGGACAAGAATTTGGCCCTATTCACCCTTGTCTGGATGGGGTATTTGTGCTGGTGACATCACTGGCCACTGTCCAGCCTTGGCCGTCTGTCCGTGGGTCTATGAGCAGGGAGGGGCTGTCACATGGTCCGGAATGTGCCGCCCAGTTGGGGTTAGACCTCCTGAGGAGCGGACGGTGGGCGTGGTGGGCGTGGTGGGCACCAGGATTGGCGGGTCTGCTCAGAGGTGGAAGGAAGCGTGTCTACAATAGAAGGCTGTTTTCCTTCTGCCTGCCCGAGTCAAGGAAGCCTTCCAGGAGGATGTGCTGGGGACATCCAAACAACCACGAACACTCGGCCATTATTCAGAAATGGAACTGGAACCAGTGTAAAGACGTAGACCAACCTGGTCTTCTTCCTGTCGAGGGGCTGTGCATACAGTTGGGGCTTACTGTATTCACCAAGGGGATCTCCTTCACCGCTTCCCATGCCTGCTTGTTAACGTTGAGATCGGCAAGGGCAGATGTGTCCACCGGGTTGAGATGCCTTATGAGACCAACTAGGACACCAGTGGAAGGGACCCTGGTGTGGTGATGCTTCTCATTTTGGAGAGGCCTGTTTGCCAATGGCCCACGTAAGGCTCTGAGCACAGGCTACTACAGAGATGGGGTGGGTGTGATATATTCCTTATCTTTTAGCATTCACTTTCACAATGTGGAAACCCTGTGCTCTATCACATCTAGTAATAGAACTGTTGTGTATGGGGGTGGAACCAGGCACGTAGCACATTGTCACACAGGCACAGGGGCCTCACGGAGTTCATGTTGAATCATTTTGGTGTTTTCTTGGGAGAAGGAGCCTTCTGTGTTTGCAGTTGACTGGTTTCAATGTGCAAGTGCATATCTTGGAGATGACCTCCGAAACCTACGCGCCAGCTCAGGGCTCGCTGTGCCATGGGGTCCTGTTCAGGGCAGAGCAGGTTTTAGTAGGAGCTATGGGCTGGTGGAGTGGACCAACCAGTGCTGTGGAGACAGATAGGCAGGCCAGGGTTTTTGGCCTCATTCTTTATTACCTGTGTGATGTAGAAAAATTACTTAATCTGGAACCCCCTTCCCCTTTCTTTAAAACCTCAAATAACTCCTGTAATGGGACTTTGTAGTGACAGGTTAAATGAGGAAAAGGGGAGTTCTTTGATTCCCATAACCAACTTTTGGGAATGGCAGGAGGTAGAACTTGTCAAAGGGACAACTGAAATGCTGTCCTGGTGAGGGGACATCAGCCCTGTGAATGTGCCCTATCTCCTTTTATCATTTTCTCCTACTACAGCTCTTAGGTGGGAATGATGGGTAGTGTCATTGGCTTTCATTCTCAGCAGGGGATTGGTGGGACTCCAGCTTCACTCAGAAAAAATTCTGGGGCAGGATTCTGATTGGTCCGGCTTGGGTCAGGTGCCAGGTCTGTATCAATCAGTGAGTCTAGGAAGGGGTAGGGGATCACGTAAGATACTGGCTTCCATTGGATTGTGTTAGATCCCTGGGGGAATAGAAGTCAGTTAAAAAAATTATTGATAATTGAATTTTGCATTAAATGAGTGATGTGATGTTCTTATTCTTTGGTATCTACGAGATGCTCTGCATTCGTTTTCCCCCTCCCCTTCTAAAGGGATCATGGGGGCTAACCTGTTTACGGCTAAGAACTGGTCATGGACACCTCCTTCCGTAGAATCCCACTATATCCTGGGCACCTTCCCCACTCCATTTGCTGTGACCTGTGTGCTGAGTGGGGAGAGCCTTCTGACGAAGCAGAGCCCTGCAGGAATGGTTATGCGATACATTTTTAGGACATGCAGATGCAGCTTTTGTAGCATGCCTAAACCCTAGGCTTTTACTATTATTTTTTGAGTTGACCAAAGTTTTAACATGGACGGTGAAGAGAGAATGCTGAAAAAGAGCCGTGGGGTTCTGGCAGATAGCTGCCAGCCCTCCCTGGGAGCTGGCCTTTCTCCCTGAGGCTTTCTGTGGGAGGGTGCGTGAAACGGATGCGTCCCAGGCACGGTGCTAAGCTCATCACGTGCCCCGTTATATTGAATCCTCGTGACGTTTTAGGGAAGATGCATTATTACCCCATATGAGGAGCCTAAGTCTCAAGCAGGTGAGTAGCTTTCCCAAATGTTTGCTGAGGTCCTTCCAGGTGACCACGGGTTCTAGTCCAGGAGACAGTATTTAAAAGCAACTCTCAATCGGGGAAGGAGGAGAGCCCCATGTGTACTGTGGCTGAAACAAGGAAACTTTTTTTTTTATAATAGCTTTATTGAGGTACAGTTCACATACCATACAACTCACTCATCTAAAGTGTACAGTTCGCTGGTTGTAGTATATCCAGAGTTGTGTGCCCATCAGCACAGTCAATTTTAGAACATTTCATCCCCTCCCCTGTACCCCCCTCCTCCCATACCTTTAGTAGCCACTCCCCACTTTCCCCAATGTCTCCCAATCCCAGGCAGCCACCTGTTTTGTGGACATTCCGTGGGATTGTACGATAGGTGGCCTGTGACAGGCTCCTTTCACGTAGCAGAGCGGGGAGCTGCTGATGGAAACTAGCCCAAGGTGTCCTCCCGGGCTTGGCCTTGAGGAACTTGGTGGCTTTGCTTCCTCTGCTCTGCCTCACTACTTACAAGAAGCCAGAAGACAGAAACACCCACGTGGACGGACTTGTTGAGGACAAGAGCATGCTATGATTAGTGGGGGGATGTTTGGTGGGTAAGATCGGGGCCTGGGACGAACGGCTTCCTACCTGCTGACTCCGTGTTGGCGGGAGAGGGTGAGATGCTGCTTGAACTGGGACCATTAGGAAATGACTGTTCCCTGGCACTCACGTCCAGGGGGAGTTCCTGCTTGGAGGGTACCCTGGGCAGGAGAGGCCTGAGCGTCTGTCTTTTGTGATGTTAGAACAGACGTAGAAATGTGCTCCGATTCCCTTGGTGCCCTTCGTGCGGGGATGGGGCCTCCAGGGGAGTTTCAGGAAACCTCCCCTCGTCTCTTCTTTACCCCCCATCCCCCCAAGACCCCAGCTTTTCTCCCCTAGTTCACCCTCTGGAGAGAGGAATCTTTTCTCTTTGGTTGCAGGTGTGGCCTCGGCAGGGATGTTATCAGTATTGGCACTGGGTATGGGACAAACGTGCTGGTGCCTGCACTGAAACCAAAGCCGAGCCTGAGACGGCTGGGCAACTGGCGTGTGAGCTGGCTGCCCCTGAGCTCCTTGGCCTGTCCCACGGAGGTTTGTCCTCGCCAGCCTGGCACGTTGGGTACCCTGACAGTGGCTGGTGTAAGCCCTGTCAGGAAGGTGACATTGGTGTAGTCCCACAGAGGACCGTCACCTTCCCAACATAAGGGGGGTGATCGGGGTCGGGGGCTGGTGTGGGGCTGTGTGGATGCTGGGGGCGGGGCGTGGAGGCAGTGCACCCCCTTAATGAACTCCCCAAGGAGGTGACTGTTCAGACAAGCTGCTGTTGGAAAGTGCTTTGCGATCACTCGATTGCTTATAAACTGATCAATAGGAGGAGCCAGCACACACCTTCACGCGTGGAGAACTGGCTGTGGAACATGAGAAGTTTTTATTTGCGTTGAGGGTGGGTGACTTGGGAGGGGTGACTTGATTCTAGTTGTCTTTTGTTTCCTGTCTACCGTTTGGAGAGAAAAGAAGCAGGAGGCTGTGCTTTCCTGAATACACGATGGTGATAATGTGGGGTTGGCTCGGGGTCCAAGACCTTTCTGGTGTCTTAGGTAAAAGTGCGGAGACCAGGGTTCTCCGGCTTCTGAATAGACCCAGGTGCTCAGTGCTGAGCGATGCACCGGGCCCCTGAGCTAGAGTAGCTGCACCGTTCATGCCCCCGGTGTGGGTGTGGCCCTGAGGATGCTGGCAGCTGGCCCTGCTTCCACAGGGCGGAGCCAGGTGGCCTGGTGCGTGAGATGGGAGTACATGGCAGCAGACATCCTGGGCCATCCATCTCGGCTGCTCTCTGTCTAGAACTCAGACTGGACGAAGTTCCCCGCTCAGGGTCTCCAGAGAAGAACGCTTGCGTTACCGTGACGGGGACTGTCAACCCTGAAAGCCTGGGTTTGGATGGCTGTGAAGGTGTTGGCGTTTAACCGGGTCTCACGGTGCTCTTGTCTCTTCCCTTCTGGGCTGCTTCCCATCCTGTCTTCATTCTCCTAAACCTTCCCAACCTGTCGGCCTCGGAGTGACTCACTCACCCAGACGGTGCCCATCCCCGTGGCCGGGACGACTCCCTGCGTCCAGAAAACAAACCACACCCAGGAATGATGATGCATTGTGGGGCGAGAGGCACTGGAGTGTAGCGATCGGTCTGGGGTTTGTCCCTCCTGCTTCGGGGCTGAGGTTGGCTCTCTTGCCCATTGCTGGTGAGCTGGCCTTGGCCGTCAGCAGAGGTGGTCTAGAGGGTACCCTGGTCAGCAGGCTGACCCACCAGAGGTCAGCGCGGGTGTGGGGGCCGGCCCCGCTCTTCCTTCAGCCAGTGTCATCTTGGATGTCATAGATACTAGGACTTATTTTAAGCAGAACATTCTGGATTTATGAATTCGACTTGGGCTCAATTTTTTATTTTGTACTTTGGATCCTCTCATTAAGGAGATCAGAGATAAAATGCCATTGTTTTGCCAGAAGACTGGCCACCAACAGGCTCCCTGACTTAGAAAAGGGGGTAGTTTGAGTTTTCTTGAGTGACGGGGGGTATCTGTTAGAGATCAGCAGATTTCTACAGCTCTGATTTTAAAGAGACCTAAATATACCCTCTTGCCTTAGTGCTAATCGTGCTACTACTGTCACTTTGCACATTTGTAAATGACAATATCGGGGACACTTAAAAGAGTTGTGTGGCTCTGTGGGACTCGGGCACATAGCTGAAGGTTACACACTCGCCTCTGGGGGGCTCGAGGGGATGTTTACATCATCGCCAGGTTTTGCTGTTGGAGGATTTGGATTAGGGTTGGGAGGTTGTGTTGCTGCTGCAGTGATCCGGGTCCTTTTTCAGCCTGGGCCTCTGTATCAATCCCCGTCCTAGGAAAATTTTAGGCCAGTTACCTTTAACTCCTTGGTTCTCACCTGGGGTGACTTCGCTCCCCAGGAGACATTTGGCAATGTCACCGTGCATTCTGGTCGTCACCGCTGGGCAGGGGGTGATGCTGTTGTCTAGTGGGTAGAGGCCAAAGGCTGCCAGGAACCCCCACCCCCTCAAGATTATCAAGATGTCAGCAGTGTCCAGGCTGAGAAGTCCTGCTTTCACATGTTTATTGAGCAACTCTCCTTCCTGAACTGAAAAACTGACCAAGATATAGGAAAGTACTTAAAAATAAATGACACCTCAATTTGCAAATGCACATTTTAAGTTGTCTTTTTTTGCCAATTATGTACTTAAAATACCTCAGTAATTTTCTAGAATATTCTTTAAAAAAAGAGAAACGATTAAAACTACACAACATGATGACACAAGCGATCATAGCTGCTCATGCCTCGGGAAGGCCTGTGACCTGGAGGAGAGCAGGAGCCGCTCTGTGTGTGAGGTCCAGCCGTGCGTTGACACCTCACCTGGTTAGTGTAAGACATGATGTGAAGTCATCACTCACATTTCTCAAAATCTTAGTCTTTCCCTCACCTGCTAGTCTTTTTTTTTTTTAAGTCAGAGACCCAAACCAGATCATCTTGCTTCTCCCAGAATAAATACTAAAAGTTTTATTTAAAAAGATACAGCTTCAGATTACCTTCTAGGATCACATTCTGCTTTCTCAGTCCTGCTCTTATTCTTAAAAGGAGCCATCTCTTGACAGTGCTTCATACATCTCGTGCCTCCTCCATGACATTCCGGGGAAGTAAATGAAAGGTGTAAATTAAGAAAAGCAAGTGTTTGTGGTTCCCACTTTAACCTTCTGTTCTGTTAAACGGCTTCGTTGAAGAGGGCTGTCACGGCTCTTGAAAACGTGGGAAAATCCACAGCACGCCGGAGCCTTCAGCTGCCTGTGGGCGCGCAGGAGGTTTGATGTGAAAATTATATGGCCACATCTAATTGGCTGTGTTTTCACCCCACCAGATACCAGCTCAGGAGGCGGCTCTTCCCCCTCCCCTGCTGGTTTAGCTAAATTGTTGAACTTGAATTGCATGCTATTAAGAATTGCAGTCTAGTAACCCAAGTGCCATTTTTCAATGTCTCTTGTGTAGTAGCCTGTCTGTATGACCCAACCCCAACCTTATAAATTTCCAGACATCTGGCAAGAGCCGGTTATCAATTCCTCCCTGATGTGGGATGATAAGGCCTTTGACCCCTACTCTTCCCCATAATTTACACCCCCCCCCCCCCCCCCCGTGCCCTACGGAAGCCTGGCCAGCCGGTGGGAGGAAAACAGAAGCCTCCAGACTGCTGCTTCCTGTGAAATGGGAATAATAATTTTTATCCTGCCTGTTTCCCAGACTTGTGTATTTATTTCACATGAAATGTGCTCAGGATTCCAATAGAAAGCAGTCAGGTAGAGATAAGATCATGGCAATGACACCAACTGAAACATGTTTTTTAAAAAAATACGTTTATTCACATGCCATAGCTTACACCCATTTAGAGTGGACATTTAATGGTTTTTGGTATGTTCCCAGAGTTTTGTGACTGTCACCTCAATCAATGTTAGAACATTTTCATTGCCCCCAAAAGAAACTCTTCACTCATTAACTCTCACTCCTCCCATTTCCTTCCACATCTGCTTTCTGTCTGTGCATCCGCTTGTTTGGGGCGTTTTGTGTATGTCGAATTGCACAATATCTGGCCCTTTGTGACTGGCTTCTTTCACTTAGCATAATCTTTTCAAGATTCATCTATGTTGTGGCATATATCAGTGCTTCATACCTTTTTAATTGCCAAGTAGTATTCCTTTGTGTAGTGTAGGCAGATCATACTTTCTTGTTCCATCATGAGTTGATAGGTAAGCTTCAGAATTTTAAAAATATGAAGGCAGCCCAGCTGGTGTTGCTCAGTGGTTGAACATCGACTTGTGAACCAGGAGGTCACAGTTTGATTCCCGGTCAGGGCACATGCCTGGGTTGTGGGCTTGATTCCCAGTAGGGGTCGTGCAAGAGGCAGCCTGATTCTCTCTCATCATTGATGTTTCTGTCTCTCTCTCTCCCTCTTTCTTCCTCTCTGAAATCAATAAATTAAAAAAAAATGAAGCCAAACCATTTTCCTTTTAATTTATAAATTCCATTTATTGGAAGTTAATTGCTCTTATGGTAAATACTGTTTTGGGGCAAAAATGTCCAAGTCTATGCATGCTCTACATCTTTGAACAAGCGCTTACCTTAACAGACTCTACCTGGAACCAAACATTGGATAAAGGTGACTTCAGAGTTCGTGGTCTCCCGGAAGCACCAAAGACTTTTATTTATTAAAGTAGAAGCTATTGCTAGAAACTCTCTCCATAGCTGGGCTGAGGATTAAGTCGCTACTTCCCCTGATTCAGACTAGTGTCCCGGGGGCTCTGTCTCCTCTTCTTCGTTTCTCCTCCGTGGTCACCGCTCCAGTGGCATCCTGCAGACTGTGATTGGGTGAAGGCATTTCCAGCGTGGGGAGCGTTTTGTTCAGTGTTAGGTTGGTTGGTTTGTTACTCTTCTGGTTGTTGGCGTTACCTGTTGCAAATATTAAGAGGCCCAGGCATGTTTACATTCTGCAGATAGGAAAGAAAAGCCACTTCATCCAGAGTGGCCGCACGGGCTCCCACCTTCACTGTGGTTGCTGTAGCAAAGGTGGGGGTTTCTCTGCGGGGGGGGGGGGGGAGGGTCGGAGGGGCCCAGGCTGCACATGTCAGACACATGACAATGGTTTTCACTTGAAGAAGCGGGAGCCTTTAGGAATTTTTAAGGGAACCCTGAGAACTAGGCGTTCTCTTACAGCCACCTGAGTGCGGATGTGCAAGTTGTTATTCTGAGCGCCACACCCGGACAGGTGGGAAGAAATGGGAGTGGATGGGCTTGACCCCTCCAGTCATGTGTGTCCTGTCACACGTAGGAATGAGATGATGTGTGCTGTCACCTTACACACACACACACACACACACACACACACACACGATTGTGTCTTCTCTTTGAAGGCTCTCTTCCACCTGATTTTTACTAACAAAGATATACATGTTTGGGATGGCAGGAGATAGTCTTGGGTGGCATAGGGGTTCTTTATTCCCGGAGCCCTTATCCCTTCATTCGGTCTAACTCCCCCTTTTAAGCCGAGAAACCCCAAATACCAGAGTACTGGGAGAATTCATTGCAGAGCAGCTGACCCAGGCTGTGTCTCCCCTGCCTTCTGCCATGTCACCAGAGTCCGGGCAGGACCCGTTAGGATTGCCCGAGGCCCGTGCCCGATGACAACAGTGGTGGCTGCTCAAGTTCTCTGATTGGCAGCAGCGTGATTCCTTCTGGAGATGACACATTGGGGGCGAGTGCCGTTTTGGAACCAGGGATGTTAGTGGATGGAGCTGGTGAGTGTTAGAGAGAATAGGAATGAGAAGGTGTCAGGGTTGGTCCTGCCTGTGGGAATCCACTGGTTTTGAATATTTGTGTCCTTTATGGCCTTCCAATGTGATCCCTCCTTTCATAACAGGCTTTCTTCAAGCTATTTCAATTTAATAAGTTTCTGTGCAATTAGTGCATTTCAACCAATAATGGCTTATTTTTAAAAACCACCAGAGAAGCTTTAAATAACATTTTCTCATAAATTAGCCCTCATTTGCACAGTGATTCAGTTATTACACCATGAGGACCCTCTGGAGTGTGATGTTGTCAGGACACATAACAGCAGAGAATAGTATGTTATTAGCTAATGCTAATCACCGGTTAGTAGAAATGGGAAAAGAAGACGTGTCATTGGGGCTCCCGTGGCTAACAAGATGTGAATTACGAAAACATCTCCCAGAGAAATTCCAGGGTTGTTCTAGAAACCTGTTATTTGCATTTTCAAACATCTGGTCTCCGTCGATAGGGGAGGAGGGTGCTGGTTATCAGCCCTGCTTTCTTGTTCAGAGCAAAGCTCTGTACTTTTCCTGCTGGTAACCTCACCGCAGACACACCCTGCCCCTGCCTCTCAGCCCCATCGGGCTGCCCACTGTCTTTTTGTAGGTGATGGCATTGATTTCCAAAGAATGCCAGGTCGGCTTCCCAGGCCCAATCAGACTCTGCCCTTGGCCCCTCGATTCCACGCGGTTTTGTTCGTGGTCCACGGTGGCTCAGCTCGGCTCCACACTCTTTCCCAAAGGCCAGCTGCGAGAAGGAGCTTCCGTGTAGCCGGAACCTTCTAGAGGGCACATGTTCCCTTTACTCCAGGAGCTGCATTCCCAGCGCTGTCTGCAGCCTGCACTTCTTGAACCCATGCTGTTGCCTCTCGCTCTCCCATGGCAGTCTTGCTGGTGACAGCAGATGGGCTTATATTTATTACCTGAAACTGTGACTCAGTCCTGTTCTTTCCAAGTAACTCGATGAGCACATGTTTTCCCTGGGCCCGCTGGCGTTTTTCTTATCCTGAGAACATGCGAAGGGCCAAGACCCTCAGCTCCAGATGCAGACGGCGGGTAAGGAGGTTTCTGGGAGAAGCTTCGCTTTCCGCTGCTGAGGTCTGTCCGAACCTCATTGGAGGAACCGGAGGGAGAGGTGCACTGGCCGTCTGGTCTGCTGGTGGCACTGGTGTCCCGCGAGCCAGGCGGTCCTAGAATGGACTTCACTGAACGTTCCAGCCACAGCTGTTAAAGAACTCCATTCATTCCCTGCACGCCTTGCCGAGTTTCCCACCTGGATAATGCTAAGGTTAGACACTGCCTCCCAGTGAAGCCTGGGCCTTCAACTTCACTTAAAGAGTTAAATTAGTGTTGCTATCAGGTACAGAGTAAAAGCATCTCCTTTATTCAGAATTACCCAAATGACCCCCCCCCCCCCCATTTATCCCAAACCCTTTAGAAATTGTTGTGTACCTACTTTTCCTTTGTTGTTTATGATACTGTAATGAAAATAGTATGTTTTATTTTCTGTTTCTCAATATTTTTAAATGATGCTGCCAACTCCTGTTGTGACACCTATCCCTGAGATATTTTTCCTTGGCCGTGTAGAGCGTTTGTCCGATAAAGAAAACTTTTCAAGCACATGTCCTTCTCCCTGCATGTAGCTTTCTTCAGTAAACATGCCTCCTGTTATGCCATGGCCATGTCTGTACATGGAGGTGCGTTGGGTCTGCACTGAATGCGAGCGAGGACCTAGTACAATGAGTCCCTTGCTGTGTGCTCTGCTCGCCCTGCAGAGCTGGGTCGTGCTGGAGGTGGACAGGGCCTTAGAGGCACCCAGCAGCCGGCATCCTCACGTGTCATGTCTACCTGAGCCCCGGAGATACAGGGCATACAGCTAGTTAATGGGAGGTGGCAGTGACACTGAGACACAGAGTGTCTTCTCCTCCCCCGCCCCCCGTTTCTGTGATGAGGCTGAGAAGACAGGAGCTGGGCTTTGTAAAAGGCAACACGGCTCTGTTCATTCTGTGTTGCTTTCCATTTGGATCCTGGTCTCTTTATCACTAAGGTGAGGTCCTTGAGGGCCAAGGTAGTTCTACATTCCTTCAGTGCCGGGGTGGCGATTCTGTGTCCCCTGATGCCGGCTCTGAGTGGGGTGGCTGAGTGACATTGTCACGGGTCAGGGAAGAGTGAGGTGTTGTATGTGAGGTGGCACTTGCCATTCCTGACTGTGGGCCCTTCCGTACTTGATGATACCACCTACCTTTGCATGGACGCCGTGGGCACACGTGTGCACGCTCCGGCCCCATGCACAGACTCTCACCTGGCCACTCACCCATGCTCACATTTTTAACAATAATCCTGAAAGCAAATATCATGTACATTTGCCTTGTCAATGACTGTGTCCGGGTTTGGGGACGAAGTGGGCTTGCCTTAGATCGATGGTTCTCAACCTTCCTAATGCCGCGACCCTTTAATACAGTTCCTCATGTTGTGGTGACCCCCAACCATAACATTATTTTTGTTGCTACTTCATAACTGTAATTTTGCTACTGCTATGAATCGTAATGTAAATATCCGATATGCAGGCTGTATTTTCATTACAAATTGAACATAATTAAAGCATAGTGATTAATCACAAAAAACAATATGTAATTATATATGTGTTTTCCGATGGTCTTAGGCGACCCCTGTGAAAGGTTGTTCGACCCTCAAAGGGGTCTCGACCCACAGGTTGGCGACCCACAGGTTGAGAACCGCTGCCTTAGATGCGACATTGGCAGCCTGTCTGGAGCCTCGATTGCCGTTTCTCTGCATCTGCGTTAGATTGTTCATTAACATATTTCAAGTATAATTAGTTCCCCTCAAAGTTACCTCACCTTCAGCGGTGAGAATTACTGATGGAGCTAAAATAGACGAGCATAATCTGTACGGACGTAACTCTCTCTCCGGGTTACAGAGCGCATGTGGGCTTGCTTGGGTGGTTGGTTGCTGTTGCTTATTATTATTATTTTGTATATTCAGTTATATATACTTGTGTATAAGTCAGTAAATAATAAGAGATAGGAGGATTCTAGCCCCTTAAGAATTTCTCAAAAATTGTTATTTTACTAATTTGCTTTTTTAGTGGAATGGCTCTTATCAATGCCCCTTTCTTAAGTGCATTTTCAATTTCTTGTAAAGATGCTGTGCTTTCAAAATTAAACTCTTCCATGTTATGCATAGAACCCCAACTCCTAGCTTTAAAACCTGGGGTTCAGTTTGTTATTTTCCAGGGAAGTTCTGGGTATGTCTAGATTGAAGGATTTTAAAAAAATCAAAAGCATTCAATTACATGACTTAGAAAACCCATTCCGTTTTGTAATTCTAACTTTACAGACCCACAGATAATCCCTCCCTGCTTTCTGTGGGGAAGGAAAAAACCTAAAAAACACAACCTAGATGCATCAGTCAGGGTTCTCCAGAGAAACAGAACCAATAGGGTGTGTGTATGTGTGTGCATGTGCATGTGCACGTGTGTGTGCGTGCACATGTGTGTGTTACTTACCATCGGGAATTGGCTCGCGTTGTTATGAAGATTGGCAAGTGCCAAGCTCAATGAGCTGCAGACCCAGGAGACCAGTGGGGTGGTTCCAGTCCAAAGGCTGGCAGGCTCGAGACCCAGGAAGAGCCAGTGTTTAAGTTCAAGTCTGAAGGCAGGAAAAACGGATGTCTCAACTCCAGGCAGGAGAAATTCCCCCTTATCTGGGGGAGAGATCAGGTGAGGCACGTCCACCTGAGGGTTTATTCAGTCTCTCAGTGTAAACGTGGAATTCATCCAGGAACATGGACACACTCAGAATGCTGTCTGACTTTACATGGCCCACTCAAGTTGACACATAAAATTAACCTTCACGCCAAACTTCTCTGAGACAGAGTTGAAAACTTTCGTCTTCCTCTTTCTGCCTTAGCGGTAGGCTCAAAATTCTCCCAGCAGCCCACAGCTATTGGCTAGATTGGGCCTGATTAACATTATTTCATACAGTCTTTCTGTATCTCTGAAGGCGTTAGTATTTTTAGGGTGTGTGTGTGTGTGTGTGTGTGTGTGTGTGTGTGTATTTAACGCTTTTTAGTACCTTCTTCTATACTCTTCTTTTTTGTTTATTTTTCCTGGCAGAGCAAATTGTACTTTCTAGCTCATTGGTTTTCATTCTGTTAACATTTGAATATTGCCCAGCCACCTGCTGAGCGGGGTGTGTGTGAGCTCGTAAAGAAACAAAATAGTAGAATGCACCGCTGTTGCTATTTTTTTGGTGGCACATCTTCACTCTTGATCCATGTGGTCATGTCCAGGACCGGTCAACACACCGTGTCTTCAGGTGCTGAGTTGCTGGTGAAAATGAGAGAAACATCAATGATGAGAGAGAATCATTGGCTGCCTCCTGCGTAAACACCCCCCCCCCCCCCCCCCCGGGATCCAGCCTGCAACTTGGGCATGTGCCCCTACCAGGAATTGAACTGTGACCTCCCAGTTCATAGGTTGACGCTCAACCATTGAGCCACACTGGCCGGGCTTGCCTTCCTCTCTCTTGACATGCCACCTTCCCCAGAGGTGATGCACGTCTTAAAATCCTCTGTCACAAGTGGGCAGTGCTTCCAGAGGCAGGTCAGTGTAGCCCATGGCTGCGGGGGCACTGGAGGAGGAGGCAGGCTGAGTGGTCATTCTGGCGGGTGTGTGGCTGCTCAACGTGCCCCCCCCCCCCCCCCCCCCCCCGTCCCAGACATTCTTATTTCGGAAAGTACCCGACGCCTACCCCGGTATACTGCCTTGGAGCAACCCCCTCACCGTGTCCAGGAGCAGGAAACTCACGAGCCTTCATTTGCTTTTCCTGGGGTGGCCCCAGTTTCCCACATGACTGCGGATGGCCGGTTATTGAGGTCAGTCTGACTAAGGCGACTAGACTGCTGCAGGTCGGATGCCCCTCGCTCCTTATACTGAGCTTAGAGGAGTGTGTTGACGCATAACTGAAAAGTGCACAGCAGGCTCAGGCATGGCTGGATCCAGGCGCTCATACCTGAGGACACCATGTCCCCCAGCTATTGGCTCTGCTTTCCTCCAGGTTGACTTCATTGCACAGGGCCAGGTTCAAGCCCAGAGAGCTCTTACTTTCCCCCTCAATTGCCAACCAGTAGCTGTGGTTAGGGGCTGTAATATACTGAGTGCATTTGGACTAAGCATCCCTGGAGCCGGGCCAGGAGATGTATATGGAGGTGCATTGGGTCTGCACTGAATGCGAGTAACCATGACTTTGAGAGTTGGGGTGGTACCTCCTAAATAATTCAGGGTGTGCTGTTTGGGGAAAAAGCACAAATAGATGCTGAGCAGAAAACGTAGCCGATGTCTGCCTTTTAGCCTTTAGGATCCATCGAAGGGTTTTCTACTTGTTAGGGGAGACTGAGCTACCACTGGCTCATGGCACAAAGTGAGTTTGTGCGTACATTTGAATTTGTTCATAAGACAACTCCCCCCCCCCCCCCCCCAAACTTGAAGTGGCTTACAGGACTTCATAGTCTACAAAAGGTTTAGAAATGAGTAAGTAAGTAAATTAGAGTAAAGAGAAAAGCAGGGTAGGCCCCTAAGATAAGACAGGAATAAGGTGACTCTTACAAATCTCAAAGCTGGCGGGCAGCACCTGCGGGGCTGGTGAAAATGAGCTGCTCATTCGGCTCTGAGGTTCCTGGTATGAAGAGCATCTATTCTAGACCTTGTACAGAGGTGTGTGTGTGTGTGTGAGTGACACTCCCTCCTAAGCCACAAGCCCCTGTGGGAGGACGGCCCTGCGCGAGGCCATGGGAAGATGATAAAGATGATGCCCGTCTATGGTCACCTTAGATGCATGTCTATTCCAAACTCCTGGGGCACTTGCCCTCCGGAACTTGCCCCTTTGCTCTCAGCATTGTGTTAGGAAACAAAGCAAGCAGACAAGGATGGAAACCCCTCTGTTGCTGGGTTCCTTCCAGGAACAATGGGCGGGTTAAACCGGTCACCTGTGGTGGGAGGCAGGCAGGTGAGTCACTGCTGTGACAGGGCAGAATGGGATCCTTAGTTGTACAGCGGGGCCAGTCCTGTGAATGGACTCATGCTTGCCTGGTGACTCACGCTCCTGTTTACAAATGAGCCACGGGAGTGCTGTGGGGACCGGGACCTCCGGGGTGGGCAGCCCTTCCGTGGGCAGAACTCAGGGCTCCTGTCATTCAAAGTCAAGATGCAGGGACAGCTGCTGCCAGTGGAAGGCCCTGGAGGGACACCAGTTTATAGGTGACGTGGCCCCGTCGCGTTTGGGGAGTTCACATGGCCTTTGGATGGTTTTGTTCCAACTGGATACTCCCCATGGGAGGATCGGGAAATATGGTAGCCAAGTAAATTATTCTAGAACTGTGGCTGCTGTTGTATAGATTTGTCCTTCATGTCTATCGATTTTCCATCTCCCGGCCTTTAGTACCCACTATTCTCATTGTGCTTTTTAGTGACTATCAGAACCTAAGATAGCGGGTCTTGTGCTCAGTCTCATATTCTTCACTCTGAATTCTGTGACTCGGGATTAAGAAGGATGAGCCATCTGTTCATAGGACCTTCCTTCGCATAAAAGGTGTACCTCCTTTACAACGGGCAGAAAAGACATAGGTATTTTCTTTCTGAAAAGCCAATTAGAGTGATGCTTCTTTGTTGGGAAAGAGCTCTTCTCGGGCCTCAGGTCTCCCTCTACACCCCCAAGTTCTCTACACCAGCCAGAGAGCAGCAGCCAGCATCTGCACAGGCAAACCCGTCTACACAGCGGCGCTGTGAGTTGACTGAGACCTGGTCCGTACTCCCCCTCTGCCGTTGACTAGCTGTGTGACCTTGGGCATGCTCCTTAACGTCTCTGAGTCAGTTTCCTCCTCTGTGAAGTGAGAGGGACAGGACCTACCTCAAGGGTGGCTGTGAGGTGTAGCGGAGGAACACGCACACCCCTGGCGGAGTAACAGGCAAGGAACCCAGGCAGCTTGCGCCCGGGGCTCCGGCTGGGTGGAGATTCGGGGCAGCGCATCCTTTTGGAGCGCCTAAACTGGGAGCTGCCAGACCGACAAGGGGACTGGAGAGGTCCGTGCCATTGCTTCTCTCTCGAAACGATTGCTGCCTGGCAGAGGGAAAGGTGTTAAGACATCCCCAATAGCTGTAGGGGTGGAACCATATGTAACTGCATTTTTGTGGGGTAGAAATACTGCATGGTTTATGCTAATAGAAGATTCAGCAAGGTAAGTTGAGAGAGAGAGAGAGAGATGAGAGAGGGGCTAGCCAGCTGGCTCC
This sequence comes from Myotis myotis, assembly GCF_014108235.1. NCBI lineage: Eukaryota > Metazoa > Chordata > Mammalia > Chiroptera > Vespertilionidae > Myotis > Myotis myotis. The sequence continues at coordinate 9,355,486 of NW_023416319.1, read as the reverse complement.
CTGGAGGCCTAGAGGCAGGAGTGACCATGTACATTGGGGTATCGCGTGCCTTGGGGTAACGAAGGGCAGAGGTGGGGGAGTGGGAAGGGATGCCACAAGGTCTGCATGGAGGAGGCTGTTACGATGCCGCTGGAGGGGGTCCCCAGGCTGGATGGCAGGGAGGTGGACGAGCTCTGGGTTCACTCCTCGCGGGGAGCTGTAGAGGAGTGGGGTGAGGGTAGAAAGCCAGGCTGGGGCCGCGGATGCCTGGTGACCGCGCCCCCGCCCGCCAAGCCTCACTCTGTTCCCCTTTCTTCCCGGCCGCAGTGTCCCCTCCCTTGCTGCACTCAGGGCCACGACTGTCAGCACCTCTACCCCCCCTCAGACTTCACTGTCAGCACTCAAGTCTTCAGGGACATGAGAAGGAGCCACTCCTTACAAAAGGTTGGGGAGCCCTGGTGTTTGGAGGTAGGTGGCGGAGCCGAATGACGGTATGAGATGAGCCAGCCCCGACATGAACCCTCCCATCCAAAGTTTACCTGCAGCCAGGGCAGGGCCCATCCACTACGGCCCAGCTTCCCGCCAGGTCACTGTCGTGTCGGGTGCCATGATGTCTGGGTGTACTGACCGCTGATGGGTGTATCAGAGCCATAAAGATGCCAGTGTACCAGAAGAGGGCGGAGGGCAGGGCTCCCAGGGGCGGCCGGCGGCCCAGTGTCCTGCGTAGCTTCTGTGAGAGCGAACAGCACCTTATGCCATTAAACTTGACCCCCAGGAAATAAGTCTCTGGGTGTCTTTCCAGCTCCCAGTGGAGGAGGAGTTATCGCCTCCACTTTGCATAGCTTTTCCTTTGGAATCAGGGTGCCCAGGAAGGCTCCGTCCTCCGTGGGCCACCTTCCCGGGCAGCCGAGCACAGCTTTCTTCGCAGACCCGGCTCTCCAAGGACAGGGCGCATCGTCAGGTTCTTTTAAATAATTCAGTATGTCGTCAATACCCCACGCCGCTCCGTGCTCGGCAATGACAGTTCTCTTCGGATTAGTGGTCCCAAGGAGTAAAGAACATCGAGGGCACGCTTTCATCTTCAGCAAAGCAAAAGTCAATGCAGATGAAAATTTTAAACCAACTCTTTAGACTTGAACAGCAAATGATTTTGTACTAATGCTAGCTTAGAAAAAAAGATAAGTGAATATTCCAGAGCCAATTCGTAAAGCCCTCTGCCTTTAAAAAGCGTTTATTGTATACCTGCTGTATGCTGAGCGCTGTGCTACGTGTTAGGGCTCCGAGGACAGAAACGGGCCTAGAGCATATTAACACGTGCCCATGTGACTTGCCTTTGGAGAGAGAAGGGGTGGACTAAGTCATCTTTAAAAGCTTGTTCTAGTTTAAGAAGTAGGGCCTAGCCCTTTAACAGAAGCAGAGACATGGAGAAAATCATACAGAAGAAACGTAGGCACCCACAGTTATTTTATTTTTTTTACCTGTTTATAATCTCTTCATTATTTGGATGCATTTCTTTTCTCAACATTCATGGGTCTAAACTTTAAAAGTCTTTACTCAGGTTCGTGTTTTCTTTCCACTTGCCATAGCACCCAGGATGCTATACAGTCCCGTGTGTCTTAGCTCTGGTTGGTCACGCCACAGATTGGCATCTTGTGGAAATCTTGCTGTCTGACCATTCCCCTTTGGCCAGGTGTGCATGAAACAGAGGATGTTCTGGACTGTGCCTGGATTACCTGGATCCCAGTTCGTGTGTAAGCCCGTGTCCTTTAATTGGCCTGGGTCTGACAGAGCAGGGGGTCCCCCCTTCTGTGCAGCAGCTGGGGCCAGATGCAAGCTTTTCCTCAGCAGCCCCTCCCTGGTCATCTATTATAATAAAAGCGTAATATGCAAGTCAACTGAACGGCCAAACAGCGGAATGACCATCCGGACGACCTTCCGGACAAAGCCGGGGCTGTGAAGGCCTACTCTTGCATGGATTTCGTGCATCCGGCCTCTAGTCTTTTAGTAAGTGCAGTCTTTTAGCTGTTCCTCCAGCACGGCCTGCGAATGCTAACTCATTAATCTTTGGTCGGAGTTATGAGGCCGATAAAGGAGAACCAGACACCCATTCAGAGTCTGAGGAAAACGAAAGAGAAAGACTGGATTTCTGCCTGACCCACAGATTAGATCCCTGGCGCCAGCTCTGCCCGTAGGACGGGGGAACATCTCCTGGGAGAGTGCCAATATGTGCTGCTTCTGGACTGGGGTCCAAATCTCCAACTGTGACTGGGTCAGGCACGGCGACACCACTCACGGGCTGTGTGAACTTGGCAAGGTACCCTACTGCACTGCCTCAGTTTCCCCATCAGCGAAGGGGGGATCGCACAGGGGCTGTTCTGAGCATCAAATGAGGAAGCCTGTAAAGTGGGGGCTTGGTCAGAGGAGCTGGTGCGCCTGGTCTGGCACAAGCACCCGGCAGGATTCTTAGGGGCTCGCACACAGATAGTGTGGCCATGTGATGGGCGGCCACTGCTGGGGCAGCTCAGTTGTGTAGCCGGCCTCCCATGCAGGCGTTTCCAGAAATGTAGATGACTCCTTTGGAGTGTTTCCTACTGTGAGAATTGGGGTGGTGTATGGAAATCCCATCCACAGCACAGCACAGATGTGCTGGAGGAGGCCCTGGGTAGTGTCATGGAAACCGCACTCGGTTGGAGGCAGGACTGGGTGTAACCCCAATGTCCTTTCCCCTCTGTTGGCAACGCGCTTCACCCTCCAGGATGCAATCCCCGTGTCTGTAAAAAGGATGGCAGTGGAGTACCTGCCCTGCTTCATGGGGACCTGTGAGGAGCCCTTGAATCTGATCACAGTGACGTTTACCACACATTTTCTATGGTCCAGGTGTTTGCCTATGTTGAGTCTTCACAACCTGGCAGCAGCACTGAGAGGGAGATGCAGTGACTATTCCTTTTTGCAGAAGAACCACAGAGAGGTTAAGCAACTTGCTTAAGGTCACACAGCAAAGGGGCAGAGCTGTGACAGACCCTGGCAGTAGCCCGTGGTTGGAGCCTTCTTCACCAGCCATCTGCTACCTGCTAAAGGAGAAGGTGTTGGTGTTCAGTGCCCCCAGCCTCCTCAGGAGCTGGACGGAGCTTCTCCTTCAGGACAACTAAGTCCCATTTTTGCTCTACAAGTACCGTATTCTGGTACCTTCCACCCCATCCATATTTAAGGTTCACTCTCCCTCCCCTTTCTTTCCTGCAGTTCAGCTGGATTCTCACTCTATAGTTCTCTCCACCAGGGAATGAAGGTTGGTTGACCAGTTGAGTAAATATGACTAAGAAAGTCGATACCCACCTGGGCAGCATGACTCACTTCTTTCTAGTTAGCTATTCCCGTACCTGTTCACGCCAGCCGTACACAGTCATTACATTGGGGCTATTAACCGGTTTAATAGTGACAATAATAGGGTGTGACCCATGGCATAAATGCATTCAGATAAAAAGCAAGTGTTTTTCCTGTAATTGCTTAGTCAATACCATTTTCACGGAAATGCTTGCAAACAATCTTTTAAAAAGTTCTTTGTCCCAGTCCTTCCCTTACTCCTTGCTTCCTTCCTCTTCGGGCTTTCGACACGTTTTTCCTAATCTGTGGAGATAAGCAAGATGGTGCACCGTGTCCCTTCTGAGGTTTTGGTTGACCCTCCTTTGTGCTAGTGTTGAGGCTATTTGTATCCCATGTTTAGGGATACATGAGTGTGCGTATATGTGTGTGCGCGCGCGCCTGTGTGTTCAAGCGGGGGGGAACATTATTTGTGGTACTGGCTTATTGACCTCTCAACTCATACATTTAAGGAGAAAAGAGACTTCTGCTAACGTTGCAAAGCCAGTCACACAGACAGGGAGTTAACCGTTCTGGTGGGAGGAAATGAAACTTTTCTTCGGTTTATTAGACCACATCCTATAAATCTGTGGCTTATTATATGTCTGATTTCTGAAAAGCATGGCATCATGGCCAAAGTTTTGTTTTTGCTTGTTAGTCATTGAAACAAATATAGATGCTGCTTCATTTCCTCGGCACCCTATTTTTCAGTACAGGTTATGTATATAAACTCTGGGTTTTCACAACACAGTGCATAGAAGGGAAGTATTGGCTTTATAAATCTCCGCTTTACAGCTATGGACTGGCAAGCGTTCCGTTAGGCTGAAATATTTAATGTGCCCTCCCCCTCCCATGTCCACTGCCCAGAGGGCTCTGACATGTGGGGGCTTCACCGAGGCGTCCTGGTTACCTAGAGAAGCAGGATGAGAAAACAGCACAGATACTTCTGGAAGGCAGCGTTCACATTTTGACAGACTTCCAGTCTTTTCAAAGATGTGTTTTAAAAATCATAGGTGGGCTCATAGCATATACACATTGTTTTCTGCTTATATTACATCGCTAGTCATAGATACACTTTCCTAGGTCTGCCCCAAAGACTGTAAAACCTCTAAGGTTGACTATTCTAGAAGGGGACGGCCCTCACTCTGCTTGGTCATCGCCCGGGAGCAAACAGACCACTTCTCGAGTCTCACTATTATGGTGCATCTCTCGTGGGAGAGGGTGCGAGTTGAAAATGACGAAGACAGAATGACCCGGACGTTGCAGAATGCCCACGTGATCTACATACCGTGGTTTAGCCCTGGTCCATCTGTGCAGGCGGGCCTGCAACTCAGCCCTCCCCCAAGTTCACTCTTGGAGTGGGATGGCTATGGGACCACCCATATTATTTTATTTCTCCTCTCTCTCATTCTCTCTTTGCACAGCTTCTTTGTTGGAGTCTTAAATGAGTGCCCGAGTTCCCTCCGCCAATTCACTGCAGAACTGTAAATGGGTATCTTGGTGCTCAACGTGGAACTTCCAGCACCTTGGCGAAGTCCCTTTCCCAGGGCATCGTGACCAGGCTGTAGCTCCCGCTGCCGATCGGCGCCCCCTACGTGATGGACACAGCTTGTCCTGCACTCTGCACTGGGGAAACAGTCCCAGAGCGGGAGAGGGTCACTCTGGGTCCTGTTGCCCCTGTCGTGTGCCATTCCTTGGACCGAACTCTGTGTCTGCTGTTCCCCTCGCTTCTTCCACTTTCCTTCCACCCTGAGAAGCTGGTGCAGGGGGTAGGAAGTGCAGACGGAGTGCGTGGAGATCCGCGGAGAAGCTCCATCCATGGGGTGGGTGGCGTGTCCTCTCTCCCTGGGTCCACGCCTCTTGGGCCGCCTGACATCCACCCAGCCGCCATGGGCTGTCTCACAGCTCTTATCTCTGTGACCACCTCCCTTTTCTCCATTCTTGGTGAGTCACATGTTTTCTTTGCATCCGGTGTGACAAAGGTCATTAACAGAGAAGACTTGGGCCTTGGACGCGTGACATGCTGTCACCCGCGTGTTTATTGTTTTGGGCGCTCCCCTTTGGTCATTCTGTGATGTGACAGGTCAGTTTTCAATGGGCTGGACTGTGGCCAGCGTGAGTTTAAATTAGCCTTCAGACTTTTTCATCCTTCTGGGGCCCCCCGAGTCAAAACACGTGGCCAGTCCTTGAAGGGCAGGAGTGGATGCTCTCGTTATCTGTCAGGCAGGCGGCCTGTCTCCCTCCGCCTCACCATATCTCTCATATCTCTGTTCTGCAGAGGACTGACTCTCCTGTTATCAGTGCCTTCCATGTCAGGGGGGGTAGATGCTTGGAATTTGGGACCAGAGAGGAGCCCCAGCTCAGCTCAGACCCCAGGACTTAGTTTACTCGTGTTAAGGGAAATGATTGTCAGGTACGCAGAGTGGGCGATCTGGGTTTGTCTCCTTCCTTACCAGGCCAGTCTTCCTCTCCTTCATTCAAAAGGTATTCATTCATCAGCCACTGCTTGTGAACCAAGAGGGGATACTAGGAGTTGTATCTCCTTTTATCCTTTACTCCATATTTTTCCAACTTTCTCCAAAATATCTCTGAAAGTCCACTTCACACCTGTTTGCATGAAAAATGCAATAGTGACAAACTGTGTTTTGAGGGGAGGAGGCGGGAGAGCGGGTCCCGTTCTGGCCCTCTTTTCTGTCGTTGCCCAGCCGGTGGCTGGCCTCCTCTCCTGGAGCTGGAAATGAGGAAGGAGGTGGCCTTTGTACAGCCTTGGAGCCTTTCCGACGCCTTTGTTACAAACTGCTGGGGCCCGTGTGCCTGCCATGCACTCACGCACGTCTCCGGGGCACGCCACCCCACGGTGCTCACCCACGTGCTCCCGGTCAGCGGGGCCACCAGTGCGGCAGGAGAGAACATTTGTTTTCCTCTGGGAAAATCTGAGGCCCATTTGTTCTCAGAGTGAAAGTTTCTGTTTCGGAAAAGTCAGTTCCTTCCGACCAGGGAGGGTGGGGACAAGGAAGGGACTAAGACACCAGAGAAAGGAGAAGTGAGAGTGAAGGGAGATGGGAAGGAATCGGGGTGACCAGAGGACTCACAGCTGCCGCCTCGGTTCATTTCCCAACCCCTCTGGTCACCTGGTCCGCCCAGCCTTGCCTGAGCCCCCTGGGGTCGCAGCCCGTGCCCTGGCGGTGGCCTCTCGCTGCTTAGGAAAACAGAACTGGCGGGAGGTGGTGTTGGGTTGAACTTGAGCTGGGGTTGGGGTCAGAGGGATCACGGAAGCTCTCAATCACCCCTTGCCCAGCCTGGCTCCTGCCTGCTGGGTGCCTGGCGGGCCTGGTGGTTCACCGGGGACCAGGGGGGCAGGTGACAGGCCCACTCCTCCTGGGAAACGAGCAGCCCCTCCACCAGAAGGTGCAAGGAATGTGTGACCAGCCGGAAGGAGATCCTGTTGGTCGTCCACAACCCTGTCTCCCGGACAAGTTTCTTTTCCTCTCGCCTTTTACAGGGATGCCCGAGAAAGCTGGGCGGAGGTGCGAGGGGTGCACGCTGGCTTAGGGCACCTTTTCCTGGCTTCAGAGATACACGCAGGTCCTGGGGCAGGGGGCTGCGCATTTCCTCTGTTTCCTCGTATCTGGGAGGGACAGCAGTGTCTGGGCGTGGACGCCTAGCTCCAGATTTTATAGGGGCCTTTCTTCATTGCAGTCTTGCTTGGTTGGGTCCCTTGCAAATGTCTGTTTTTCAGATTTGTACTTACTACCTACTTGTCTGGGTCCCTGATTTGTTTGTTTTGGTTCGGTTTGGATTTTGTGGGGGGAAGGTATCTGGGAACCAGGTTTCCTTTGAGATGTGGGACTTTAGAAAGATGATATTTTAAAATGCATCGTACAGCAAATGGACTTTTTCTTTTGGTCTACACTTCTATGAATTTTCGCATCAATTCCTATTATCGCTGTGCCCATCAGGACACATCAGCCTCTACACACCCTCATGCTATCCCTCTGCAGCCACGGGAGGGGTGGGTTTTATTTGTCATTTTTGCTGTTTGAAGGATAGTGTTAACTTGATTCGTCTCTTTCACGCAGAGGCTAACTTCTCCCTGTTGATGACCTGGGTCTGCCCGCTCTCCTCCACACCTTCTCCAGCAGAGGGGCTGGAACTGTGGGCCTGCTGTTGCCGGCCTGCTGTTGCCGGCTTGCTGGTGATTGACAAGTCTCAGTTGATTTTGTACTTTTTTGGCACTGGCTGTTCTTGGCCGCCCGCTGTTCTTGCCAGAGAATGCTTTGGGCCACTTTGTGGATTTAGGAGAATTCTAGCTAATTCTGACCGTGGCCAAAGGGAAATATAATTAGCGAGAGAAATATGTTATTGCTAACCGTATAGGCAGCAGAGCGAAACAAAACGACTTCTGGAATCTTCTGCTTCGAATTATTTTCATTATTCTTGCCCAGATGTCTTTGCAGACCATCAAGGTTTGGGCATCACGTGTCAAATGAGGATGGTGCGTTCTCTGTAGATTCTGTTGACCCAGCGTGGTTCTCCCAGGCTGTCCCCAGATGGCCCATGACTTAGGTGAAAACCACACCCCCGATCAGGTTCTGGAACAAGCTGCTACCTGCACGGGGAGGCCAGGCCGTGTGTCACCCACTGTGGTTGAGAGCGTGCAATTCCTTAGGGAAAGTGAAGTGCAGGGAAGTGCGAGTAGTGAGCAGAGGAGGGCGGGCAGCCTCAGAGGTTCCCAGCTCAGGGTCACCCTTGACTGAGCCACAGATGATGGCCCTGCTGTGGACTTGGCCGGGGAAAGTAGAGGAGTCACACCCGTGTGAATTCCTGTGTAACCTAATTCCCGCCTTTGTAATTACCTGGAGACTTGCCCTTGCAGCCCATTGAGAAGTGGGAGCAGGGACCGAGGGCAGAAAGCAGACATTGTAGGGGAGACAGAGGAAGGCAACACCCAGAAACACAGGCATGGCTCTTCTTCTGGCCTCCCGACATCTAACATCGCCTTCTACAAAAGTAACCCAACTTTCCTGCCTCTACCCCAGCTCCCCCTCCTCCCCAGGCTGAAGGAATCTCTGGGTGGGGGAGAGTCAGGGCATCTGCGATTTAGTCGATTTAGTCGAGAGGAGGCGTGAGTTTTGCTGATAAGAAACTATTATTGTGTGGCCAGGTTGTAGGGGAATGTCCTCCAGGTGGAAGCAGAATGGTTTTCATGAAAAAAAAAAAAAATTACCCGGTCAACAAAGCAACACAAGCATGGGTCCGAGGGCAAAGCAAGAGGAACAAACAGCCTAGAAACAAGTTGCTTTTGTGCATCCCGCTGGAAATGCTAGGGGTGCTTTACAAAGCCGGGCTGGCGGGATTTTCACAAGGAGAGCCAGTGTGACCACGGGGCCTGGCGCCTTCACTCCGGAATACGCCTCTGGAGGGCCATGCGCCTGGTCAGCCCCCTCGGAAAGTCCTCGCCATTTGTCTGATTGACGTCCGAAACGTGGTTATCATTCTACAGACACCCATGTGAGAAGGTGTTTTTTTTCCCTTTTTCTTTTTTGGGTGACAGATTGCATGTTAGGGCACTATGAGATGAAAGCACTAAATATTTGCGTTAGAAAAACACAGCGAAAGATGGATAGCTTTAGAAAAACACAGCTCATCCTCTCAGCTGAAAACCGATGGGCTTAGAATTCCATTAACAAAAATGACTGACTGGACGGCCCCCCCCTCGGGGAATGATTCACAAGGTGATATAGGGGGGTGGGGCGAAAGCAGAGGTCGGGCAGTGGAGGATTATACCGGATTCTTTTTCGTGTTGAGTAGACTAGGGCTGCTTCGTTGAACTAGAGGTCCAAGTTCGCCAAAAGAAATGCCCTCTCTCCTTCTTCAATGTTGGTGGTCGGCTCTGGGTCTTTTAATAGGACGGTTATCTCAATAGTTTTTCTCTCCATAAAAAGGAGTATATTTGTTATTCCCTCTTTCAGATTCTGTGAAGGTCATAATTCTTGCAAGCCAGGCATGACATATCTTACCTCAGAAGAAGAGAGAATGTGGCTTTGGCACTTGGATATGGTTATTGCATGGGGTCAAGATTCCATGAATTCAAACCTATCACGGCAAAGTTTGTCCCTCTACAAACAGGGACATTTTCGTACCCACTTTCCTTCCTTTATTGGGTGATTTCAGTGAGTTAAGGTACAGAAGGCAGATGGTCTACTTGGAACCCGGTAAACATCTGTCCACATTAGCCCTTACTGACTTGCTAGTTCTCAGTGGGTATCTTTGCATCATCTTTGGTGTGGGAGGACAGAAGCACGAACACCATGGTCTTGTGGGGGTGTGGTTTAGTAAAAATGCCCTTCAGGTATCGGGTTCTGTTTTTCCTCTTCTTGTTTCATCCTTACAGCTACTCCATGAGAGAAATACTAATATTATTATAATGTTCCATCTAAATCAGCTAGTGGTCACGTTGAGCGCTTTCTAAGTGCCAGTTCCGGTCAAAGTAGTTTTCTTATATTAACTCATTTCATCCTCCCTGCAGGTAGCAACTGTTCCCCCCTATTTTTAAAGAGAAGAAAAGTGTGGCACAAAATTTTAAAAAAATGTTTTGTCCTTGGTTCCACTGAGAATAATTGCTTAGAGCTGGGATGGGAAGGCAGGGTCTTCCTGTGTTTGCAAAGCCAGGGGGCCCCCCTCTCCCCACTGCACTGCCACCCTCGGTCCTTCACCTGTGGACGGTCCAGCTCGCCGCACTCACGGGGGCGCGCTGAGCCGACACCCAGATGCTCCTCAGATCCGCTTATGACAGCTGGGGAGAAGAATCTTTATTACCGGAAGCTGTGGCTTTCTGAGTCTCAGCAATTGGCAGCCTCGATTTTTGTTTTGTTTTGTTTTGTGTGTGTGGTTTTGTTTTTTCAGTAATTAGAAACAGCTAAGCTCTTGTTACCACCCACAGTAAAAATTGCTTGGATCCCGCAAATTAAGGGGGAAATTTTTTTGTCCGTTTGTTAGAATGATGAAAACAGGGCTCGAAAGAGGAAAGTCCATTTTGGAGAGTGAGCTTTCGCTGGGCACATGCTAGGGAGCTTTTGTGCCCCCCCCTCCCCCATCTCCCATCCCCCCATGAACTTAGAATCAAGTAATGTTCACGGTGGGTGCCAGTGATGGGCGGGGTATGCACAAGATGGCTCTGGGAGGAAACCCACATTTTTTTGTACTTATTAATGGTATGTCTTTTGTGCGAGTGGGTGTGAGGACTGAGCATAGAGCATATAGTTGCACAGTGTGTGGTCCTGTCTGCTGCATTCCACTCCTGATGGTGGGCTAAGTCGGGGGGAGGAGGAGAAAGAGGAAGCCTCGGTTGTACGGCCTCCATTGCGTGGACTGCACCACTGAGGCAGGAGCAAGCCAGGCTTCCTTCCGGGTCCGGCGCATGGAGTGTAGCCCAGACGCTTGGTTTCTTGGGACTGTGCTCTAATTAGGCGAGCTATGCCCCCACTTTGGTAAATAAAATTGGTGCCCTTGTGTATATGTCATGTAGCTCCCCTCACCGCCTCCCAAGACTGAGGATGATGCCTCTGGTTAGGTTAGATGTGCCGTCCAGTCTAGTGGAGACCCTTCGCCCCTCCCGCCCCAGCGTAGCCTTCCGTGGAGTTCTAAGACTGTAAGTGGTCATCCACGGGGGAAGGACTGATGGCCTCGTCCTCGTGGGAGCTCTAAGGGGCTGCCTTTGTAATAGAAGGCACACCCGGCGGAGGGGCGCCTGGATCCGTGTTCCAGTTTCAACCACATTGCTTTTGACTCCTCTTCTATGATGATTCACAGGCAGCGTCCTCTTGCCATCCTGACTTGTTTAAATTTATGGGTTGTTGGCAAGCAACTTTTTGATGCTATTGTTCTCATCGCCAGAGGCCAAGATCCCCTGTGGAGCAGTGCCTGAATTTAATAGATGTCATCTGGGCACCAGGGAGGGCGTGGGGAGGCGCTGGGGGAAAAGGTTGGGAGCGAGATTCAGGGGAAGGCATTCAGAGCAGTTGACTTGGTGGTACCACAGTATTGTGTACCTAACCCTACACTTGTAGGACCCAGGGTGCAGCGTCCTACTGGCTTTGCAGAGGACCTAAAAAGCCCCCAGTAAGCTCCCCGTTCAACTTGAACTTGGGCGTCTCAGCATCACTGGGCTCTGCCTCTGCTTGTTTACCATGCACGAAGAGCCAGCCCTGTCTTGGACGCTTCAGGAATGCTTGTTCTGCTCTTCTGGCTGTCTGGGGGCCAGGCTCTCAGGAAGATGGGCAGGGCCATCTTTGTCACTTGGCAGATGAGGATAAAGGGAGACTAGATGTTATGGATGTAGGCAGGGATCCAGGCCGAGTCTCTCAAACACCAGACTTGTGACTGACAGCTGTCGCAAGGCCATTAATTGGACTTTGTGGGACAGGTGTCTCTCTTTTCTGCTCCTGGATGCAAATTATGCAATAGTTCTTGTGAACTCCCAGGGTGACAGGGTAGGGACCATGCCCGGGACAGCTTGAGTCCATTGAGCACAATGCTATTGAACACTGCTGGGCCAGGCGCTGGGCCAGGTGTGAGCGAGGAGGATTGAGATCTATTCTCCAAGGAGTGTATCCTCTGGCTGGAAGTAGTGACTTGAGTTCCTGGGAAATCTGCCCCTCCTGGTCTTCTACAGAGACCCCGTTCATCCTGGCTTGTCCTTTTTTGTTTGTTTGTTTTGTTTAAAATTATTATTATTATTATTATTATTACAACTAGAAGCCAGCACGCAAAATCGCACAGCCCCGCCCACCTGCGCGCCCTGGGCTCCTACCCGCCCCGCCTCGCTCTCAGCCCTGCCCACCTGCGCCAGTCTTTGGTCCATTTGGGCCACTGGGTTTTTATAATATAGATTTTATTGATTTCAGAGAGGAAGGGAGAGGGAGAGAGCAGGTTGATTCCGGTCAAGGGCACATGCCCAGGTTGCGGGCTTCATCCCCAGTGGGTGGTGTGCAGGAGGCAGCTGGCCTGTCCTTGTTGATGCAAGAAGAAATTGCCTCCAGAGCCCCCGGAGGACTCAGAACTCCCTCAAGGGTTGGGTCCTTCCACCTCGGTGGGAATGGTTTGGGTAAGGAGGCCGCCAAGGAAAGCCACAATAAAGGGAGTGTGTTGTGGACAAGTCCACCTTTGAAGTTCGGGGAGTTTCCAGGCCTGTGGCTCTGACCACGGCCTGGATGCTGCCAGACCCCTTTCTCTGCTTCCTCACTTCTCACTTGGGCCTGGTGACCAGTATCCTTTTGATCCCATTCTCCTTTCCCTCGCCTCTGTTTGCCCATCTAGCGGGACTTCTCACCACATTTCTGTACTGGCTCATTCAACAGCAAGTCTTTCTCTCTCTTTCTCCCAGTCACAGAGATCAAAGGTACGTACCTCCCGTCCAGGCTCCAGGCACATGGGAGTCTCTGGGCATTCCAGCTTCTTCCAGTTTCCAAGGAGGGGAACGTAAAATAACTTTCAAAAGCACCATTTCTATTTAGAATAGAACACACAGCATTGAGGGCTCCAGTAATTAATTTTTAACGTGTTTTTATTGATTTATTTATTTTTTTTAAAAAGAGGAAGAGAGAGATAGAAAGAGAAGCATCATTAACTGGTTGCCTTCTGCACGCTCCCTACTGGGGATCGAACCTGAAACTCAGGCATGTGCCTTGCCTGGGAATCCAAACCGTGACCTCTTGGTTCCTGGGCCAACACTCAACCACTGCGCCATACCAGCCGGGCCAGTAATCAATATTTTTAACTATAGCCCTGATTTATTAAGAAAAGTTGTGGTCTCCAGGATTTTTTTTAAAAGAGGTTATCTAGGGAGATTGACGGGGACTATTCTATGGGCAAGGAAATAGTAACAAATTGAAAGTTACCCAACAGGTACTAGGCTCTTGGAAAGGCTCCTGTCCAAATGGGCCTGGGTGACTAAAAGTATCACACAAACAGTTCCTTGAGCAACTCACCCCAGCCAGAATCTTAAAATTATGAGATCTGACAGATACCTACCTACCCCGCCATCCTCTCTGTAAACCTGGGAAACTGAGGTCCAGAGAGAGGCTGACCGCCGGGAGGTCCTGCAGTTGTGTAGCTGGGCAGTCGTAGAATGAAGGCCAGAGTCTAGACTTCTTTTCCCCTTTCTCTTCTGCTACCTCTGATTCAAGGTGCAGTTGGATTCACGTTAAGTGCCTGTAATTTTACACTCTCTCTGGATTAGTGTGTGAGGTTCGGTGCTCTCCGCGTGAACCTGCCCATTTCCCACTTGAGAAATCCGGACTCTCTGGGATGCCCTGGGTGTTGACCTGGCGACCAGGAGGCTCATGATGACGATGAGCGTGGACTAACATGTTCCTCCGCCAAAGGTTAGCTGGGGAGAGGTGAGCTGGAGTTCAGATGTCGAGAGTATTGGGGAGGAACGTGCGCTAGCAGTTCATAGGAAGTCAGACCTGGCTGTTCCCACGTGCCTTTTGACTGATGGAGGAACAACTAGTTTATGGCAGGGAATCTCACCCTCTTACATAACCTCACCACCTTCTTTCCCACAGGGCTGGGATTTGGGGATCCTTTGACAGGGCTGCTTTCTGGGCTTTTTGTTAAAAACGCAAACCTTAGTAATATGTGAAAGTGGTCCTTTGAAAGCCAGTTTGGAAAGCATGTAGGTTTGGGGAGCATCAATACTTGAACTCACAAAGCAACCCTGACTGAGTTGACCACAGTAAGATTGGACTCCAAAGTTCCCCAGTGATTTTAAATTTTACCAAGAGCTCTTTCTGCTCCTTAGGCTCCCATGTCCTGTCACAAGCTGGTGCCCCAGGTTGAGTTCAGCAAGTTTGTTTTGACTTGCGGCCCGAGATGGGAGGGAAGCTCTCATTATGTAATGTTAAGCTGGGCCCGGAATGTCAGCTGGGCTCGACCTGCCAGCGCTTGATGGGCTGGTTGGGAATGGGCTATGTTTAGTATGACTAATCCAGCTTGGCTGAGGGGGGTGGGGGTGGGGGTGTTTCTCTGAGGAGGGAGGCATGACTTGTGCTATTTCAAATCTTAGCACTGCACCCCCACCCCAAAAACCCACAACTTCGAGCCATATGACTAACCAGTAAAATCAGGGGCTGTTGACGGATAAGATTGCTGTAGAAATCTGTGGTCAAGACATCAAGGTACTTGACTTGAAATTAAGGAAGTAACACTTTGGGGTTATGTGAAATAGTGTTTCTTGAAGTAACCTGTGTTGGGCAAGTGTTGCTCTCAGGGTTACTTAGTAATTAATTAAAGCAGTTACACGGCGCAGATATTAGGCTACTTAATAAAAATAGCGGTGAACCCTAACAATAGGTATAAACATTTACAGCAAAAAAAGAGGGGGGCTATTTTTTTAAAAGAAGTCTTAATGCATAATTCAAGGTCTTCCTACTGACCCTCTGCTCCTGATTTGGGAGCCCTCTGCTCCCTTTGCCCTCACGCACCCCCCCCTCCCCCCCCAGCTTCCTCTTGTTTCTTCTTGGAGGACAAAAGAATCGCATTTTTATGCAGATGTTTTGTGATGAAGGTAGTTAAAATCTAGAGCCACATCTGCACTATGATCCTGAGACAATGTGGCCTTCACCCCGCACCAGAGAAAGGTTGTGGCTTTGGTGGGGATGGTTTGGGGGGGATGGCGGAGCTCAACCTCTGCCCTGCCTGAAGTACAGGGGGGCTGCTTTTGTTCCTCTTCTGATGAATGGAGGTAAAGTGTGCACTGAACCTGGAAACACCTCCTTTTGTGTCCAGTGCTCTCCTAACACAGGCTGTTAAACTTGGGGCAGGCTCTCTTGGGGGAGATTGAATGGGGCCATTGTGGGAGGGAGGGGCTCACCCTGACGCCATTGAGGGTGAAGAGATGCCATTGTGTTCTTAGTATTAAGCAAAGGAGGAAGACTGGGGCCCTCCAGGCATCCGTGTGGCCAGGGCACTGGTGGCTTTCCTGGGATTGGTTATCCCCCGGGAACGTCTACCAGAGCCGTTGGGTGAGGTCCTCCCTCACCGTGGAGCCTCCTGCAGTATAGATCTCTCCCCCTCCCTCCCTTGAGCATCCCAGCTGGGTGCTGCCTGCCTTGGGCTCAGACGTCATTTCTGCAAGGAGGTGACTCTTTCCCTCCAGGCATCCGAGTTAAAAACATTTGTTAAAAATCACTTCTTCCACTTTAGGAATAACCAACTCGCCCAGTTCCCTGCCAGTGACTTTTCTGTGTAACGTCTCTGTTGCCATCTGGTCTTTCAGAGGCCCTTCTGATCTTAATTATAGCATTCAGCCTTTGTTTATTTAAAAATCAGAAGGCAGATAGGCTATTGAGGGTTTATCTGTACAAATTGTGCCCAACATACCTGCCAACTGTCCCCTCCGTAAAGGGAACCACTACAAACCTTACCGACTCGGCGTTTACACACATGCACGCCGCCTCCCCTGATGTGTTGATTGGAGGCAGGAGGGCACTTCAGCTTTAGGATTGCCCTGCTGGCATGTTCCACCTTCTGCCCTGTGGTATTGACTGGCAGGGGATGTAGCCACGGCACTGGAAGAGTTAGAAGACCTGGGTTCAAATTCAGACTCTGTCACTACTGTGTTATCCTGGGGAAATTACTTTATTCTTCGGGAGCCTTAGTTTTGCCACCTGTAAGAATAGGGACAGTGACACCAGCATCTAGGGAGAGTGTGGGGTTTAAGTAGGGAGTTTAGGGAAGTCTAGAAAATGAGGTAGGCGTGCTTGCCTGGGGCCCTCCTGTTCTGGGATACCAAGTCAAGTCCCAGACCGGTCGTAAACTAGAGGCTTAGGTGTGGTGGCATCCACTGCCTGTCTTTGAAGCATAGTATGTGGAGAGTTCATTTTGCAGTTTTTTAACCAGCCCCTGATAATTTTGATATTCTGATTGCGCAGTGGTTCATTTCACAGTGTGCACTATTGTAGAGATAGTGTAACAAATTTCACTCGGAAATTGGCTCCTCCGGGCTTACACTTTGAGAAGACCCCCTCGTTGAAGCCACTGAAGAGACATATTGAGGAAATTTTACAGCCATCAATCTTATCCTCATTTTAACACAAGGCCTGTGATTCTGGGCCTCTTCCCCAGAATTTAAGAAACTTCTGTGAGAGGAATCAGCTCTCACAGATCTGTGACGCCTGAGTCAGTTACGAACTTTTAGAAAAATGGCATCTTTTTAGATAATAGTAAACTTTTAATTGTTATACGAGGTTCTGATACCCTTTTTATCAAACCATCACAGTCTGAACAACTGAAAGAAAATCAATTTTAGGAATTGTATTTAAAGAATTTCTGATCCCAACATGTTCTTTGAAATATTTTGAGATTGTCTATTGAAGGTGTTCTTTTAAAGATATTTTTCTTTGAAGGCATTCTAATAATAATAATAATAGTAATAGTAATAATAAGTGTGTGTGTGCAAATTCCTGAAACAAACATTTCTTGAGCATCTACCCAGGGCTTAGTTCTGCACATTTATACTTAGGACACGGCAGTAACCATGTGATCGACGTGCACACATTTTGGTAAAAGAAGCTCTTCCCTTGATACGTTTAACTGCCCCCAAATTACAGTGAAGGAAGAGGTGGATTCTAATTGTTGGCTCACCATCTATATATTTTATCTAATTTATAGTTGGAAAAGCAGCTAAAAATGTTAAGCGTTTATGCCAGTAGTTTGAGGAGTTGTCAATTATCTGACCCCTCAATGAAGGACAGAAGGGCCAGGAAGTCCACTCTGTGTATTGGGTCAAAGAGAAGAAATCCAGATTAGTATTAATTGGTATTCACGACCGTCCCCCGGGCCAGTGATGTTTCTGTCCCAAGCACAGACTGATTTGGCCAACCGTATGGGTCACACGAAGGAGCCAGCGCCTCGAAGTCCAGGGCGGTGGGGAAACCAGGGCGTCTGATCGTTACCACCACCTCCCCAGTCTGTGGTGTCCCCTCAGCTCCAGCGCAAACAGCCGTTCATCGCTAGGTGATGGGGCAGCACTTAGCATTTGGGACTCTTTCATTAACAATCGACATGGGGTGATTGAAAAGCATGGGCTTCTTCTCTAGGATATAAAGCAAGCTTTGCAATTATATTTTTCAGGGGACAGGACAGTTGGGGTTCAACATTGAGCCTGGTCATTATAAACTGGTTCTGTTTGAGGTGAGGTGACTTTGACTAGGTTACACATGCAACTACCCCAGGAGGGCGCCTGTTAGTTCTTTGTTGTAAGTAATTGTCGCCCTCTCTAGATTATAAGCTCCCTGAGGGCAGGACATCCCTGTGTTTGGTTCACTGATCTATCTCTCGTGCCTAGAGCAGTGCCAGGCATGAAATAGACACTGAATTAGCATTGGGTGAATCAATGAATGAATCCTGAAGGAAGAATGTAAGGAAGATGTCTCCTATATTCATTACAGCAGCAGCAATAATTTCTCCTCCTCCCCTTTTTCATTTGCTGAAATGACTAACCAGCTCATCTTGAATGAGTCCTAAATCCTCTGAGCCTGTTTGTTTGTTTTCTGTCTGTAAATGGGGCCATTGCCATGTAAGACTTGATTTGATTATGAGAAACAGTCCCTCCCAGCTTCCTTGAAGAGAGGTGCTAGACAAAAACAAGATGGTTTGGGGAAAGGGAAACGGCCGCAGCCCAGGCTGCCCTGCGATGCTCGGTTGCGTTCAAAACCAGTCTCCCTGTCTGTTGTGGACGGGCGATTGCAACACGCCTCCCATCTGGGCCCAGTGCGAGAGGAGCGCTCCAACTCCTCACTCACCGAGACAGACAGTGGGCGTTGCTATGGTGGAGGAATGACATAACTTAATTTCACCATATTATTCGCTGGATGTGCCCATTGTGTGTTAGCCTCTGGGTGTGTTTACAAGGAGCTTAGGAAAGAGGTGGAGACGGTCTTGTCTATAAAAGCTATCTTGTCAGTGTGAGGGCCAGGCATGTTTACGCGTGCGCGCGCGCGCACACACGCACACACACACACACACACACACAAACACAAACACACACACACTTCTTTCTTGGCATCCAGCACCAGTACTGGGCCTGGGGTAAAAATCACTGCCATCCAGCGAGTAGCTTGAAAGGCTCAGAAGGCTCTGCCTCCCGGAAACCTCCTCCCGTAACCCTGTGATTCTCTGTGGCAGCAGCAGGGGCTTGCGTGTGCGCGCCTGGTTTCTCAGAAAGCGCACACGTGTTGTAAAGGACACAACAGGTACCCGCACTTGACTCAGGAGAGTTTATATCCACTGGTGGCGTTGGGTGACTTTCCCTGGCGCCCTTCCTAGACTTGCTTGTGAAAAGCAAAGGTTCAGAGTCCACAAAAACATCATTTATTGGTTAATGAAAACCAAGGAATTTCAGAAGAGATCGTGCTGTCCCGTTCCGGCACCTTCTCTCATGTTTTGGTGGCAGGTTTCACCCTGAGGTGAGCCATCAGGCATTTTAAGCACATGAAGTGGTAAAGGAAGGTTAGTTTTGGCCAGTATCCATATATTCAGGTCCTCCTCCTCCTCTTAGTAAAAAAACGTTTTTTTCCTTTATTGTACTTTTCTGGCGAGTTTCTGAAATGACTTCCCTTCCAATTCATCTGTTAATTTCAGCCCTTGGCTCTAGCAAAGGTGACAGTTATCTGTAAAGCAAATTCCCTTTATTCCCACCAAATTTCCTTATTTTTGTCATATTGTTGCAGCAATAATTAGGGGCCTCACGGTGACAGGAGTCTTGGGTTCTGTAACTGAAAACCAGCCCTTACTCTGGCTGCCCAGGTCCATCGTGCCAGCTCAGCGAAACCCTGACAGCTCGGAGGTTCGTCAGCATCCCTCCCCGCACCCCAGTGGAGGAGATGCCAGCAAAAAGTCCTGATCCGGCGAATGGGAGCAAAAATCCCCAGGTGTTATTTTGAAATAGTTCGCTATTGATCAGATCAACAACTTCTAACATATCAAAGCCACATAATGTGGTTATTTAATTTCCCCCGGTACTTGATTGACTGCTCAGTGGCTACCACAAAGGCATGAATCAGAGGAACTACGGCATCCTCCCTTCCGAAGGCAGCTGACCTGGGTGCGGTGCGGTGCGGTGCGGTGGCCGGGTTGACCAGTTGTCTGTGTGCCGGCCGCCTTGCCTGCAAAAGGTGTGCTGCCTTTAGAAATCATGGCCCCTCGTTCTCCTTGGTCTGCACCCACACTTCTAGGCCCAGAGAGCTCTGTGCTCTCTCTAATTTCCCACCAGCATTTAAAGAAATTAGAAGTGATTTCCTTTGTTTCCCGCTGCTCAAATTAGGGAAGCTGGAGATTAGTGCTAGCATTTTGGGCATCCTTAAACCCAAGGACATACGTCTACTTGAGTCAGCCAGGGATCTCTCTTTAAGAGGGATGGGGGACTAAATAATTGAGTCAGGTATTTAAAGACGTTCGATGTAAACATCAGCCTTTTAAGAACCAAATTCAAAGCCAGTCCCTTAGCCAGTCCCAAATTTGTCACCATGATTCCTCCATTCAAAACCTAGGATGGTCATGCTGGGTGGAGGGGGGGGGGGGAGGGTGGGCGTTCAGCTTGACTATCACCTCTTACAGGTCAGGTACAGTCTCAGTCAGTTAAAGCCTCAATGACCTCTCTAATCCTGCACTGTTCGGAAGGAGATCCTGATGAACAGCCCTGGGCTTGCTTTGCCTGGTACTTCTTCACTCGCAGTCTCCCCAGTGAGCTCCCTGAGTTATTAATATGTTTGCTCTGGCACCATTGTTGTTGTCTTTAAATCAGAAATGCTTATCAATAGGTTGCCTGGTTGGGCGAAATGTCATCTGTCATGTAGCATTTTCCCAAGGAGTGTTTTTCTTTAATACCAAATATACAGTGGTCCTTGTCCTTTGAACATACCACCATTGTGATTTCTGTACAGGAATTTTCTTTATTGACACTGGCTCGTAGGTTCTAGAGACTCCGGTTGATACTCCTTTGCATCCTGATCAGAAGCCCTGACTTCCTGGTCCTTCGCAGAGAATACATCGCTTGCTACCGTGTGGGTGCCCTTAGAGGGGGCAGCGATGTGTGGTCTTGCGAGAAGTCAGCATTAGCAGGTCTGTGTTCTCCTCCGGCGTGGAGGTCTGTCATTTCTAATGATGACAATCCATCAGTCCACACAGTTCAAAATGAAGATAAATTGAATTAATATATGTGAGTTAAATGACTCATTGATATAATTATACTGTGAGGATTTCTTTAGTGTAACCTAACGCATTTAGTGGTGTTAATTGTAACGGCTTTGCATGGGAGCATTTAATTTCATAAGCAAACAGAATAATTTATTAATTCTCAAAAAGCTATTTCAAGGCCAAGACGGAGAGAGAGATGGCGAGCGAGCGAGCAGGAGTGTGTATTTAACTTGATGTCGACTGTGGTCTTAGTATGCTTTGCATCATCACATTGGAAATTGATAAGGATTCCCCCCCCCCCCCCCCAATTCTAACTTTTATTGGTACATAGACATATGTGCCCAATTCAATAAAGTATCAAAATGAAAGTGGGAAATGGGTACCAACCAGTAAATTTTAATAAGTTATTGAAAATTGAAGAGCACTGAATAATAAACCAGGTCTAATTGCAGTTGAAACGGTATTGGCGGCTGGTCTGCCTGAGCAGGGGTGATAAAACAGCAGAGGAAGGCACTGGATGGCGAAACCGGAGAAAGGGTAATAGACACATTAAATGCAAAACTCCACTCAAATATTGTGTGCAATGTAGGCATGCTGTGTAAACCCATTTTTTGCTGAAAAGCATGTTTTCTCTCATGTCAGAAATGATCACAGGAATCCTTTTAATATTCATTTAAATAGTTTTTAATTGGCTTCAGAGAGTTTAAAGTTCAGCGTGAAGGTGAGATCTAAGCTTACTAATTAGATCGAATGCAGTTTGACTCAAAGAGCAGACTTTATAATTAAGGAATTCCTTACCAAATAACACGTTTTGAAAACATTCTTTTCGCATCCTTGAGGTAAAAATGGTTTTCCTGAAAAATGTCCCCATTTTTCCCCCCCCAGTAGAAATTCCTCTTAGAGAATGATTATAAAACCTTGCGTCGCTGGTTGGAAAACGACCGTCCGTTTTTCAGAGCAAACCTCTCATTTGTTTGTCATTGAGCCGGCATCCCGTGTGCAGGTTATTCTGAATGCTATTTCCCATCCGCGTGGAATTCTGACTTGCATGGGCCGTTGTGATGAACACAAGTTGTTGTGTCTTATGTTTTCCCCCCACTAAGTTGTTTGATGCTGTTGAAATGGAAGGCTGAGTAGAAGGGGGCACTTAAGCAGTGAAGGGTTTTTCTTTGTAAATAATAGATCAAGAGCACTGGATCTGTATCTAATGGAGCTGTGTGCGGCCTCCGTTTCAAGGACAGCGCGCGGTTTTAAAAACCACAACTGCCGACCATCCCATCCGCAACCTGTGGTCAGTTTTGTGACTGTGTCTGTGTGTGTCTCTGCTGGCTTCTTGTGATTCTATCCCCCCCACCCCCCTTTAATATGGTTTGCCGGAACGTCGTAGTTGATTTCACCAACATAAGAAAGACCCCAAGTAGTAATATTTATACAGATCTTATATCTATCATCGCATCTATATAGGGAGAGACAGAGATGCTTCCTTACCCAATGCCTGTGTCTGTAATTGTGGAATGGTTTAAGGAAGTTTGGTCCTGTTTTACTGAAATGTATAAGTGAACCTATTTGACTGTGGTGTGCTCTATGAGAAAACATTGATGTATGTTGTTGACATTAATGCAGAAAAATTGGATTGGTTATGTTTACAAACATATCTTGATAATTTGATGAAAAAATTTAATTGACCACTTTTTTTTCCCTTTTCCCCTTTGGAGTTTATTACATTTATTCTTATATTTGTTGGCTTGAATCTCTATTTGAAAATCATAGATTGAATCCTCCAAGTATTGTTGGGATAATTCGTGCAGTTCTAAAAAGCATAATAGGGCTTTGTTCCTCTTGGATTTGAATTAGTTATATTTTATCACTTGCAATCTAAATATTACACCTCATTAATATTTTTCCTTGTATTGTAAGAATACAAACATGCACCAGTATCTTAAAATATTTAATCTCTGTCAAAAGTGTCATTGAAAATAGAAAAATAAACATTAGATGTTAAATGTCAAGTAGGAGTCTATGTAAATAAAACAAAAAAAAAGAGTAAAGCTTAAATCTGGAGATTTCTTTGCTTATTTCTGAAATAGTGTATTGAAACAGTTCTTTTTCTGTAAGCACATCCCATAAATTTGGGCCTATTTTTAAAAGGGTTAAACATAATTCCCCTATAAAATAGGTTTCTAGGTAATAGATTTTAATGCAAACATTTCAATATTTTTATTACGTACAAAAATATATGCTGGAAACTAATGCTCCTAACACACTGCTTCCTTGAAAGAAAATCATTAATCTTCTCAAATGTAAGTGTAAAGTTGATCCATTTTAGCCTTCTTGTCCATAAATCGTTGATTATTGGTTTTGAAGGAAAGCGCAGTATGAGTGTGTTTTGAATTTCAACTTTGAAATCATAGATGTACAACATGTTTGTTGCAGTCAAATCACAAGCAGAGAGAGCTCATTTGAAATGATTTTTAAAGCATTTCTGTCAGAGCATTACTTATAGGAACGATAAGTTTCAGGTTTTTAGGTTTCAGAAAGTTGAGGTTGGCCGTACTTCAAATCTACAGTTTAACTGCTTTGAAAGAATGGCTTTGCTTGTCTTCAGGGGGAAACAAATAACTTGGGGACATCAGTTCATTCTTCTGCAGTCTTTCATCCCTAAGTATAACAAATTGCTTCTTTTATTAATGCGGTTCTTGTACTATCGAAGCAGTTCTTAGGGGAAAATAATCAGGAAGATATGTTTTGCTTCTCAGATGCTACAACCTGAAATATGTTATTACGTTCCTTGAAGGAATTTTCTTCTCTTTCTCTCTGTTCCCCCTCTCTCTGCAAATATAGCTAACATAATAGAAAAATTGCAGAAAAGGATTCAATGAGATTTCTTCTCCTTCCCTCACAGCATGATTTGGTTGGCTAGGAGAAGCCAAGGTATTGGAATATGATTATCCCTATTTAAGGGGAAAAAATGATATAATTTGTCGTCTTACCGGTTCTCGGCATTCTGTGTGGTGCCGCGCTTAGTCAATGCCGGGAAAACAGCGGTCTGACAGCTAATAGATATCTCTGCCCTCAATTGTTTAGACATTTTTGCCTTTTGTGACATTGAAGAAAAGACAAGGAAGGGAATGGAAGCAACTGAAAAATGTCAAAAGATCAAAAAATCAATGGGCCGCAGGAATGCAATGTATTTACCAGGGTGTCGCTGCTCTTTCTGTTCGGCCAGAAGTCCGGGCGAGGCGCGGTGTCCGGGGCAGGCACCGGAGTCGCGTCGTTTCCGCCTGCCTCCCCGGGAGATGTGATCCGGAGCCAGGCGAGGCTTCACAAAGCAGGCGCATTAGCTCGCTCGCCCGGCACCCCCTCTCCCCCCATGAATAAGTAATAAAATAAATAAAAGCTTTTCCTTGAAGACTATACAGACCAAGTTTTGGGTGCTGTGTTTCTCCGTCCACTTCCAGCCATTTCCCAGATGCCCTGGACTCAGCCTGGCAGGCAGATGGGGCGTAGGGTGTACTCATGGGCATTTTAATTTGCTGGTCAGGGGAGAGCGCTTGACATTTTTATTATTTATTTATTTGATTTTGGAGGGGGGAAGAAGTCAATAAGAGCGAAATGGGTGATAATTAGGTGGGGCAGGTCCGGCAGATGAGTAATTGTTTTGTCCCTGGCTTGGGCTATTTGGACAAGGCTTAATATGTCTTAGGGCGATCAGTGGGGGGAGTTGAGATTTTATTTGAAAACTTGTGTCTTAGGGAGGGTGACATAGGGTATGTGGCTAGTAAGACAATTTTAATTTAATAGAGAGAGGCAGTGTTGGTTGCTTCCCATAAAAAACTTTTAGGTTTTGGAACTGTAGACCTTCGTTGCCTTTTTCTTTCCTATTTAAAACTTTCAACCAGCTGGTTGTCTGTGTGTGTGTGTGTGTGTGTGTGTGTGTGTGTGTGTGTATGTATGTATGTGTGTGTGTGTGTTCACCTACGCATTTGCCGACCCAGGAAAATGGATGAACCCTACAAGGCAAGGCTGCAATCTGTTGGGGAAATTTCTTTCCCAAGCCCTGTAGTTGCTATTTGATAGTAAGTGTGGTCCAGGCTGCATATTTTATAAACTTTCTATTAAAGTTGGGGCATGTTATCATAAAACTCAATTGCGATACTTTGTATGACGCTCTGGGATTGAGAGATAGACATAGGATTAAAAAAACAATTTCTAGGCATTTCTAGATGATAAATTTAATTTTCTTTGCTATTTGGAGGTCTTCTTTGAAAACGCAATTGTAATGAACGCATTCAGAACTGGAGAATAGATTTACCCCCGGCTTCAAATAGTCGACGTTATCAGGCGCTGTCATTCGTTCCTTCCTATTTTCGGGCTGCTAATTGATGTTTTTGATGTCAGCAAGAAAATTGAAGAAAATGTCATGTGTGAACCAGTGCGGAAGTTAATAAGATTGACTTCGTTGACAGAATTTACAATGAGAGCAGAGACCGCATAATGGGACCGCTGCGAATTCTTTGGAGTCAAAATTGACACCTCACGCTAGGCCAGTGGTCGATAGGAGAGATGGAACATTTGGGAAAGTTCCTAATCTCATTTTTCCCCCTTTACCTTTTGGTCTCCGATGGTTATTTAGCTTCACCAGCAGCTGTTTATCCAGGGGGCTGTTGCTTCGGACCACGCCGGGCCTTAGTTCAGGCTCCCGATGCCACCAACAATGCTTATTTTTTATGCTGTTTTGAGTTTGAAAGCAAAAGAGCCTTAAAAAGGTTAGATTAAGATGTGTCCTAAGGAAAGATATACTAATATCGGTCAGGGTCATTGCAAATGCTTGGGTTATGTGCAGTAAAGCCGAAACGCAAATCCCTCCCTGAATAAAGGGACCGAGTTGGCACTAAGAAATCAGTCCTTGAGCGTAATAATAGAAGGCTATAACTCGCAAGTAAAAAAATAATCCAAGTTCTTGGCCGCATGTCCCCGACCCCCAAAAGAAACATTTTAACCATGGTGCCCCTTAAACTTTTTTTTGCAAGTTATGGAAAGTTTAATATAATAGTTTAATTTTCCAGTAATGTGGCAAAGTTTATTGGATTTGTGTGTATAATTATGGATTGGATTAGTTGAGTTTGGTTCAGTGCATCTGATTATCTTCTGGCCTTTAGGGAAATGCGCTAAAACCCTAATATGTCCACTACCCCCAAGCGGTCTCTTTTTGAAGGCGCCGCACAAAATGTGGTCTCCACCAGCACTCGGCCTCCAAGGATCTTCCGTGAGAGACATTATTCTTGGAATATCCAATTAATTCCACCGGCAGTGATCAGTTAGCGCTTCTTCTTCCTTTCTCGCCATTTGAAATGCTAACACAATGAATATTTTCTCATTGGTCTGTGTCCCTCGGCTAAGCTGTTGCCGCGGGCTGAGAATTTCATCGACTGATGAGACCAGAGGCTCCGCCAATAAAAGGTTACAGTACGTGATTTGCATGCCAAGTGGGGTTTGGTTTCATGAACTTAAAAGTTCTTTAACTTTTATTTGACTTTTTCCTTTTGTTCAAAGTGGATTGAGGGGCGGGTATGTTTGTGAGTCTTTCCAGTCTGAAAATTAACCAGGGACTGGGTCACAGTGATATTTTGGACCATCCTCATGGAGACGGTAAAGATGGCCTTTGTGTTACCAGCTTTTATGGAGAAAACCACCTCAACTCTCCAAGATCAGGTCGACAGGAAAGCATTTTTTTTTTTTTAAATTGTTTCGATTTTGTGTTGAGACCCTCTAGTATCCTTCAATGAATGGCTTGACATTTTGGGGAATGGTACTGTGAGAGTATCTTGTGGTACTGATTAGTAGTATTACTAGTAGTTGAAATGACAAGGGAGCATTGAGTAGGGCATTTCTTTGGAGTGGTTGATAATCAGAATCTTGGGTACCAAGGAAATAATATCTTCTAGAGGAGTATTAGTCAAAGGCAGAACACCTTCTGTTTTCAAGGGTAAGTTGGAGGTGGTTATGGAATATCGAGTTGCATTGAGCACAAGAAAATGTGTAGCCAAAATACTATCAGCACCACTTTTGAACCCAGAGTAGATGATAATGGATTAGATGATAGCCTACAAAACCTGGCTTCAGAACTATTTCTCCACTAGACAAAGCCCCACAAAATAGGAGGCCAACTGCACTTACACTTCCGTTTGATTGGCTAAACGCGTGGCTCAGAAAAATAACACCTGATGGTGTCACCGTATCTCTTTCGTCTTCCAGAATCTTCCAAACTTGGATTTTATTAAGTCAAGATGCTCCCTGTTGATTGAAAGCCATAATGGACGTCTTCTGATCTAAGGAGTATGTGGTTGACACAAAGGAGGAGGGAGTATTATAATAAAGGTACCCCAATCCCTTCTCTAAACGGGGGAAAAAGGGATTGAGGTAAAAGAAAGAGTCAGCCTTCAAACCACTGTTATCTTAGAGGAAGGGTAATGTGATTGGAGACTTGACATATTTCAACCGAATGAAAAATCATGATACCTTTACCAAAATTGTTAGCAAAAGGGAACTGGCAGGGAGGGCGAGGAATGGAGAGCAGTTCCCTCTTCTCCCCTCCCGCCCCCTTCCTCCTTCCTTTCCTAGCTGTCTGTGTGTGAGGAGCGAGGCAGGTGGCTCCCTGTGGCTGACTTTTCATGACAACATGCCATTAGAAATCGCCGTCCTGTTGATCAATCCTCTCGACATGACAGGTTTGCCGCAAGGCCTGGCTCTTTGAGCACCAGCACTGTGGCTTTTCCCTCCTTTTTTCCTGCACTAATTGGTGAAAGTTTTTTTACGGTGCTAGTGGCAGAGGAAATTTCTTTTGAACATTGTCACAATCAAGTTTTGACTTCTTTAGAATCGCAAGTAGGTTAAGTGAGTATCAACATTGGGGAGGGGGGTGGGTGGGAGGAGGGAAAACACTAATACCAAGGTACTGCTACCTAAATTCTACGATTGGAGTCAAATTGGAAAACAAACTAATTAGATCACACACGCTACAATGAAGCAAGCGTTAAAATTACGGCCCTTTTAAATTTCCATTACGTTTTGTCATTTTAGGGGGTCCAGCCCTGGCATTCGGGATGGGGAAAATATGTCCATTGTGACTCCTTAATATAATAAATGGATTTAAAGCAGCAATAATGCAGACATTACATAACATACTATAAATATCAAAAGTGATGCATAAGGCTTCTATTAGTGGAGTGCATTTTGCTCTGAACTACTGACATTCTTCTGTCCAAAATCAACATACGGAGAATAAACCTCTTGGCAAATGATTTGTTCTCAGATATTGGTTCTTTATTGGAGTATCAGGAGGCAGTCTGTTTCAGTTTTGCTGTTCTGGTTACATAGAAGATTATTTTTTTAAACCTTGGATATAATGACCTTTCACATTATTTAAGTCCAAACCTTATTTACCTTTCTTCTTAGAGAGAATTTGAATTTGAAATCTTTTAATATCAATGACTCAAAATATCTACTGAAGGTATTTGTAAAGGTATGCTTAAAGTCATATTCCTTGGTGATAGAATATTATTGGATGAAAAGTTTTGTTTAGCCTGATTGAAAGGGAATATCAATATTGAAATTTGGCACGTCACAGAATCTGCGTAGTACATTCTGATTCTTGACTGTATACCATTTCAGATCATTCCTAATTGAAAAAAAAAAGTGACCGAGGGTCTGAAACCCTATGTACATCTTTCCTGTGGGTTTGCGATAACTATCGAGAAAAAATCCTGCTCAAAAGTAAGGATATTGTACTAGTGATAGAAACATAGAAACCTCATGTAAAAAGGAGGTGGCTTCTGTTCCACAGCAGATACGTACTGGGAAACGAGAATTATAGAATATACATTTCTAAGATGATTAGCAGATTGTCTAGTTAATTGTTTTAGTTTTAAGTACAAAATGCAAAGGTGAAAGAAGACGCTAAAACGTCGTCCAGATTTACCTGAACCCCGTGTCCCTCCTCAGCCATCATCACACTAGCCCCAGTTGTTCCGTTATCGGGAGAGAAGTTCAGAAACCCCCACCGAAAGAAGCATCAATTCACACAATTAATTTTGCCATTGTAAAAATCATTTGTAAAATTTGCATTATTAACATTATCAAGTCACTAGTTGGTAAGACATCAGACATGAGAGTGAAGGGCAGCTTAGGGAGAGCTGGGCTTTAAACCCTCAGTAGATCGGAGTTAGGATCAAAGGCGCTTGCTTTATGTGGCTGTGCTAGACTTTGAAGTCGTGACTGCACCTACAGCACTCATTTCATCAAGTTCACTGGTGTCTTAATAGCAGATCAATAAGTTTCAAAGTCGGAGAGTTAATTTGATACTAGTGCTGATGCGGTCATGCTGGGGAAGCCGAGAGAGAGAGGCAGAGAAAGCTGCCTATTAACAACTCCGGCACAGAGTGCACAAGGATGCAGATTGCGGATCTGTCCGTGACCCTGGAAAGATAGGCTCTAGCCAGGAGCGAGGATGCCGAGGATTGATAAAGCAAGGGGGTCCTTAATTTAGACATCGCAGGCTATTTGGAAGCCAGTCTAGTCCATGCTTGCAAAAACCTTCTGTTGGATACACACACATGTGTGTTTGTGCACATATGTGCGTTTGGTATACATAAGCATGTGACATGTGCTGGGGGAGACACATGCGCACGCTTTTCTGAAATAAAGGCGGAAATCTGCATAAGGACCGCTGCAGGTTTTATGGGAGGATGTGTGGAAAAATGGTGCAGAATCTAGTTTTTTAAAGGGAGCTTTGAAAGTGTGCTTACATCATAGGGGGCTATGCTTTTTTTTTTTTTTTTTTTTTATGTGGCATTGGGAATATCTCTTTAAGTG